>NC_141874.1:219394987-219698018 GCF_056163025.1 Triticum urartu | reverse complement strand
CCAGAGATGAAAAAGTCACTCGACTGACTTGTAACCTCACCTCTAGTGTGTTCAGTTTCGACAGTAAAATTCAGTTTCAATAGTTAAGTTCAGTTTCGACAGTTAAATTCAGTTTCGATAGTTAAGTTCAGAGATGAGCGGCTGATGTATACATCTAGCACTTTGTGGTTTTGTATTTTACGTCATCTATTGGAGATGCTATTAGAATTCCACTCAGGTTAACGTTGTCTCTCTTGTCCTGCTTCAGCCTCGGCGTCGTACAACTCACCGGAGCTGCTCCAATGATGAAACCCTCCATCACAGCGGAGCAGTACCTCGGGCTCCATCTCCAGACACCTAAGATCTTCTTCCCCTCCTCCGACAGCCAAGTCAGCCGGAGCATCCTCACCGGCCAAGCCAATCACGCTGAGAACGACATGGCTTCGCCAAAGAGGTTGTACACTTCTTGTGGTTTGACTTAATCTCACCATGCTTCTTTGCATCCTGTGATCTTCCAATTCTTGTGAACCAAATACCCAGATTGGCAGAAATCCTATGTTTTTAAATTCTCTGTTTTGCACGTGCATTCCTATCCTATTCCTGTCTATTTCCTATCCCTGCATTGTTAGAATCCTCAAATTCAAACAAGCCCTTACACAATTACTTATGTTACAGATATGTGTCAAAGAAAACCTTGTGTGGTTTGTCCTGCTCCTGCGGTGTTGTGTTCCACCCCAGCTCAGCTGCTCCAACGACGAAAGGGTTCACCACAGCAGGGATCCGCTCTCTAGACTGTCTTTCGCCGCCTCAGATCTTCTTCCCCGCCGCCGGCAGCCACGACAACTGCATTATCATCATCAACTGAGCAGATGACCTTGAGGACTACACGGGTCCGCAAGAGAGGTCGCACTCTTTCGTGTCTACTTACGTTATGCATCGCTTAATATGATGAAATGCACTTTATCATCGTGTTCACCTATTAGACTCTGACTCAGGTCCAAACTTATGTTGAAACTTTAGTTTTTAAATGGTTGTGGGGTACATATTGGGGCAGCAATCAGTACTATATGTCTACTATCTGGTTAATCTCGGGTGTCTACTATGAGTTTCATGTTGGGTGCAAACAAACATTAAAGGAGCCATTATCTATATTTTTTAACTAAAGCTATTATCTGCCTACTATCATTAGTTTTGGGTCTATCCACAGTTTGCTACCTTCACTTTGGATTTGTGCATTCACTCCTTACATAATCTCACTATGTTTTATTCCTATGCATGTCAGTTATTGTACACAATGGAACTGAACATGTAGAGCAAAAGAGATGAGCCTTGCGTGGCAATAAAATTTCATGCAGACGTTGCTCCATGGTGGGCGCAAAGGCAGCCCCCTTCACCCATTTCGGATCGTAATCAAGAGGAAGATAACTGTTCTGAGGGGGATTCAGAAACAGAAGACCACTCCTATTTACCCCATGAGGTCTTCGCTCTAACTTGGCATGCTGATGTTGGTAATATCATGCATATGGTGCCTTGCATTGCTTACTGTATACATGAAAGATGTCATCTGCTTAGTTTAGACATGCTTTGTGTCAATGCCATTTGTTTAGTTTCTTTATCGTATATGTGAATCATGCAATGTCATCTTGTTTAGCCAAGCATCATATATGTGAATTTTGCAATGCCACCCTGGTTAGCCAGTCATCTTATATGTGAATTATATCATGACATCATTTTTTTATTACGTGTTAAATTTGTCAACAATTTTAGTACATTCAATTACTCTTTCTGTGCATCAGCATTCGGCACGGTCATGGAAAAATCTGGAGTGGAAACAAGGTCTTTAGAGCAGACAATGCTATCTGACGAAGCGCATGTCTTGCTGGTTACAGATAGCTCCTCAGAGGAGGATTCAGAGACAGATGACCAGTCCTATCCCCCCCCCCCCGAGGTGCATGCTCTAACTTGGCAGGGTTATGTTGCTCATATCGTGCGTATGGTATCTTGCATTGCTATGTCATTTGCTTAGTTTAGACATGATTTGTGTGAATGCCACCTGTTTAGTGTCTAATTACCATATATGTGAATTATGCAATGCCATCTTTTTGCAAGACATTATATATGTGAATTATGCAATGCTATCTTGTTGCAAGGCATTATATATGTGAATTATGCAATGCCATGCTATTTAGCCAAGCGTCATATATGTGAATTATATCATGCCATCCTTTTTTTGTATTTCTCATTGCTTTTGTCGACAATGTTTGTATATTCAACTGCTCTTCCTGTGCATCAGCCATTTGAATCGGTGATTGAGAAATATGGAGTGAAAACACGGTCTTTAGAGCAGACAATGCTACCTAGTGAAGCAGATATGTTGCTGGTTACAGATAGCTCTTCAGAGGAGGATTCAGAGGCAGATGACCAGTCCTATTATCCCCCTGAGGTGTATGCTCAAACTTGGCAGGGTTATATTACTCATGTCATGCATATGTTGTATTGCAATGCTTAGTTTTTACATCATATACACGATATTGAATGCCATCTCCTTAGTTGACACATCATATATGCGATTGCCCTCTGCTCACTTCCTTAGTATATAAATCATATATTTGAATTATGTCATGCCATGATGTTTACATAGACAGCATGTATCTGAATTATGGCATGCCAACCCATTTTCTAAAGACATAATATAGTTATATCATCTCATCCTGTTTACATAGTCATCATATTTAAATTATGTCATTCTTTCCATGAATTATATCATGCCATCATGTTTCCATCGACGGCATGTTTGTGATTTATGGCATGCCAACCACTTTAATAGACACATCGTATAGTTATATCGTGTCATCTTGTTTACATAGTCATCATATTTTGAAGTATGTCATTCTATCATGTTTAGTTAGCCATCATACATGTGAAATTGTGTCATGCTATCCTGTTTAATTAGCAATCATATATGTGAAATTATGTCCTGCTATTCTGTTTGCTTAGACAACATAAATGTGAATTATTTCATGCCCTGTTTTCTTCCCTACTATCCATTGCACATGTCTATCTTACAATGTCTGTACATTCAATTACTTTTCTTGTTTATCAGCCATTTCAATTGGAGGGAGTGATGGCAGTATCTGTGGGAGTAAAAACACGGTCTTCAGAAAAGATCGTGCTACCTATCGATGCAAATAGAACCACGGTTGTACTTGCCCAAGAACCAGCCCCACCACACATAACCCACACTCATGCAGATTGTACCCCTACCCAGTTGGACAGAGAACTAGCTACACCCCTTCTAACCCCAACCTCAGCAGATAGACACCCAGTTCCTGTTGACACAGCACCGTCTCCACCACAGAGCACCCAAAGATGAGCAGTTAGTAAGGCAACTGCAGTGCCCAAATCACGAGGACCACCACTCCGAACCCGAAGTCAACGCTTAAAGCAGAAGAAGAATTGTTCTCAGGTCAGGTTCCGTAGCTATGGTTTATACTACTTTGCTCTTGCATCACTGTATTTACTGATACCAACTAATTTCAAATTTGAAGGATGCAATTGAAACTCCAATGGCGCAACAGGTATGTTTTAAACCTGTTTCTTTACATAGTCATCATATTTTGAAGTATGTCATTCTATCATGTTTAGTTAGCCATCATACATGCGAAATTGTGTCATGCTATCCTGTTTAATTAGCCATCATATATTTGAAATTATGTCCTGCTATTCTGTTTGGTTAGACAACATAAATGTGAATTATTTCATGCCCTGTTTTCTTCCCTACTATCCATTGCACATGTCTATCTTACAATGTCTGTACATTCAATTACTTTTCTTGTTTATCAGCCATTTCAATTGGAGGGGGTGATGGAGTATCTGTGGGAGTAAAAACACGGTCTTCAGAAAAGATCGTGCTACCTGTCAATGGAGATAGAACCACAGTTGTACTTGCCCAAGAACCAGCCCCACCACACATAACCCAAACTCACGCAGATTGTACCCCTACCCAGTTGGACAGAGAACCAGCTACACCCCTTCTAACCCCAACTCCAACAGATAGTAACCCAGTTCCCGTTGACACAGCACCGTCTCCACCACAAAGCACCCAAACACGAGCAGTTAGTAAGGCAATAGCAGTGCCCAAAGCATGAGGACCACCACTCTGAACCCCAAGTCAACACTTAAAGCAGAAGAAGAATTGTTCTCAGGCCAGGTTCCGTAGCTATGGTTCATACTACTTTGCTCTTGCATCATTGTATTTACTCATACCAACTAATTTCAAATTTGAAGGATGCAATTGAAACTCCAATGGCACAACAGGTATGTTTTAAAACTGTTTCTTTAACGTGTTTGCTGTTGTAAATTGCTCTATGTTGATTTTAGTTTCAATTGAATAAACAGTTATGTTCTCATGCCATGCACATTACAAGTGTTGTTATTGCTGTGTAGTTTCCCACACTTATATTCTGTCTATGCTGCTTTGTCTTAAATAGATATGATTCGAACTGTATCTATCTTGATTTGGCAACATAAACTAGAATGATATAGACCATACAGTGACCATACTACATAGATATATGTTTGTTTCATGCTGTTATCCTGTCCACCTTACTACTGAACTGGTTACCAAAATGAGTTTCATATACTACATCGTAAACCTGTGATGTGTTTGTTTGTTTCTCCTTTAGAACGCGGATAAAATGTTGGAGAAGAGTACCCCGTTATGCAATGGTAAAGGAAGTAATGCAGATCAGGTTCAAGATAGTGAGACATCCCTGTTGTTCTCCAAGAAAGCTGATAAAAACTATATTGAAGACACTGAGACAACCCCAAAGTCCTGTCTTGATGTAGTGTTTGAGTTACTGGCTACTACTGCTGGCACCAGCTCTTCGAACTCGCTGCCTGAATCAGTTCGGCTTCTTGAGTCTCAACTTCAAGTTGAAAGACATCGATCAGATGTTATGCGACAGGAAGCCAAAGGACTAAGGAAGTCCCTGCAGAATTTAGATGCATACTTTCTGGTGCAACAACAAGTGTTGGAGGATTTAAGCGCCAAACAAGACAAAGTTAATAAGCTTGCTAAGCATCTTGCCAGCATTATGGGTACCTAGGATATTGTTTCTTGAGCTCTTCTGAAGTGGTTTCAGTTTTGGACTTGTTTTGCTGCGGCGTTTATATGATGCTTTGTTCCCTATATTTGCACTTGTGGCGAACTTTGATGCCCAGTGGATGTAATATGTGTAATAGCCATGATAGCCTAGCGTAAGTTGCTTGCTTATTTATTTCTATTGTCTTGTTTATTTGTTTTCTTGTAGTCAGTGCAGTTCTTTTTCCGCGGTTTGCTAGTGGCCGCAATAACCTATTTTTTTAAAACTAGGCCACATTAACAATGGGTTACATATTTACTGTAGTTAACATGGGCCTCCTACGGGCCATAGAAACAATGGGCCTTCTATGGGGCATAGACACAATGGGCCTTCTACGGACCGTATCATCAATGGGGCTTCTACGGGCCGTATGATCGGTTGGCCAAACATGGGCCAATAACAGACCACATTATGGTCGTAAATGGGCTAGAGTTGAAATCGTCCGTTCATGGGCCGACCATAACGGGTTGTCGTTAATAGGCCATATTTGATGACGCTATGAAAACGGCCCAACGTATTAACGGGCCACAAATGGGCCGACTGTAACCACGGGTTGTATTTGGCCCACAAGCAGAAAATCATAGAAACGGGTCGAAAGTAATTGAATGCTGGAAATGAGCCCAAGAATAAATGGGCCCTGAGAAGGCCGAAAGATAACATGGGCTGGAAATAGCCCAACGGAATAAGGGGCCGTTAATGGGTATAAAGTGATACACTATTCATTACGGGCCAGTTTTACCACGGGCCATTAATGGGCCGAGGGTTACTAAGGGCCTCATATGGGCCAAAAGACATCATGGGCCATACATGGGCCGGAAGTTAAAACGGG
Source organism: Triticum urartu (assembly GCF_056163025.1). NCBI lineage: Eukaryota > Viridiplantae > Streptophyta > Magnoliopsida > Poales > Poaceae > Triticum > Triticum urartu. The sequence goes on along the minus strand of NC_141874.1, from coordinate 219,692,066 downwards.
CTGGAATTATATTGGACGGCCCAGATGACGCTACTGGGCCTAATTCAGATAGGCCGTAAACGGGCCCTAGGTTAGCAGGCTGTAAATGGGCTATATGTGAACAGGCCGTTAACACGCTTGCCGTGGGCCGGCCCGCCACCTTTTGACCAAGTCAAACGGGCCGGCCTTTTCACAGGAATGGGCCTCTGTTGGGCCGTGCCACGTGTCGACGTATCATAGGCGCTTTGTGTCCAATGAGTGGAGGACATCTGTCCCAACGGCGAGCCGACACGTGTTTCCTCCAGCCAATGATGATTTTACACGTGGAAAATCCCCATTGGTCGGGGCTGTTAACGGGTTATCGGATCCAAAACCGGACTGATAGCTTAATGGCGTTCCGTTACTGTGGATGCCACGTGTCAGTCACCCTTAACGAAAGCACTTTTGTGACGAGCGATTTATCCTCATGGAAGTGGACACTTCCGTGATGATAATTTTGGTAATGTCATGGAACACTTCTATGACAACACAGGTATGACTATCTTGATTCTGTCATAAATTTATCATGGATGTACATGCATGACAGAAAACGTGACCTACTGTGAAAAACACGTATCATCACGGAAGTGTATTTTTTTTATAGTGGGGGCGGCCCCCACCCAATTCGGATTGGGCTTGGGGGCGTGCCCTCCACCTTGGCCACCTCCTCCTCTCTCCCACTAACGCCCAATAAGGCCCATACACTCCCGGGGGGTTCCGGTAACCCCCCCCCCCCCCCGGTACTCCGGTAAATGCCTGAACTCACCCGGAACCATTCCGATGTCCAAACATAGCCTTCCAATATATCAATCTTTATGTCTCGACCATTTCGAGACTCCTCGTCATGTCCGAGATCACATCCGGGACTCCAAACTACCTTCGGTACATCAAAATACATAAACTCATAATATCGATCGTCACTGAACTTTAAGCGTGCGGACCCTACAGGTTCGAGAACTATGTAGACATGACCGAGACTCACTTCCGGTCAATAACCAATAGCGGAACCTGGATGCTCATATTGGTTCCTACATATTCTACGAAGATCTTTATCAGTCAAACCGCATAACAACATACATTGTTCCCTTTGTCATCAGTATGTTACTTGCCCGAGATTCGATCATCGGTATCTCAATACCTAGTTCAATCTCGTTACCGGCAAGTATCTTTACTCATTCTGTAATACATCATCCCGCAACTAACTCATTAGTCAAACTTCTTTCAAGGCTTATAGTGATGTGCATTACCGAGAGGGCCCAGAGATACCTTTCCGATACACGGAGTGACAAATCCTAATCTCGATCTATGCCAACTCAACAAACACCATCGGAGACACCTGTAGATCATCTTTATAGTCACCCAGTTACGTTGTGACATTTGATAGCATACTAAGTGTTCCTCCGGTATTCGGGAGTTGCATAATCTCATAGTCATAGGAACATGTATAAGTTATAGAGAAAGCAATAGCAATAAACTAAACGATCAAAGTGCTAAGCTAATAGATGGGTCAAGTCAATCACACCATTCTCTAATGATGTGATTCCATTCATCAAATGACAACTCTTGTCCATGGCTAGGAAACTTAACCATCTTTGATTAACGAGCTAGTCAAGTAGAGGCATACTAATGACACTCATTTTGTCTATGTATTCACACATGTACTAAGTTTCCGGTTAATACAATTCTAGCATGAATAATAAGCATTTATCATGATATAAGGAAATATAAATAACAACTTTATTATTGCCTCTAGGGCATATTTCCTTCATCTCTTATATTGTTCGGACAGGGTTAAAACACTCCGATCACTCCATGCACGCGACAATGGATTTTACCCAGGTTCAGTCCACCATAGTGGTGTAACACCCTACACTACTCTTGCTTTAGTGTGTTCTTTTGTATATTTCTCCCCCCTTACAAAATCTCACATCGTCTCCTTTTATACCCTCTCGAACTTCAAAGAGGGGACCAACACTCATAGGTAAAGTAGGTTGTTTGGGTCCATTTACTTCAAACAGGCCCTTTCACTTCGGTCCTTAATATTGTTGTGGATGTTCTTTCCCACAAATGCATGTTTTTAGGGCACATTTCACCCTTCGTGGTTTTGGTGATTGATGACAATGCATTTTGCGGACTAACCATATGCATTGAGTATTTCAGAGATTATATGAGATGGCATGAGACGGTTTTATTTCCGCTCGGTGATTAATAGTAAAGATGGTTGTTGTCCGACGGTTTCTTTTTAGTGGATTTGAGTCATAGGAAATCCGTAATATCAAGAGGGGGCCGCAATGGAAAGGTTAGGGTGGAATCTACACATACACGCATTTGCACCCTCCATTCCTTCGCGGCAACGTGGAGTTCATGCCTTTCTCTGCTTGGGTTTCCTGGTGGCACCTAAGTGGTAGTACATCCCCTGGCAGCGGTAGTACCGCCTAAAGCGGTACCACTGTGGTCTAGTACCGTGGCTACCCCCGCTTACTTTTGGGCTTCTGTTATCCTCCCCGTTTTCATGGTGGTAGGGCGGTGGAATAGGGCGGTTGTACCTCCTTAAGCGGTAGTACCGTGGGTGAAGGACGATACTACCACGGGTGAAGGACGGTACTATCTCTAGTGCGGTACTATAGCTCCTTCCGCCACTGGCCCACCGCAGCTCATTGATTTCCCCTCGAAACTCGTGTTCACATCCAAGGTAGTAGAACATATGTAGACCATGGTAGTAAGTACCGCCCCAAGCGGTACTACTGCCTTACCCGTCTCTACTACCGCGGGTACCACCATGTTGTGTAGTACACAGCGGTAGTACCGCTCTGGCGGAACTACCGTGCATATGACTCACCCACTTGCACACACAAGCCGGTACCACCGCTCCCTAGAGCAGTCGTATAACAGTTGGTTTTGTTCATCCACTATAAAAGGAGGTCTTCTTCCATAGGTTAACCTATCTCTGCCCCCCCAAGCTCCATTGTTGCCCCTAAGCTCATTTTTACCCGATCTCTCTCCCTAGCCAACAAAACTTGTTAATTCTTTAGGGTTTGCTTGAGAGGGCCCCAATCTACACTTCCATCGAGAGAAATTTGATTCCCCCACTAACCCCTTGCGGATCTTGTTACTCTTGGGTGTTTGGGCACCCTAGACAGAAGAGGTCACCTCAGAGCCATGATCCATTCCGGTGAATCTTCGAGGTGGTGTTGGGAGACTCCAATTAAGTTGTGGAGAGAGTTTGTAAAGACACAATTGCCACCTTCAAGGGCACCACTAGTGGAATCATGACACCTTGCATTGTGCGAGGGCGTGAGGGGAATACGATGGCCCTAGTGGCTTCTCGGGGATCATTGTGCCTCCACACCGCTCCAACGGAGACATACTACCCCTAAAGGGAAAGAACTTCGGTAACACATCCTCATCTCCATCGACTCCACCTGTGGTTATCTCTTACCTTTACTTTGTGCAAGCTATTATTGTGTTGTATTATTTGCTTGCTTGTTGTAGAAGCGCATGCTCTAGCCAATGCAACCAAAATACCGATCTTAGAGAGAGGGCCGGATATTATACTCTAACTATCCCCCTCACGTCTATGCTCCTTTGGAGCTATATGACGTGGGCAGTGGAAGCGGGGGTAGGCCGCAATTAATTATTGTGTTTACTGGGTTTTGAACCCTAAACCTGTTGGTTGTAAGTTTATGCACCTAACCAGTTCATCCATCAGACCGATCTAAGGGAGAGACTAGGCAGCACATTATACGTCAACACTCCCCCTCACGTGTGGCTCCCTCAAGCCTAAACGTGGACCAAAAGAGGGCTGCAATTTAATTGCGCCAGCCAGGTCTTGAACTCAAGACCTCTTGGCTCCGATACCATGAAGAAGTGCATGCTCTAACCAATGCAACCAAAATACCGATCTTAGAGAGAGGGCCAGACATTATACTCCAACACTCCCCTCACGTCTATGCTCCTTTGGAGCTATATGACGTGGCCAGCGGAAGCGGGGGCAGGCAGCAATTAATTATTGCATTTACTGGGTTTTGAACCCTGAACCTATTGGTTGTAAGTTTATGCACCTAACCAGTTCATCCATCAGACCGATCTGAGGGAGGGACTAGGCAGCACATTATACGTCAACACTTGTGTTATGATTGTTGTTTGTAACACCCTCGATGCGACTATAGCTCCCACGTGTCGAGGCACGACTTAGAGACATAATCACATTGAAGGCATATGTCGCAAGTTAGGCAATCTTCACAACATCCCATGTAATATGAATAATAAAGGGGAGAACATAGTTGGCTTACACTCGCCACGTCAATCAAGAACATAAATAACATTACATCATCCAAAACACTCATGTCCCGACTACGGCGCCAAAATAGAAGAGAACCCAACATGCGACACGGTCCCAATCACCCTCAACCGGGCACCACTACTGATCGTCGGGAAAAGAAACATAGTAACGCTGAGAGTCCTCGTCGAACTGTGTGTTTGCATTGGTTGCGGCCATCATAGCTTGCCATGCCTCTGGAGGAGGTGGAGGTGGTGGCGGATCAGGATTCGGAGTCGTGCGCGTTGGAGGAGCCATCCTGAAGAGGTTGACCACCATTAGCACATTGATAGATAAATATTGAAGCTGAATCCAACGGAATGAAAATTGCAACATATAGTCTTCACATCCGAACAAAATGAACGAATGCATTCCTCTTCAAATGGTCACATATCCATAAATTGAGAAGCCACGTAGAATTAAGGTAGAGAACTAAATCAACAAGGTACGGATCAAGAACGAATAATCGGTAAGAAATCCCAATCTCAAACCAATATCCGTGGAAGAAGAACTAGAGCTACTAGAATTCCCACCTATGAAACTCCCGAACCTTTCCGGTTATGCAATCAGGTGTTGGGGATACAGGGGAAGCATAATATCTCACCCAAACTAGCAAATCCTACATCCAGCTGTATCCATCCTTCAACACATAACCAAGAAAACTTCGGAAACCATCTACCTCAACCTTCTAAAAGCATCCGTTATACAAGTTATGGCGATACTCCCGAACTCCCGCCCCAGTACTGGGTGGCGTCGAGGTTATCTCACCAACGAACTGCATAAAAGAGATTTTCGATGTCGGCGAAAATATCTCAAGTATTCCAGAATTGCAACGATAAAATTATGATGACAACATCTCAGAGCTCAACTCCCCGGGACACTTCCACTAAACCCCTGACAGGAGGCACCAAGACAATGTTCTCATCATAAGCCATCAGAACGATTCCAAGATACTCGCGTGATCCTAAAAAAAAATTTAGTGAAATTTGAGAAGAGAAGAGTCAAAACTCTACGTCAGGATGCCTTACCAGAGCGATGAGGAGACTGGGAAGTAAAAAGAATTCCTAAACTCTCCGATATATAATTCCTAATTGACTCAAAACATTTTTTCTAGACACAACTCGGCCGCTAAAAACGATCAAGCAATGGGGCTCCTAAGGTCGGGGAAGGCTCTAATTACCAACTTGTAACACCCTCGATGCGACTATAGCTCCCACGTGTCGAGGCACGACTTAGAGACATAATCGCATTGAAGGCATATGTCGCAAGTTAGGCAATCTTCACAACATCCCATGTAATATGAATAATAAAGGTGAGAACATAGTTGGCTTACACTCGCCACGTCAATCAAGAACATAAATAACATTACATCATCCAAAACACTCATGGCCCAACTACGGCGCCAAAATAGAAGAGAACCCAACATGCGACACGGTCCCAATCACCCCCAACCGGGCACCACTACTGATCGTCGGGAAAAGAAACATAGTAACGCTGAGAGTCCTCGTCGAACTCCCACTTGAGCTCGTACTCGTCACCTGGAGCGGAATCACCTGGACCTGCATCTGGAGTTATAGTAATCTGTGAGCCACAGGGACTCAGCAATCTCGCACCCTCGCGATCAAGACTATTTAAGCTTATAGGTATGGCAAGGTGAAATATGAGTGGAGCTGCAGCAAGCGACTAGCAAGTATGGTGGCTAACTTATTCGCAAAAGAGAGTGAGAAGAGGAGGCAAAGCACGAGCGAGAAACTAGAGGAACAACCTGCGCAAGCATTACTTCAACACCGTGTCCACTTCCCGGACTCCGCCGAGAAGAGGCCATCACGGTAACACACAGTTGATTCATTTTAATTAATTAAGGTTCAAGTTATCTACAACCGGACATTAACAAATTCCCATCTGCCCATAACCGCGGGCACGGCTTTCGTAAGTTCAATCCCTGCAGGGGAGTCCCAACTTAGCCCATGACAAGCTCTCACGGTCAACGAAGGAATAGATCTCCACCCGAGACACACCGATCAGACTCGGTATCCCGGTACAACAAGACATTTCGACAGGTTAAAACAAGACCAGCAACACCGCCCGAATGTGCCGACAAATCCCGATAGGAGCTGCACATATCTCTTTCTCAGGGCACACTCAGATGAGACTAGCTACAAGTAAAACCAACCCTCAAGTTTCCCCGAGGTGGCCCCGCAGGCAGCTTAGTTCGGACCAACACTCAGAGGGAGCACTGGCCCGGGGGGGTTAAAATAAGATGACCCTTGAGTCTGCAGAACCCAAGGGAAAAAAGGCTAGGTGGAAAATGGTAAAACCAAGGTTGGGCATTGCTGGAAAAGCTTTAATCAAGGCGAACTATCAAGGGGTTCCCATTATAACCCAACCACGTAAGGAACGCAAAATCCGGGAACATAACACCGATATGACGGAAACTAGGGCGGCAAGAGTGGAACAAAACACTAGGCGAGAGGCTGAGCCTTCCACCCTTTACAAAGTATATAGATGCATTAAGATAGCAAGATAATATAATGATATCCCAACAAGTAAATAAAAGATGTTCCAACAAGGAACGGCCTCCAAGCTTCACCTGCAACTAGCAACGCTATAAGAGGGGCTGAGCAAAGCGGTAACATAGCCAATCAACGGTTTGCTAGGACAAGGTGGGTTAGAGGTTTGACATGTCAATTGGGAGGCTGACAAGAAAATGGTAGGTATCGTGGCATTGGCATAGCAAAAGAGCGAGCAAACTAGCATAGCAAAGATAGTAGTGATTTCGAGGGTATGATCATCTTGCCTGCACAGTTGTCAGAGTCGACTGGATCCTCAAGAGCAAACCCAAAGGGCTCCTCGTTAGCGAACTCGTCTCCCGGCTCTACCCAAACAAGACAAACAAGCAACAAGGATACAATCAACCACGTGCAAGGATCAAGCGATACGATGCAATGATGATGCTATGCGGGATGCGATGCGGGATGCAAAATGTAAGATATGACAGGAAATGCATGAACCTGGCCTCAACTTGGAATTCCAAGGGTGCCACTGGAAAGATGAGATGAAATCGCTTGAAAACGATATAAAGAACGCCGGAATCGGAGTTACGGTTTGGAAATGGCAAGCGTTTTAAGAATGACACCGGTCTGCGATTTACAGCAAGTAGGCATCTAAATGCAACAAAATGGACATGCTACAGCACCCAAACATGACAAAAAAATACATGGGAGGGATGCACACAAGATGCTTAAAAAAAGACTAGCACTGAGCCACAGACAATTCATCCATTAACAGGTTCAAACAAGCATGGCAAAAACGCAAATGCAAAACTGATTTCAGACTTAGTGAAATTAACACTTGTCTGAAATTTCAGATCATGAAGCCCTCTTCGGAGCAGCAAAACAACATGATACATGACCTGATTATGACAAAGAAGAACATGGCATGGAGCTACTCAACAAGCTTAACAAAAGACCCTAAGTGACCTGGGGCCAAAAGGGATCACAAAATATACTAACGGGCACACAAACATAGCTAAAACACAATCAGTTTTCAGACTTAGTGAAAACTGGGACATGCTGAAACATAACTCACGAAGGCATGTAAACGAGCTCGATGCACTCACTACGGTGCAAGTCATGGCAAGGCAAGCATACATCCATTAAGAAGGCACAAAATTCTACCTAGACATGGCAAGAACAATGGCATAGCATGCACGGATCAACTACAATAGCATCGGCAAAATCGCAAACGAGTTGACGATCTGCCCAGATTCACCACGAAGCAAAAGTAGAGCTCGATTGACTCAAGCTAGGGTGATCCATAATTGCAAACAAAGACATGTATGGATAGAGCATAACAAGATTAACAGAACTCCTTTACTGATCATCCTCAAAAGAGGCACGGATCACTAGGAAACAAGCCGAACATATGGCATCATGAACTAAATAATCCCAGACTTGGTGAAAACTACTAAGTCCCTGAAAACAGATTTACCGGGTGCCTCACTTTGCAAGCTTGCACAAGTCACCACACACATCACAAAAATGCATGGGTTGCACCTCTGGAAATAAGACAAAATCCTTAACAAAACATATGTAGGACTCACAGGCATATCATGCACACAACAATCATGGCAAAAATGACAAAAGTCTATGATAAACTAGCAAATCTGACAATTAACTCACGAAGCCTCCTTCTAACAGCATTTCGGGCATCAAGATGAGCTCAAATGAAAATGATGCAATGGAATGAAATGATGTACTCTCTGAGATGAACATTTTGATATTCTATATGCCCAAATCGGAGCTACGGATGCAATGTTACGAAGCCGCGAACATGGCAACTTGGATCAGGAATTCTGGGACTTAGAAAAATTATACCCCGCGGGAACCGGGACGAGGAGGACCCGGGACGAGGAGATCCGGGCAAGGCGGGGTCGTTTGGATGGCTGAGCTGGTGGATCTGGTCCACCCGACCAGATCGGATCCGGCCGGAGCTCCGGCGAGCGGCGGACGGCGGGCGGGGCGGCAGCGGCCGGCGGAGAGCGGCGAGGCGGCGCGGCGGCCGGGCGGGCGAGGCGGCGTCGGCTCGGGCGGCGGGGAGCAGCGGTGCGGCGGCGCGCGCCGATGGGCCGCGGGGGCCCGGCCTGGGCTCGGCGGGCCGGTGCGTGGAGGGAGGCGGCGGCGTATAGGGAGGCGCCACGTGGCGGCGGGGCGCGGGTCGGACACGTCCAGCCCGGCAGACTTTGTCCGGCGGCGGCGGATCTAGGGTTAGGGGGGAGAGAATCCGGGAATTGGAATGGGGGGTGTATATATAAGCATGGGAGGAGTTAGGAGAGTCCAAATGAGGTGCGGTTTTCGGCCACTTGTTCGTGATCGAACGCTCTAGGACATGGAGTAGAGTTTGGTGGGTTTTGGGCCAAATTGGAGGGGTGTTGGGCTGCAACACACACGAGGCCTTTTCGGTACCTCGGTTAACCGTTGGGGTATCAAACGAAGTCCAAATGACACGAAACTTGACAGGCGGTCTACCGGTAGTAAACCAAGGCCGCTTGGCAAGTATCGGTCCAATCCGGAAATGTTTAATCCCCACACACGAAAGAAAGCTAGAAATGGCCACCGGAGGAGAACGGAGCGCCGGAATGCAAAACGGACAATGGGAAAAATGCTCGAATGCATGAGACGAACACGTATGCAAATGCAATGCACCTGATGACATGATATGAGATGCATGACACGATAACAACACACATAGACAAAGACCCGAACCCGACAAATAAATATAACTTAACGCCAGAAACGGCAAGAGTTGGAGTACAAATAGGGAAAGTTACATCCGGGGTGTTACAACACTCCACCACTACGAAAGGATCTCATCCCGAGATCTAGGACTGAAAGAACGCCGGGTACTCTGAACGGAGGTGATCCTCGCGTTCCCAGGTAGCTTCACGGTCGGAATGGTGTGACCACTTGACTTTGAGAAATTTGATTGACTTGTTGCGAGTGTTGCGTTCAGTCTCTTCAAGAATAGCAACTGGGTGCTCACGATAAGAGAGATCTTCTTGGAGCTCAATGTCCTCGAAGTTGACGGTGCGGTCAGGAGTCTTGAAGCACTTTCGAAGCTGAGACACATGGAACACGTCATGAACATTTGCAAAGTTTGAAGGAAGCTCGAGTTGATAGGCGAGGTCACCTCTCTTGCTGACAATCTTGAAAGGTCCCACGTATCTAGGGGCAAGCTTCCCTTTGATACCGAAGCGACGAGTACCTTTCATAGGAGAGACACGGAGGTAAACATGATCTCCGATCTCAAAAGCCAAATCACGGTGCTTACTATCATAGTAGCTCTTCTGGCGGGATTGGGCTGCTTTGAGGTTATCACGAATGACTTTGCACATTTCTTCTGCTTCTATGATTAAGTCATTACCCAGCAGCTGACGTTCACCGGTTTCAGACCAGTTGAGAGGGGTACGGCACTTCCTGCCATACAGAATTTCAAATGGGGCCTTGCCCGAACTTGCTTGAAAACTGTTATTGTAGGAGAATTCAGCATAAGGAAGACAATCCTCCCACTTCATGCCGAAGGAGATCACACAAGCCCTGAGCATATCTTCAAGAATCTGGTTGACACGCTCGACTTGACCGCTTGTTTGAGGATGGAAAGCAGTGCTGAAGCGGATGTTAGTGCCCATGGCCTTCTGAAAAGAATCCCAAAACTTCGAGGTAAAGATGCTGCCACGGTCTGAAGAGATCACTTGAGGAATACCATGCAGAGAGACAATGCGAGAGGTGTAGAGTTCCGCCAATTGAGCTGCAGTGATCGACTCTTTGATAGGCACAAAGTGAGCCACTTTGGTGAGCTTGTCGATGACAACGAATATAGCATCATTGCCACGCTTGGACTTTGGAAACCCAGTCACGAAGTCCATTTCAATGTGGTCAAACTTCCATTCTGGAATGGCAAGAGGTTGGAGGAGACCCGCTGGCCTTTGGTGTTCTGCCTTCACTCTTCTGCAGACATCACATTCATTCACGAATTGAGCGATCTCGCGCTTCATTCGAGTCCACCAATAAGCTTGCTTAAGGTCCTGATACATCTTCATGCTCCCAGGGTGGATGGAGACGAGAGAATTGTGAGCCTCGTTCATGATCACTTTACGAAGTTCACCTTTTGGTACAACAATTCGATCCTCGAAGAAGAGAGTATCCTTGTCATCAAGGCGGTAGCACTTGTACTTGGACTAACTCTTGGCAATCCCAATCTTCACCTTTTTCACCATAGAATCAAGAAGCTGGGCTTGGCGAATCTGGTCTTCTAAGATAGGAGAGACTAGAAGGTTGGTGAGGAAACCTTGAGGAACAACTTGCAGATTAAGTTTGCGGAAAGCTTCACAAAGCTCGGGTTGATAAGGCTTAAGAATCAGACTGTTGCAGTAAGCCTTCCTGCTCAAAGTGTCAGCAATCACATTGGCCTTGCCTGGAGTATACTCGATACTCGGATTATACTCTTGAATCATTTCGACCCAACGAGTTTGCCTGAGGTTGAGATTAGGCTGAGTGAAGATGTACTTGAGACTCTTGTGATCAGTGAAAATGTCCACTTTTCTTCCCAATAGAAGATGTATCCAAGTCAAAAGAGCATGCACAACTGCCGCCAACTCGAGATCATGAGTGGGGTAGTTCTTCTCATTAGGCTTCAACTGGCGAGATGTATAAGCAACAACTTTCTTCTCTTGCATCAAAATTGCGCCAAGACCTTGGAGAGAGGCATCACAAAAGACCTCGTACGGCTTGGATTCATCAGGCAGAGTCAGAACTGGAGCAGTGATCAACTTGTCTTTCAAAGTGTTGAAAGCAATATCACACTCCGGAGACCAAATGTACTTGACTTGCTTCTGAATAAGATTTGAGAGAGGCTTCGCGATCTTAGAAAAGTTTTCAACGAATCTTCGGCAATAGTTTGCGAGACCGAGAAAACTGCGGAGTTGCTTCACGTTCTGAGGAGGTTCCCAATTCAAAATTGCAGACACCTTCTCAGGATTCACGGCAATGCCCTTGGCAGAGATGATTTGGCCAAGATAAATAACCTCATCGAGCCAAAATTCACACTTGGAGAACTTGGCGTAGAACTGATGTTCTCTGAGCTTATCGAGAACCAAACGCAAATGCTTGGCATGATCTTCCTTGTTCTTCGAGAAAACCAGAATGTCGTCGAGATAGACCAAAACGAAGTCATTGGTGTAGGCGTTGAAGATGAAGTTCATCATGTGAGAGAACGTCGAAGGAGCGTTGGCGAGGCCAAAAGACATGACAGTGTATTCATATGAACCAAAGCTTGTTCTGAATGCTGTCTTGGGAATATCTTCTTCACGAATGCGAATCTGGTGATAACCCATACGGAGATCAAGCTTGGAGAATACTTGGGCACCTTTGAGTTGTTCGAACAGCTCGTTGATGTTGGGAAGTGGGTATTTGTTCTTGATGGTCTTCTTGTTCACTGGACGGTAATCAACACAAAGTCGGTCCGTTCCATCCTTCTTCTTCACAAAAAGAACATCACAACCCCACAGAGAAGAACTAGGCCGGATGAGACCCATTCTTTCTTGCTCATCGAGTTGCTTCTTCAGCTCCTTCAACTCTTCAAGTCCGAGCTTGTAAGGACGTTTGCACACAGGTTCTGTGCCAGGCTCAAGTTCAATAACGAATTCAACTGGCCGGTGCGGAGGCATTCCTGGGAGCTCTTCTGGAAAGACGTCTTGATATTCGCAAACGACTGGAATTTGAGAGATGGCATCCAATTCACCCTTCTCATTGAGAGAAAACAGACGAATAGTGTTATCTCGAGCGGCAAAGATAATTACATCCTCAGACGAATGAGTCAATTGAATCTGCCTGGCTGCACAATCAAGCTGAGCCTTGTGCTTAGAAAGCCAATCCATTCCAAAAATAAGATCAATATCTGAGTTACCAAGAACCATTGGAGAAGCCAGAAACTTGAAATCACCCATCAAGATAGAAATATACGGAACCATCAAACTAGAACTCAGATGCTTAGCCGGAGAGACGACTTGCATAGCTCTAGGTAAAGCCTTAGTACTAAAATTGTTCTCCGATGCAAATGGGAATGACATGAAGGAATGCGATGCACCAGAGTCAAAAAGTACTTTTGCGGGAATATCATTAACAGGAAGGTTACCCATGATCACATCTGACGAGTCCTCTGCCTGAGCTGCATTCATCAAGTTGACCTTGGCATGCTTGGGGTTATGCTTGACCACAGCTGTACTTGCCGATCTGACAGGAGGAGGAGGAAGACGCCTCTAGTTGAAACACTTGTTTGCATAGTGACCCTTCTGTTGGCACTTGTTGCACGTGACCTCTGAAAGCGGACGGTGATGCGGAGCACTCGATCTTGGAGCTTGAGACGAAGTCTTGTTCTGAAAGCCAGGGTTGGGTGGGTGGGAAGAACCACTGCCACCTTTGCTCTTCTGCTGATACGGCTGACGGAACGGAGGAGGAGGAAGCCAAAATTTCTGCTGCTTGGCCACTTGAGTAGAGGAAGAAGGAGTAACATCTCTGACTCGCTTCCTGGAAGCATCACACCTCAACTGAGCAGCCTCTTGCTTCAGTGCCATGTTGTAGAACTCATCGTACCTCAAGGGCTCAAAGAGAACAAGAGCGAGCTGAATTTCTTCTCTGAGACCACCCCTGAACTGATATATCATGCTCTTCTCATCAGGGACGTCCTGCTTGGCAAAGCGGGCGAGCTTCTGAAACAACTTGTTGTAGTCATAGACAGACAAAGAGCCTTGCTTCAGATTGCGGAATTCCTCACGCTTGCTTTCAACCACGCTCTGCGGAATATGATGAGCTCGGAAATCTCGACGGAAATCATCCCAAGTGATAACACGTCCACCTCTGGAGTCCTTGTACTGCTGGAACCATTCTGCAGCTTGATCTTTGAGTTGGAAGGAAGCGAACTTGACAAAGTCCTCAGGCCTGACGTTACTGCACTCGAAATGCTTACACAGATCCACAAGCCAATCGTCAACATCGGTTGCCTCAACACAATTGCTGAAAGTCTTTGGCCCGTTAGCAAGGAACTGGTTGAGTGTAGCAAAGTGACTCTGATTGCTGCCTTGATTCCCTTTACTGCCTTGATTGCGCTCTTGAAGAATTTGCATGATCAGCTGTGTGTTTGCATTGGTTGCGGCCATCACAGCTTGCCATGCCTCTGGAGGAGGTGGAGGTGGTGGCGGATCAGGATTCGGAGTCGTGCGCGTTGGAGGAGCCATCCTGAAGAGGTTGACCACCATTAGCACATTGATAGATAAATATTGAAGCTGAATCCAACGGAATGAAAATTGCAACATATAGTCTTCACATCCGAACAAAATGAACGAATGCATTCCTCTTCAAATGGTCACATATCCATAAATTGAGAAGCCATGTAGAATTAAGGTAGAGAACTAAATCAACAAGGTACGGATCAAGAACGAATAATCGGTAAGAAATCCCAATCTCAAACCAATATCCGTGGAAGAAGAACTAGAGCTACTAGAATTCCCACCTATGAAACTCCCGAACCTTTTCGGTTATGCAATCAGATGTTGGGGATACAGGGGAAGCATAATATCTCACCCAAACTGGCAAATCCTACATCCAGCTGTATCCATCCTTCAACACATAACCAAGAAAACTTCGGAAACCATCTACCTCAACCTTCGAAAAGCATCCATTATACAAGTTATGGCGATACTCCCGAACTCCCGCCCCAGTACTGGGTGGCGTCGAGGTTATCTCACCAACGAACTGCATAAAAGAGATTTTCGATGTCGGCGAAAATATCTCAAGTATTCCAGAATTGCAACGATAAAATTATGATGACAACATCTCAGAGCTCAACTCCCCGGGACACTTCCACTAAACCCCTGACAGGAGGCACCAAGACAATGTTCTCATCATAAGCCATCAGAACGATTCCAAGATACTTGCGTGATCCTAAAAAAAAATTTAGTGAAATTTGAGAAGAGAAGAGTCAAAACTCTACGTCAGGATGCCTTACCAGAGCGATGAGGAGACTGGGAAGTAAAAAGAATTCCTAAACTCTCCGATATATAATTCCTAATTGACTCAAAACATTTTTTCTAGACACAACTCGGCCGCTAAAAATGATCAAGCAATGGGGCTCCTAAGGTCGGGGAAGGCTCTGATTACCAACTTGTAACACCCTCGATGCGACTATAGCTCCCACGTGTCGAGGCACGACTTAGAGACATAATCGCATTGAAGGCATATGTCGCAAGTTAGGCAATCTTCAAAACATCCCATGTAATATGAATAATAAAGGGGAGAACATAGTTGGCTTACACTCGCCACGTCAATCAAGAACATAAATAACATTACATCATCCAAAACACTCATGGCCCGACTACGGCGCCAAAATAGAAGAGAACCCAACATGTGACACGGTCCCAATCACCCCCAACTGGGCACCACTACTGATCGTTGGGAAAAGAAACATAGTAACGCTGAGAGTCCTCGTCGAACTCCCACTTGAGCTCGTACTCGTCACCTGGAGCGGAATCACCTGGACCTGCATCTGGAGTTATAGTAATCTGTGAGCCACAGGGACTCAGCAATCTCGCACCCTCGCGATCAAGACTATTTAAGCTTATAGGTATGGCAAGGTGAAATATGAGTGGAGCTGCAGCAAGCGACTAGCAAGTATGGTGGCTAACTTATTCGCAAAAGAGAGCGAGAAGAGGAGGCAAAGCACGAGCGAGAAACTAGAGGAACAACCTGCGCAAGCATTACTTCAACACCGTGTCCACTTCCCGGACTCCGCCGAGAAGAGGCCATCACGGTAACACACTCAGTTGATTCATTTTAATTAATTAAGGTTCAAGTTATCTACAACCGGACATTAACAAATTCCCATCTGCCCATAACCGCGGGCACGGCTTTCGAAAGTTCAATCCCTGCAGGGGAGTCCCAACTTAGCCCATGACAAGCTCTCACGGTCAACGAAGGAATAGACCTCCTCCCGAGACACACCGATCAGACTCGGTATCCCGGTACAACAAGACATTTCGACAGGTTAAAACAAGACCAGAAACACCGCCCGAATGTGCCGACAAATCCCGATAGGAGCTGCACATATCTCTTTCTCAGGGCACACTCAGATGAGACTAGCTACGAGTAAAACCAACCCTCAAGTTTCCCCGAGGTGGCCCCGCAGGCAGCTTAGTTCGGACCAACACTCAGAGGGAGCACTGGCCCGGGGGGTTAAAATAAGATGACCCTTGAGTCTGCAGAACCCAAGGGAAAGAAAAGGCTAGGTGGCAAATGGTAAAACCAAGGTTGGGCATTTCTGGAAAAGCTTTAATCAAGGTGAACTATCAAGGGGTTCCCATTATAACCCAACCGCGTAAGGAACGCAAAATCCGGGAACATAACACCGATATGACGGAAACTAGGGCGGCAAGAGTGGAACAAAACACTAGGCGAGAGGCCAAGCCTTCCACCCTTTACCAAGTATATAGATGCATTAAGATAACATGGCAATATAATGATATCCCAACAAGTAAATAAATGTTCCAAACAAGGAATGGCCTCCAATCTTCACCTGCAACTAACAATGCTATAAGAGGGGCTGAGCAAAGCGGTAACATAGCCAATCAACGGTTTGCTAGGACATGGTGGGTTAGAGGTTTGACATGGCAATTTGGGAGGCTGGCAAGCAAATGGTAGGCATCGTAGCATTGGCATAGAAAAAGAGCGAGCAAACTAGCATAGCAAAGATAGTAGTGATTTTGAGGGTATGATCATCTTGCCTGCAAAGCTGTCAGAGTTGACTGGATCCTCGAAAGCAAACTCAACGGGCTCCTCGTTAGCGAACTCGTCTCCCGGATCTACCCAAACAAGGCAAACAAGCAATAAGGCTAGGTGGCAAATGGTAAAACCAAGGTTGGGCATTGCTGGAGAAGCTTTAATCAAGGCGAACTATCAAGGGGTTCCCATTATAACCCAACCGCGTAAGGAACGCAAAATCCGGGAACATAACACCGATATGACGGAAACTAGGGCGGCAAGAGTGGAACAAAACACTAGGCGAGAGGCCGAGCCTTCCACCCTTTATCAAGTATATAGATGCATTAAGATAGCAAGATAATATAATGATATCCCAACAAGTAAATAAAAGATGTTCCAACAAGGAACGGCCTCCAAGCTTCACCTTCAACTAGCAACGCTATAAGAGGGGCTGAGCAAAGCGGTAACATAGACAATCAATGGTTTGCTAGGACAAGGTGGGTTAGAGGTTTGACATGTCAATTGGGAGGCTGACAAGCAAATGGTAGGTATCGTGGCGTTGGCATAGCAAAAGAGCAAGCAAACTAGCATAGCAAAGATAGTAGTGATTTCGAGGGTATGATCATCTTGCCTGCACAGTTGTCAGAGTCGACTGGATCCTCAAGAGCAAACCCAACGGGCTCCTCGTTAGCGAACTCGTCTCCCGGCTCTACCCAAATAAGACAAACAAGTAACAAGGATACAATCAACCACGTGCAAGGATCAAGCGATACGATGCAATGATGATGCTATGCGGGATGCGATGCGGGATGCAAAATGTAAGATATGATAGGAAATGCATGAACCTGGCCTCAACTTGGAATTCCAAGGATGCCACTGGAAAGATGAGATGAAATCGCTTGAAAACGATATAAAGAACGCCGAAATCGGAGTTACGGTTTGGAAATGGCAAGCGTTTTAAGAATGACACCGGTCTGCGATTTACAGCAAGTAGGCATCTAAATGCAACGCAATGGACATGCTACAGCACCCAAACATGACAACAAAATACATGGGAGGGATGCACACAAGATGCTTAAAAAAAGACTAGCACTGAGCCACGGCCAATTCATCCATTAACAGGTTCAAACAAGCATGGCAAAAACGCAAATGCAAAACTGATTTCAGACTTAGTGAAATTAACACTTGTCTGAAATTTCAGATCATGAAGCCCTCTTCGGAGCAGCAAAACAACATGATACATGACCTGATTATGACAAATAAGAACATGGCATTGAGCTACTCAACAAGCTTAACAAAAGACCCTAAGTGACCTGGGGCCAAAAGGGATCACAAAATATACTAACGGGCACACGAACATAGCTAAAACACAATCAGTTTTCAGACTTAGTGAAAACTGGGACATGCTGAAACATAACTCACGAAGGCATGTAAACGAGCTCGATGCACTCACTACGGTGCAAGTCATGGCAAGGCAAGCATACATCCATTAATAAGGCACAAAATTCTAGCTAGACATGGCAAGAACAATGGCATAGCATGCACGGATCAACTACAATAGCGTCGGCAAAATCGCAAACGAGTTGACGATCTGCCCAGATTCACCATGAAGCAAAAGTAGAGCTCGATTGACTCAAGCTAGGGTGCTCCATAATTGCAAATAAAGACATGAATGGATATAGCATAACAAGATTAACAAAACTCCTTTACTGATCATCCTCAAAAGAGGCACGGATCACTAGGAAACAAGCCGAACATATGGCATCATGAACTAAATAATCCCAGACTTAGTGAAAACTACTAAGTCCCTGAAAACAGATTTACCGGGTGCCTCACTTTGCAAGCTTGCACAAGTCACCACACACATCACAAAAATGCTTGGGTTGCACCTCTGGAAAGAAGACAAAATCCTTAACAAAACATATGTAGGACTCACAGGCATATCATGCACACAACAATCATGGCAAAAATGACAAAAGTCTAAGATGAACTAGCAGATCTGACAATTAACTCACGAAGCCTCCTTCTAACAGCATTTCGGGCATCAAATGAGCTCAAATGAAAATGATGCAATGGAATGAAATGATCTACTCTTTGAGATGAACATTTTGATATTCTATATGCCCAAATCAGAGCTACGGATGGAAAGTTACGGAGCCACGAACATGGCAACTTGGATCAGGAATTCTGGGACTTAGAAAAATTATACCCCGCGGGAACCGGGATGAGGAGGACCCGGGACGAGGAGATCCGGGCAAGGCGGGGTCGTTTGGATGGCTGAGCTGGTGGATCTGGTCCACCCGACCAGATCGGATCCGGCCGGAGCTCCGGCGAGCGGCGGACGGCGGGCGGGGCGGCAGCGGCCGGCGGACGGCGGCGAGGCGGCGCGGCGGCCGGGCGGGCAAGGCGGCGTCGGCTCGGGCGGCGGGGAGCAGCGGTGCGGCGGCGCGCGCCGATGGGCCGCGGGGGGCCGGCCTGGGCTCGGCGGGCCGGCGCGTGGAGGGAGGCGGCGGCGTATGGGGAGGCGCCACGTGGCGGTGGGGCGCGGGTCGGACACGTCCGGCCCGGCAGACTTTGTCCGGCGGCGGCGGATCTAGGGTTAGGGGGGAGAGAATCCGGGAATTGGAATGGGGGTGTATATATAGGCATGGGAGGAGCTAGGAGAGTCCAAATGAGGTGCGGTTTTCGGCCACTTGATCATGATTGAACGCTCTAGGACATGGAGTAGAGTTTGGTGGGTTTTGGGCCAAATTGGAGGGGTGTTGGGCTGCAACACACACGAGGCCTTTTCGGTCCCTCGGTTAACCGTTGGAGTATCAAATGAAGTCCAAATGACAAGAAACTTGACAGGCGGTCTATCGGTAGTAAACCAAGGCCGCTTGGCAAGTCTCGGTCCAATCCGGAAATGTTTAATCCCACACACGAAAGAAAGCTAGAAATGGCCACCGGAGGAGAACGGAGCGCCGGAATGCAAAACGGACAACGGGGAAAATGCTCAAATGCATGAGACGAACACGTATGCAAATGTAATGCACCTGATGACATGATATGAGATGCATGACACGATAACAACACACGTAGACAAAGACCCGAACCCTAGAAATAAATATAACTTAATGCCGGAAACGGCAAGAGTTGGAGTACAAATAGGGAAAGTTACATCCGGGGTGTTACATTGTTAGCATCATATAGGTTGTTTACCTAGATGCATATCTAAACAACCTATTTGTTGCTAAACCTAATTTTATTAAAAGAGCAAGAAATTGGTAGTTGCCTATTCACCCCCCTAGTCAACCATGTTGTTTCTTTCACATGCTACTTACTCAACTTGAGCTTAATGTTGTTGGTTTTCAGCATATCAAAGATTTATATGAGCATGATCCTTTCTTTGCGACTCCCCTTGCCAATTGTCAAACTAACACTTGTTTGGGAGAGATTCTATTTCAAAGATAGTTATCTTTTGCGTGCTGACAAACTTTGTGTCCCCGAGAGCTCTTTGTGTTTGCTCCTCTTGCAAGAATCACATGGTAGAGGACTCATGGGACACTTTGGACGTGAAAAGACGTATGCTACCCTCGCCCACAAGTACTTTTGGCCAAGGATGTTTCATGATGTGGGACGCTTCGTCAACCGTTGCTCCAGATGCCGCAAAGCGAAGTCCAAAGCACAATCTCATGGTCTTTACATGCCTTTACCAATTCCATATGCACCTTAGGAGGACATAATCATAGATTTCATACTTGGTTTGCTGAAAACTAGAGATGGAAAAGACTTGATATTCATGGTTGTTGATATATTTTCTAAGATGACACATTTTATTCCATGTCACAAGGGCGGCGATGCTTCAAATATTGCAATTCTTTTTGTATAGAAATTTGTGTCTTCATGCAGTGCCAAAGACGATCGTCTCCAACCGCAACATCAAGTTCTTGAGTTACTTCTGGAAGACACTATGCACCAAGCTCAAAATCAAGCTCATGTTATCTTTGGCATATCATCGTCAAAACGATGGCCAAACGGAGGTGATGAACCAAACGTTCTTCACTCTACTTCGAGTGCTCATTAAGAAGAACATCAAAGAATGGGAGGAGTGCTTGCCCATCACCGAGATCATCTAAAACCGTGCAAGACACTTGACTAATACCAAGTCTCCCTTTGAAGTGGTCTACTACTTCAACCCTTTGCTCCCATTGGACATCCTACCACTTCCACTACAAGAGCACACCAATTTGGATGCAAAGGGCACGAGCCAACTGCATGAACAAAATGCAGTAAGACACAAGGCTCACCATGGAGCGTCAAGTGCACCAGCATGCTCCCAAGATCCACACCAGCAAGAAGCCCATGGTATTTAACCTTCTGAATGACCGCTTCCCAGAACAACGTAGGTCCAAGATACTACCCCGAGCAGATGGCCCATTCAAGGTGATCCAACGCATCAATGACAATGCCTACAAGATTTACATTCTACTCGACAAGTACTTCGTGAGTGACATCTTCAATGTTCCGGACTTGGCACCTTACCATGGCGATGAAGATCAGGATCCTAGGGCAGATCTTTCCCCGAGAGGGGGGGTGTAGAGCACCGAATGGTCATCCCTATGGCTACCACAACCCAAGCGCCAACTGGACCAATGACTAGAGCTTGTGCATGAGCTATTGAAGCCAAGGTTACATCTCTCCTCTTTGAGCTCTCTATGTATACAAGTGAGATATGTGTTAGGAAATATTTTGAAGGAAATATGCCCTAGAGGCAATAATAAAGTTGTTATTTATATTTTCCTTATCATGATAAATGTTTATTATTCATGCTAGCACTGGTACACGTCGGTGCTATACAAACGGTTTTAAACCCCTTTCCGCGATGACATTTGGAATTGTCGCCTAGTGAGTGACGGCGATAGGGGGGTCCTTCCCACAAGACCCAGAAACCGTCAGGGATATGACCCTCCTGGCACACATGCTCGGCAAAATGAGTTTATGCGCAATCGACGAGCGCTCAAATACGAAAATACGTACAGTAGAGCTAAAAAAATACAATTATACATGCGTAATTGTTTCTGGTCACAAGTACAACCCACACAGTCAGTCCCCGCTAAATGTTTCAATTCATATGTACATCCCACATAGTCGCTCCAAGAAAAAATGTTTCCGTTCACAGGTACATGACACACAATATTTCCCGTTAAATCGTTTGTGATAGCATTGCCATTGCACACAATATTAACAATTTTATCGTTTGCGTTATTAAATGCATCACACACGGTTTGTAGAAGAAACTGTTTGGCAAAGACTGTCCATCACACATAGTTTTTATGTCGTAAACTTTTGCGCAAGGTGGCCTAATGCAGATACTTTCCAAGAGGATGTCGTGTGTGCAGTGGAGATTGATCGCACATGTAGTGGATCCTAAAAACGTTTCTGATCTCCACGTCTATCGTAGATGTTTCGCTTTCGCAAACCGTGTGCAGTGTAATCCCTAATTAATCCATAATTTAAAAATCACATGTTTTGAATCTGAAAGTAGGCAATCACTTATTTCATATCCAATCATGTTTATTACAAATATAGGTTCAACCACGAATGCATAATTCGATGCACAGGTACATATACTGAAGAACTACAGAAGCACCAAGTAAAGAATGACGAACCACGGTTGTACGAAAGACTGTAAAGAGAGAGGCGAAAGACATTCTGGTTGCTGAAGAAGGTGAAGCGGAATGCCCATATTGTGCCCTCCTCCATGCGTAATGCGCACACGACTCTAGGCCAACCCCTTGTGATGGTTGCTCGTCCATCCTTCACTGTCTTCATTACGACTTCTCGATGCTCATTGTAGTCTGGATGAAATACTTTAACCTTCATCGCGTGTCCACCAATCATGTACTTTGCGAGGTCATCTTGAGTGAACTGCTTCGGGAACCACTGGGAACGAAAAAGATTCAGACATTGTTGTCTAAAAACTCATTATGGGCAGTAAAAAGAGAAGGCTACAGAGTTTGTAGTTACCATCCTACAACTCACTGTTGTGTTGGATAGACCATAAACAAATAATTTGCTTGCCACCATTCGTATCTTTTTGCTAATAATTCTTATCAGTCTCCTCACTTGATACTTGGTCATGAATATCTCATTGCCCCATATGCAAAAAGGGTCAATGCGTGAATATCTCATTGCCCCTACAAGCAACAAGTCAATATATATACTAGTAAAAGGGCCCGTGCGTTGCAACGGATATAAAAATAAATTTAAGAATTCAGTGGCCATGCATGATCAATAGAATGCAGTAGCCAGTAATTTCATGTGACGGTAGTTAGTCATGGTCTCATTGAGTTTCTGCATTAAATTTCCATCGTTCGTGTCAAATGCCTAAGCATGAGACCTGTCTGCCTGTACCTAGCTACAAAACAGCTGGACAAACACGCAACATCGGTCAGAGTAAATTGAAATTTTAGCAGTGTAAATATAGCTGCCATATTGATCCTTGATTTTTTATTTTTTACTTGCATATTGATCCTTGCTTTGAAACTTTAGACATAGATTAGTTGAGGAGCTACAACTATTTGTCAGGCTCTTCCGACAAAAGAACTGTCAGTCATGCTGATGCTTTGTGCGTACTACATGCATGCTCGCTGTATATCTACGCCGCCCAGGAGCTCATGCGACCGCACCTGGCTACGAGAGCATATGCGTGCATGATCGCCACGCGGATGTGCAACGTGCATCTTGTAGCGTGGCAGCTTCCATCGCCGAGCTTTACCCCCGGGGTGAACACAATGCACGATGGCCTGCACCTTGGTACTCCACGGCTTCACGCACGCAGCATGCCGGTTCGATTGCGGCGCCCTTATTCATGCACTATCGTGGCTGGCCAGGTTCAACGATGGCAGCCTGCTTCCGTGGGTCGGCGTGGCATGCTCTGACAGGGTTCGATGGCAGCAGCCTCTTCTGTGCTCTCGTCTCCGTCAAGCGTCGGCACCCTCGTACATGTCAGCTGCACCGTCAAGCGGTATGGATGTACTCGCGAATGATGAGTGACTTGGCCAGGGTGCAGCCGTCGACGATGAGCACGGAGACCTTGCATCCATGGATGGGGTTCAGTAGTAGTCGGCACCGACTGGTACGTGCAGGAGATCGATCCAGCCTACTTCATCGGGCCCGACTTCGCCTGTGAAGCGCCCGTCTCCTTGCCACAGCAGGGAGGATGGTGCTGGATCGGGTCTGGTATGCTTTGCCGCGCTTGACCTAATCTCGGCAGCGTCCATCTCCTTGCCGTCTCAGGGAGAAAGGGGCTGGATAACGACGAACGAAACGGACGTCAAGATCGAAGAGAGGAAGGCTACTGCCGATGGATTCGTTGGGATGCCGGTGAGGGAGACGACGACCAGCCGGCGGCAGCGAGCGGCGGACATGCTTAAGACGCCGCTATGTGTTTGTGGGAGGAGCCGAGGAGGGGCTCCCAGACGCTCACAGGAGAGGCGACGGCGGTAGATGTAGTTCCTGATGGGATCGGCCTTGGCGTACACCTCCTTGTGACCTCGTCCGCCTCCGCAGGATTCACCCGTCCCCTTGTCTCTATCTAAATATCAGAGGCGTTAGTTAAGGCAGACTCCAAGTCAAATCAGGGTCCACATAATCAGGGTCACCTCATGAGGAAACATTGGTTCAGCAAGAAGGAAAGAGCACAAAGAGCTATGAAAATTCACGTCAAAGTAATTTGATCTCACAAGAGAAGTTGAACAAGCTAGTTAAGCATAGTGGCAAGCTCATGAATGTATCGCCCCATCTGCCTGCATGAGATGGGCTGCGGAAAATGAATTGATTGTATCATGGGATTGGAGCTACATCAACATATTGAAGATGTAAAGATAACTGGAAATATATATCAACCTATCATGAGTGTGAGAGAAGTGAAAAATAAGGAATTGATGGTAAAAATCGCCACCGTTATAATTGTCATTTATGATCTTACTGCAAAAAGTACAAGGGTGAGCAATCAAAAAGAAAAATCATGCATACTAATAGGAAAATTGCAGAGCCATCATTAAACATATATTTCTACGAATGTGAATAAAAATAGGAAGAATAGTACCAATATTTTTCGCTGAAATTAATGAATGGATTGTCCCAATTTAACTTGAAGGATGAAACTTTCCAAGTTTGGATGCCCCAAAATTGTACAGAAACTAAATCAATAAAAATGGTCGTGCTAAAAGACATCATCTTTGAGAACTCCTTTATTCAAGGCAGCCTATTGGTTGTGCTTCAATTGGACCAGGTGATGGGCAGCAACAACGTTTGCAACCCATAATTGCTCACCTCCATGCAAGAACCAAGAACCAACACTTCTGTACATACTCATTACTCGGTACATATCCTATAACAAGTTAATGTTATGTCATTATAAAACTTGGTAGAGTCTAGTAATACTTGGATAGAAAAATAAATGCTCTGCAAGCATACAGCTGAATCAGAATACCTTATCAAACATGACTCTCTTTCTATTTCGCAGGTAAGTTGTGACAGCAATACAGTAGCCAAAAGTCAAACCCAATTAAGGTAATAATAAGTATGCTCCCCTCAGAAATACAACCTAAGCTCCTAAAGAAAAAGAAGAAACAATGGTCAGTCTCATGCAAGAAATTTTGAAGAAAAAGATGAGACGTACTTTCTCGACCTTTGGAAACAAAGATGCAGAAAAAGGAGGGACATACAAAGCTTATACATGTGGAAGTGCCATCAGACATCTAGCTGGATCCCCTCCTCGTCAGGTCCAGTGTAGTGCAACGATGTCATTTGGGGGAGTATATCCAATGTTTAATCAACAGCTGACGTTGAGCTTAAATTGGTTGAGCAAGAGTGTTTGCACTGCAGCCTTGTTTTCAATCTCTGCTCATACTACCATTCCCCTTCCAAAACTAACCATCCTATCAACAGTTCTATGTTGCAATCCTTTTTATCCGAGCCACCTGCAGTTGAATCTTGGGCAGAGTCATGTGTGTGGCCGCCCTAATTGAGCATCAAATCCGAGTCCAGCATTTGTCGGGTGCCACAGCCGCCTCCTTCTCAGCACCATAGCGGCTGTGCCTCAGGTTCCATCCCTTGTTGCGTAGTCAATGGCAGGGGACAGAAACAACATCTAAAACAGGGAATTGCATCCAATGAATATCAAGGGGATATATACCTCTGGTGTAGCCACCAGCAGCGACATTGGACGGTTGGACGGACGTTCTTGTTCCTCCGGCGAACTCGGCGTTTCTTCCTCCAGCGAACTCGGCGGCGAAATTGGATGTTTCAAGGAAAATTGCAATTTCGATGGGATTTGATGGAGCTTCTGGTCCAAGGACGCAACCTGATGGAGATTCCGGCCGAGGACCCTTCCTTCTTATACCAGGCGACTCAAATCCGGGTAGGGAAATCCATTGATTGCAGTTGGAAAAGGACACGGTCTCCAATCACGACACGGGAGCAGCAACTCGGACATTGGGAGGTGGCTGTGGCGGCGGATGGAGGATGCGAGCCTCGTCGCGGCCGCTCGCAGGGCCATGCCCTTCCTTCCCTTAGCAGCGCGGGATGGGGGGGGAGCACGGGAGCCGGAGAGTCCAGATCGGCGGCGGCCAACGCTGGTCAGGAGGAGTTCGTGCGTGTTGAGAGAAAGAAGAAGGAGATGTCCGCGTGTGCGTGCGCTTTCAGGAGTTTTTCTTTTCAATACTGGACGATCCATAAGAGAAGGCCCATAATAAAAGGATCAATGTAAGAGAAGGCCCCCGTAATAAAAGGATCAATAGCATGAGCGAGCCTAGCATGCGACGTACTCAATTTTATTAGTATCACCTCGCGTATATGTTTTAAATTCAAAGCGAAAGCGTAAATTCACGTGAAGAAGCGTATTGTGACGATGAATCCGACAAAGTCAATCCGTGCTTTATTATTAACTAACACACATATGTCCGTGCGTTGCAACGGAAGAAACAGATCCTCGCACGCCAATCAATTACAATATGGATCACCATCTACAAAGACTGACAATTAGAACAGACTTCAAGAAAAAAAATCATTGGAACAAATACCAATGGAAACCCTGGGACAGAAAAATACACGTTTGAGAGAGTCTAGAAAATATTAATTAATTGGATAATAAAAAACAAACATGATATCCTTGAGGGATACTTATGGATGGGAGGAGCAAGGTAACATGTTTTTGGAAAACATACTAAAACAATGAAACTGAATTAGTGTAAAAAAACTTGTGAAACCAAATGATAACTTAATGTGAAGAAGGGTCTATCAATACTCTAAAAAGAAAGAGAATATTATATCTCGTGTTTTAACTATGCATTTAGGCACACCCCCACGCATGTCCTGAAAGAGCAATTTCATGTTAGCATATCATGAGTAAGAATGATCATGTAGAACACAAATACTCAAAGAAGTAGTAGGAAAACATTAATTGTTTACACTAATAAATGGCACAGTTTTCTTGGACACTGGTAGCTGCTGCCGGCAACCTTGAGGTGGCCTGACAATGATCCTAATATGTATGCGCACTCTCTACTATTTCGAGATCAGTTGAAAAAATTACCAACAATATCAAACAAAATATGGTGAGACTAATAAGCACGTGCCAGGAAAGCAACGACACCATATGGGCAGCAATTTTTGGCACCACTGCTGCAAGCAGTGCCCTTCAGGCCATGCTAGGAAATAACCTATCTGATCTCTAGTTGTTGTATATAGGAGGCCATCAATCAGAAGTACATACTTAAGAAACACCGCCTGCATGTCCTAGAAGATGCATTATTATGAGTTTATTGGGGCTCATGCATCTGTCTAGCGCTATGGTCGTCCTAGCTGTGCAAAACGGAATCTTCCGAGGAACTTGGACACCATGTTAGTAATGGAAGTCACAGCCATAATCGTCCATGTAAAGTTAATCATAGCTTGACATTGCAACGGACCTGATCGCCTTTCCTCTCTGTATTCCTCAAGTATGGTATTGACGACGGCCGCTATTAGACGCCGGCTCGCGCGGTCGCGCCACATAGTTACAATCTCTTACTGCACCAGAAATGGTGCCTTTCTGACGTGCCTCACAATCTCTGCAACTGATCATGGCCTCTTGTTGTCTACCCCTCCGCCCTCTCCTCCCCAACCTACTTATTGTCGACTCGTCGTTGCCTTCCATGGAAGCTCCAATTATTCAACTCCACGACCGCGGCATGCAACACATGCACCAACGACTCTCGTCGCGACACAGTTAGAATACAACCAACGACACGCTCGCACCCCACATAAAGCTAGCCTGCTCCTGTCAGATTGTTCATGTCGCTGATGTCACCGCTGCCGCCGCTGCCGTGCAGCTTGTTCCTGTCGCCGCCGTTAGTTCAACTACGATCAACACAGCACAGATTTAGCTCCCGTCTTCGGCAAAGCTGCCGGTAGCTTTAGGGTTCCATGCCCATAACGGTTAGACCGCCACCGACGACAACGACGACGACGCGGTGCGCACCCCACATAGAGGAAGCCCCTGCTCCCGTGAGATTGTTCCTGTCGCTGAATTGAATTGGGGCTTCGGCCGAGGACTCGAGGGAGTCGAGAAGCCTTTATATGTGCCTTCATCGGCCTGTGGGCCAAAAGAGTCCCCGCCGATCCCCGCATGGGCGTGTGCGTGCTCGAAGAGAGTTTCTGTTGGAGGAGGCGACCGGCGCAGAAAGGATTCAAAAAGAGGAAGGACTTGTTCAAATAGGAAGGAGATCGGGACACCTGGCAACATACCTCTTCGGTGGGCTAAGGCCCAAGTAATAGCCATGGAGATCGAGTCAGACAACTCAGGCGCAGGTGGTTTGCCTAATCGGACGATCGGGTGAACAATTAATGAATTGTGTATGAAAACAACAAAAACGTAAAAACGTATGGAGCGCTCACCTTATCTTGTGCGTCGTAGCTGGAAAATAAGACGGCGTGCTACATGGGTTGGCAATTATTTTTGTATTTTCTTGGGCTAGCTTCGTGTGCGCGCTGCGGCCCAATCTTGAAATTTTATACGAAGTGTTATATATAGATAGATTAGTACCACCTTGGATTTTGGAAAAAATATAGACGTATTGAAAAAAAAACTGAAAGCGTAAATTCACGGGAAGAAGCGTATTGTGACGGTGAACCCATGGAGTCAACCCGTGCTTTATTATTAAGGAGAGACTAGCACAAATGCCCGTGCGTTGCAGCGGGAGAAGAACAAAACCATACTTCATGAACCCGATAGCTCAAGACCCTTCCCCCTCCTCCTCCCACGACCGACTAGGGCTGCAAACTAGTCGAGCTCGAGCGAGTTGGACTAGGCTCAGCTCAGATTATACTAAAATTCGAGCAAGCTCAACATGAGGGAAGCTCAAGATCGAGCCGCAGAAAATGACTCATGCTCAACTTGCATCGATCTCGAGCCGATCTCGAGCTAGTTTCGAGCTAAATAATAAGATGATTTTATGAATAATCTAAGGCATTTTTTCAAACATTATAGCCCACAACACAACATAGAAAACCACTATAAAATTTGACTTATTCTCTCTCAACTTAAGACTAGCACTTGATAAGTAGGGATCAATGAACTAGAAAGATAGAAAAATCAAGGTGCGTCTGCTCTTAAACTTTGGCAGAGAATAATAGGATATTTGACACACGAATGACCATGCACCATATTGAGGCTAAGTTTGTCCTGTTTAATTAGGCCTTCATGTTTCCTACTAGGTAAAATTGAGAAAAATTGTACACAACATATATGGCAATAGATTGTCCTATTTTCTTTTAATATACAATCAAGATTATTTAATATAATTATTTGACATCGAGCTATCGAGCTAAAATCGAGCGAGCCAGTGTTGGCTCAAGATTAACTCGTTTCTCTATCGAGCTACATAAAGTGTTCATACTCAGCTCATTTCTCTTCGAGTCGATCTCGAGTCAAGTCAAAATACGAGCCAATCTCGAGCGGCTCACGAGTCTTGAGCTTTTCTCGCAGCCCTACGACCGACTACCACAAATGATGACATCAGTAAACTCTTTGAAATCTTGCACACTGCCACATGATAAACACACATGAAAAGATGTGTTGTGCAAAAACATAACCGTGAAAGAAATTCGTAAGTATACTGTAGGTGCGTGCAATTTAAATCACAGAAATATCTACCTGGTCGCGAGTATCTCTTCACGGATTTTTTGACATTGCTTAGTGATGCCCCAAAAATATCGCACTATAATAAAAATAGTAAAGTCTTAGTACAACATTCTTGCTTCACTACGGAGACAACAAAGATTTCCATGAACCAGTGTTGGCTAGGTTTAGGGACTGGGTAGCATAGCGCTATTTGTGTCCAATGATATTAGAAGCATTTTTTGCGGGGCAATAATATTAGGAGCATTGTATAAAGATCATCCATCAGTGCGGAGTTTGTGTTACACACAACAGGTAGTCCAACGGATTGTGCTTTGGTGACCAAAATTATTTTTATTAGGAGCACTCTAAGAGTTTGTGATGGGCGCTAGCGTGTCGAGCAGAAAAATAAGAGCAAATGTTTTGTTCTCAGAAAAATATTGTACATGACCAACATAGAATGAGTCCTGTTTATTATGATTTAGACATAGTATTTTTTTTGCGCATGTTAAACAACTCCAACATAATTTGCTATTAAGTTATAATTTGATGTCAATTCAGATATAAAAAGTACTACCTCCGTCACGGTTTAGAAGGCGCGCTTAAAAATTCTCTGAGACCTAGGTGGTTATCTATTGGTTGTGAGATGGGCTAAAAAATAGCATTCACACTACGCATGCATATAAAAATAGTATATCGGAGTACTAATTAGCTACTAAAAATAAATGCAATGCGCCCTAAACCTTGTCTATTATAGAAATGCACGCAAATTTAACTATGCCTTCTAAACTGTGATGGAGGGAGTAGTTCAACTTGCCTGATGCATGCACGGAGACGTTTAGTGCCATTATATCCCATTTGGAGACCCTCTCTTTCCTTTTTTTAGTTTTATATATTTTCCTTATCTTATTATTTATGGGACACTTTCCATTTTGTCTCTGTCTAGAGATGAAATACCGGCCCTCTTTCTTTCCTTATTCCGCCATCAACCCGCCCTCTTTTCTTCTTTATTTTTCTCCCTCTTTCTTTCCTTAGTCTGCCACCAACCCGCCCTCTTTCCTTATTTATTTTTCTCTTTTTTCGTTCTTATTCTGTTATGAAATCCCTCTTCTTTCCTTCTTTTTTTCTCTCTTTCCTTCCTTATTATGAAAGGACTTATTTCCTTCTTTATTGATTTCCGAGATGGCTCCTTGATACCGAGAAAACTCGAAGATGTATATAAATTACAAAGACTGAGTTTAAGGGAGCGGTATGGGACTATTTATTGCACCAGGTTATGGGCCAGCCTCGCCCGTTCGGTAGTGTGGCTTCCTTCGGGTGGGACGGAATAATGTGGCCCCTCCTGGCTTGGTAGAGTAAGAGGATAATCTAAACTCGAAGATGTATATAAATTACAAAGACTGAGTTTAAGGGAGCAGTATGGGACTATTTATTGCACCAGGTTGTGGGCCAGCCTCACCCGTTCGGTAGTGTGGCTTCCTTCGGGTGGGACGGAATAATGTGGCCCCTCCTGGCTTGGTAGAGTAAGAGGGTAATCCTTGTTTTTATAAATATACAATGTGCCAGCTGAGTTGGTGATTTGCTCTATGCGCTTTTCTGGCAGTCAGCGTTCGAATCCTCAGCATATAATTTTTAATTTTTGCGCCCATTCACATATCAAGTGGGCCGGCTATCAAAAATCTGGATGGCCTGTCACGTGCGAAAATAATTATATATGGAAACAACAAACGGACAAAAATCGTGCCAGAAAGATGAATAGTATCATCTTGGATGTGGAAAATAATATAGGTGAAAAAAAATTGAAAGCGTAAATTCACAGGAACAAGCGTATTGTGACGGTGAACCCATGGAGTCAATTCGTGCTTTATTATATACTAGTAAAAATGTCCGTACGTTGCAACGGGAGAAAAAAGATAGTGTTTATCACCGAAATTAATTGGATTTTTTTCTTTGACGGAACGCATGTGCTTTACCATAGAACAAACACCAAAGCTGGATTCCATCTCGTTTGTTGCGGACTAATGCAAGTGGGTCCAACGAGCCAGGCTTGTTCGTAGAGGCATGGGCTTTGGTAGACACCCTGGCATGCCATCACCCATGCATATGTGTTTCATGAGTGTGGCGATGAGCTAGTCGGGCATGTCGATTGTGGAAGCTGCGAGCCGCTTCCTCGTCTCCTACAATGCCTCATCGCCTCATCGGTTTACAGTATACACACCATATGTCTTCGGATAATGGTCGACAACTCCTTATTTGGAGTAAGAATTTAACCATGGCGAGATCGCCACAATCTTATGATAGCAACCTGGAAGGTGTAGCCCAAACATTCATGTCCTCGATGGTCCGGGTACCACTAATGATCAAAAATTGCTAAAATAAGTCTAGAAACTGCAGTGTTATGAATTTAGAAGCATCACCTTCTCTACGTTGTTATGAATTTTGCTTTTGCTAGCCCACCACCGCTGCATGACGGATTTAATCCAACTTCAACCCAATTCAAGTCCCTCTTTATTTGTACACCATTAGCCACCAGGGATCAAGGCCAATTTTGCGGTCTCTTTTAAATATAGATTTTCGTTTATTCATGATAGCACATATGTCCGTGCGTTGCAACGAGAAAGAAAATTGAGGTGTCCACCAAATACCCATCGCATGTCGAGGTATAAAACAAATGCATATCATGCTTTAAGGAAAAAAAATCATCGCACTTTCCTAGTGAGTCATTTATTCATGTTGGCACTTTTAATATTCGCAACGTCCTCCTCTCGTCGATGATGGTAAGGTTTTTGGTATCCACAATTAATGTTTTATTATGAAGCCGTGTTCATGTACTTTGACGACACGTCCTTCAGCTTCGTACTACCATCAGATGGAAGAGTAGTGGTGCATTGAATGGGAATTTTTTATAGAGATTTTTTTAAAAAATATTCAAATGCAAGCCGTTTTTTGCTATGTTATTTTTTAGAGAAGATTGGTTGTTTGGTTTGCAAGGTTATACTCCATTTTCCTTTTTTGCATAATTTGGACTTGATCCAAACATAAGCATTTCACGTAGACATCGGATAGGCTCTTTTTTAAAAAAAGACGCGCACGTTGAGAGACTAGAACCGCACGCACACATCTCGTTTGTTCATCAATTTCAAGCTCCCTGCAATAGATTTATTTTTCTATATTTTCTCTCTCCCGCCACTTTGAACAGAAAAGAACTATTTTCTCTATTGTCTCGAGTAAACCGTCGCCGCTGGCCAGAGACCCCATACGCCTCGTTGTAGTCATGGCCGGCCGGCCACGTGTACACCTCGTCATTGTAGTGATGCCACGTTTCAAAGCCCTATTCTCTAAAAACAAAATGAACATTGTAACAACCTGCGAGCTTCTTCCTTGCTCTAGCTTTCTCTAGAGCCGAGCAGCAGCGCAGGCAGCGCTCGAGCACCTCGGGTCCGACCCTCACGCCCTCACGCCCTGCCGTTTTTCTTCTTTCACCCCTGTCACCGCTGTCCCAGCCTTTTTTCGCTCGTTCCGTTCCCTTTCCTTCACTCCTTTCATGTCCCCCATCTGCATATCTGCAAGCTAGCCTGCCAGAGAATGAATTTACACTTCCTTGTTTCTGTTAATCTCCTTCAGGCCCATCGTGCATGCATGTATGAGTTGCTTCCTTTTCTCAGCCTTTGCTTATTGATTCCCAGACAGCTCCTTGATAACCAGGACATTGAAAGGCCTATATAAATTAGTAGGATTGGATTTAAGGACGCGAGGTGGGATTAATAATACATGAAACAAACTTTTCTTCTTAGCAAACCAGCTCAGTTGGTGCCGACAATAGCTAGGCGAAGATGAGGTCGTGAGTTCAATTCCAAGTAGCATCTAATATTTTTGCCAGGCCCTTTATGTTGGCTAGATTAGTTAGGCCATAGCCCAAGCTGCGTGTTTTCCATCACGTAGGCTTCGTTCGAGTCTCATCCCTCCGTACGGAAGTTGTGCGTGGCGGGTCACATGAATAGTATCAAAATTTAGTACCACCTTGAATATGCTTTAAATTCAAATTGAAAGCGTAAAATCACGGGAAGAAGCGTATTGTGACGGTAAACCCACAAAGTCAATCCGTACTTTATTATTAGGGAAAGATATATATATATATATATATATATATATATATATATAAGGTCTATTTAATACGCAGGGTGAAGAATAAATAATTCCTCACCCTGGTCGATCGACCGAGGGATGGTCTAGTTTAACTAACGTCAGCAATGTAATTTTACGTCGATGGAAAACGGGTCGTCCACTACCCCTGATTGCAAAGAAAAAAACTAGGCCATGCCCCCGGTCCGTTTCTCTCTCCTTCCGGCTGCTCGCATCTCGCCGTTGCGGTTCCCCTCAAAAAAGAAAAAATCTCGTCAATGTGGAGGCAGCGGCAGCGAGCCAGCGACGGCGCCGGAGGGATGACCCAACGGCGGGGACTACCTCTTCCGCGTGTGGAGTACTACCCTTTCCTCTTTCGTGCGGCAACGACTCGGAGGCACCGTGGGCGATGCAAGATCCGGGCGAGCTCGGCAGTGACAGCGACCTTCTCCGGCGTCCCTCTCCACTGTCGGCGGTATAAGACCACCCTCCTCCTCGTCTTCCCCTATCCTCCTCCATGAACTTCTGAATTTATAGGGTTAGGCTTATTGGTTTTTGGGAGCAGTGCAGGGGAAGAGGAAGCAGACCAAGCAAGGAAAGGAAATATAAATGAGGAGCTCGGGTGATGGAGGTAATGCTTGAGACGGACTCCTGGCGGTGGAATCAATTCAAGGAGGAGATGAAGGTCATGTGGATGACATAGAAGAAGAGGAGAAGCTCAAGGCCGCGGAGAAAGGAACAACAGTAGAGTATCAGACTTCAATCTAGCTGAGATCAGTTTTTTTTTTGTCATGGGACATATGAATACTCTACTGATTTTGCTTTTGTTTAAGTTTCACGAATTTTCATCCTTTAGCAATAAATGATGGTTCTGACTTAATTGAAGGTTAGCTGACAATGCTATCTGTATATTTATGTTATAATCGAAATTTGCACATACATACGAGCAATATTTCTTCAATTAAAGAATATTCACTTTACGTGGATTTTTATTTTATGCTATTCTTAAGATAAGATTTTAATCGATGATGCTAGTTTTATGTTTTGTGAATTTATTAGGCAATCAAGGAATTGGAATTCTGCCAAGAAATCTAGGAGCAGAAGATGTATGCAAGGGACTTGGAGACGAGGCAATGGTGCGCAGGCGAGAAAATTATGTTCTGATTGGTTAGGATTGGGGTTCGACTGCTCTTGTGTTTATTATAGCAAAGTTGGTTGCATGAGTCACTTCACGATGGTCATGTGCACCAGGAAATTGGCTTGATTTGAATATAGTACAATCAGGCATAGCTGTTGGCGTAGGTAGCTGCACTATGCAGTTACCTAATTGGAATTCACAACTAGTTTCTTCGGCAGTTCCAACAAATCAGGGATTCAGTATAAAGCAAGCAATTTTTCCTGTTAGCAAACATTAATCAGTTTAGTTGCATATAAGAATAGGACAAGGAGAGTGTTGTATTTTGGAGTTTATTAAGCCATCTATAGAAAATGAATAACACAATTTAGATTAAGGAGTGTTTAATAGTTGTGTGCTCATGCAAGTACATGGTTTAGGTGTACGTGAATCTTTAAGCTGTTCCTTTCTAGGAGAATTTCTAAGACTGTTTGCCATTTACTCAAAGGTTTTGAAGCTTTGGGAGCCTGCGACTGGCTCGAGGGGTGGCATCAGCAAGCGCTGGCCGGCCTCGGCACTGCTGTGGGTGGTTATATGGTGGGCGGAGCACACCATTGGGTTTCGACATCAGGGTACGGTGGCGAGCTAAATCTTCAGTCCAGCTAGGCTTTTTTTTGGTTCACGTTTTGTTACTGTTTTCCATTCGGGATTTCATGGTGAGCAAACCTACCATTTGCAGTTGTTTCTTTCAGAAATTCATGTCCTGACTTCAAATTTTGGTCGTAAGGTAAATCCTGCCAACAAGTCGATGCTATGGGTTTACTAGTTCTCTTAATATTTCTATGCAAATTATTGCCCCCTTCATTTCATTTGCAATTAGCAAGGAACTCAAAGACAGATGTGTATTTTCTCACGCGCATTCTACTCCCTAGATTGTTTGGGGCTTTGAGCAATACAGAATGGAAGAATTTGTTACGTTCGTATAGGTTTGTATAGAATGGCATGGTATCAACAACTAATTAATCTTCTCTAAAAAAACAACTAATTAATCTTTTGTAGTTGAGACTTGAGATCCTGCTCACATCTCTCTTGACCGCTTATTATCTTGTCCGCTATCATGCACCATTATTTGATGAATGAAAATATCACAGTAAAATTTCGGCAGCACTAACTTTCCACAAATCGACAGTTTCTGTATATCAAGGTTCCCTTCCCATGACAGGAACAGAGTAGTCATGAGGAGCTGCAATGATACGTGTACATGTAACAGTTGCCAAAACTCTGAAACTATTTCAGAAATCATTGCTCAAACTGTATGGTCATCCAGATGAGGATGTTGCAAAGGCTAACTGGAAACATCTTTGCAGAAACTTTACGGTCATCCAGATGTTGATTTTGCAACTCCTAATTGGAACTACAAATGTCTGCAGATAGGCGAGAACAGTGTCCATCTCAAGATCGATGGGAGAGTGTTGCACTACAGAAAGATAGTCTTGTCACTACAGATAGATAGTCTTGTCTGTAGATATTGAATATTTAGATGCTACTTTCTCAAATAGCTTACTGAATTTATTGTCTGTATGATTGTGTATGACGAACTCTGATCGTGTTTGTTCATTGTAAACCGACCTAGTTGTGTAATGAAATTCAAGTGCTTTTTGGGTAGTTCTCATGTAGCCCAGTGTATCAATGTAATACTTATGTCTTCACAACAACTCACAAGAATATTTTTGTGTGTGGTCTAGAGCTAATGAGTTGAACACAAAGAATCTTTTTGTGTGTGGTCAGCTAATGGGTTGAGCACAAGACGTGATGATCCGGTAGACAGTGCTACAAAACGCTGGAGGAGAATCAAAAGGAGGACTCCCAAACCAATAACTCAACATTATTTTTCTTAGATACACTCAACAAGACACTTATTGATAAGCCTATCATCATTTTCTGAAAGCATACACAGATTAGAAGAATGAACTTCGAGTGGTACTTCTACAAGGAAATTTGACAACCGCTCGCATGGAGCAATTTTATCGACATAATAATTCAAATGGTAAATGCATTGCACCCCCGATAAAAATATTCACTACATCATGAAAAATATGGCAGTGAAATCTTGGCCTTATTAAAAAATTTATTTGCATCCAGATATTTTGTCAGATGAATAACCAAAAATCGGCTGAATGACATGTTCCATATATGGCATACAAATTCAGAGTTATTCTATCTTCTTCTAGCATTGGCAGATTCAGTCAAGCTTCTGAATTTGCGCAAGCATCGACAGGTCGAGTGACTGCATATGATTCTTTTTGTTGCCTTGTTCTAGTCGGTGACACGAGCATCTCGGTGTTGCAGCACCACCACTCCACACGTGCTTCCTCGCAACACATTCCTTGGTGGCCCTGCATCTGTAGAACCCCTGCACTATTAGTTCATACTGAATTAGTTGGTTCAACTACCATCTACAATGCAAGGATGCAGATCTTGCTGTGAGCAAGATAACTTGTACGAAAGCCTATAGCAAAAGCTAATGGGTAAAACATCTGAAGCTGCATGAGAATGAGAAGAAAAATTTGATCTCTTTTCTCCAATAAATTTGGAAATTTACAAAACTGTAATTGTGTCAAAGAAGATTGATGAGATATTAACAAACAATAGTTCTTAATATGCAAAACCGGAGAAAGGTCATTACTTCTCTGTGTCAATAGTTTCTCAAAGAGAACATCTGAAGTCAACATTTTGAGAACACGTTGAACAAGAATTTTCTCCTCATGGCTAGTCGAATAATATGTCCAATAAAATCTGAGTCAACATAACAGAGGAGATAAAGCGGCATCCAAGATCTAAAGCATTTAATTCCAAAACAAAATCGGGTATACTGGCAATTATGTCTATTTTTTTCTTGATGATATATGATGCACCAGCATAACACAATTGCAGAAATCAAAATAAGGTTTCCCGTGTTTGTTATTGCCAGAAAAAAGAATGCTAAGAATTGGATAGTACACTGCCAAAAATACTGCTGTACAGTGGTAGGGAGTAGCGCGTAGACCGTTAAGCTTCCCAATCAAATCAACTGAGTAGATGTGAGAGAGTTTATGTCAAAACTGTCAAATATATAAAATAACAATGATTAAGCTTCTTCTTAAATCCAAAGTATACCTAAAAAGATTAAATATATTGGCCTCTTTATTCTACAAATAAGTTAGTAGCCTCCATATGTGATTGTGTAGTGGTGGTGGAGTCCTGCAACCAAATTAATTGGATGTTAGGAAAACATCATGTTTGCAACACATTACCTCAACTTCTTCATGTCATATATACAACAACTTTTTCACACTTGTCCACTGCATAACACACACAGGAAATACAGAGAAATCAAAGTTTTAGGGGAGAACTTTCCTACATGGCAGGTATCAAAATTAAGAGTGTTAGTGGAGAACTTTCCTATGTCAATAAATTTCTCTCTTCACTTGAAATTTTTTGATCTGGTTTTTGAACAAACCAAGCAAGCTCAAAATCTGATTAGGATGCAGAACTGAAATAGAACAAGGTG
This sequence comes from Triticum urartu, assembly GCF_056163025.1. Classification (NCBI taxonomy): domain Eukaryota; kingdom Viridiplantae; phylum Streptophyta; class Magnoliopsida; order Poales; family Poaceae; genus Triticum; species Triticum urartu. The sequence goes on along the minus strand of NC_141874.1, from coordinate 219,653,489 downwards.
ACTGTACGAACTGAGAATCAAATTAGCCTTCACACATGTTATGGAAATTTCTAAGCAGCACTAAAAACAAAAGTAATTGACTGTTAAACTCTGCTCCCCACAACAAAATGAGCTACTGATACTTTTGCTGCTGATTTCAGAAAGATAATGCATCGACTTGTTCTAACATTGTAAGACCTTAGCATAAGAATTTTTATTTATCATAACATGGTCATTTCGTTCTGCTCGCATTACAACACTGTCCCGTCACAACTTACCACCCCCATTTAGATGCCAAACTCATAACACACAAATTCTGACTGACTCTTGTCAAAACAAAATAACTTCAGTGTTGAAAAATAGGTAGGGATGTCACCAGGGGGGATGTGCCCAGGTGACCATATTCAAGAGAGGAAGGGGCGGCGCTGGAGCTCATGGGCGCATGAAGTAGGAGCCATTGACCAAACTTGAAGAGGAGGTCGATCATACCTAGACCATGACGACTCAACGGCAGCCGGTGAAATCTTTGAATCCAGATCCAATCATGGAGGTAAGGATGGGAAGGAGAGACATGAAAATGGCTCGAGCTCGTGGAGTGCGTCGATGCGCCGAGCGCCGCCCTGGGCTGAGATCGCGGCCCAACTTGGCGCCGCCGCTTCAGTTTCAGCTGGACCCCGCCGGCTAGACGACATCTTCCCTTCTGCAAAGCCACCGGAGCCGGCTCCGGGCCACAGGATATAGCGAACCGCTCCACTGGTCTGTAGGGAACCGTCATGGCTGCACGATGGACAAATTAGGGGTAGAGCTGGTGGACTGGAGGAGAGGTGTGGAAAATGGCGGAGCCCTCCCACGATCCATGGAGTTGGTTTCCTCCTGATTCGAGAGTAGATAGTAGAGAGAAGAGGTAAATTTACCTCGCGGTGTTTTTTTTACGTGGGGTCTCATGATGTAACTTTACGACTCATGCCTGAAGTAAATTTACGTTCGCGCTTTATTCTCACGTAGCTGTGGCGTCTGGTTCGAGGCGCGGCTGGGGTGAGGAATAACTATCCCTCGTCCAGGACGACGAATAGTGCGACCCTGTAATATAATATATAATATATATATATTATATTATAGAAAAAGATTATTATTAGGAAGAGATTAAATAATGGAGCAGTTGGTAGTTTCGCTTTCAGATTTTTTTTCGTCCCACCGACTACTTTGTCTGTTTTTTTTTCGTCAGTTATTTTTCGTCGGTTTTTTTAGTCATATATCTATCCACCGTCTGGTTTTTTACCCCTCGATCTCGATGTAGGTTGGGATCCTGAAGCACGCCGCCGCCGCCACTGCCATCCAGTAGCCCTCCGCTGAGAGGAACACCGCCTGTGCCCCGAGCCCCCCCTCCCCGCCCCCGCCTTGGAGAAGGCTAGGTGTCGCTGGATCCCTGGAGCCATCCATGTCAGGACGAATCCAGTGTGCAGCGCAGGAACGAGGAGCGCCCCACCTCCCCTCTGTTTCTCTGCGTGTAGCTCGGACGCAAGCTCTGCCGCCACCATCGTTGCCCCACCAACGCGACTGTGCCGGCGAGGAGAGTCGGATGCAGGCGGACCTCCGCCTGGTGGCGGAAGATGGACGGCGCCTTGAGCGGCTGCCTCCAGTGGTAGCGGCTCCCCTCCACGGCGTCCATTAGTGACGACGGCAGGCAGAGGCACCATGGTGCTGATCTGGCCACCCCAACCTTGCATCCACCAGTCCACCACACAGGCGAACACCTCCCGCGCAGGGCAGGAAAGCAACACTGGAGTTGGAGGGAGCCGGCGAGACGTCCTACTCGACTCCGACGGCCGACGCGGACGCGCGCCATGTGTTCGTCCAAATGCTTCTGCAGACTGCGGGCACAAGCACGCTTGCCAGTAGAGCTGATTTGTTCTCAGAAGTCAGAAGCAAACTGAATTGCTCTCGTGATGGCCATTCTCTGCAAATGATGAATATAGAGAACGATACGTCATTGATATCTTGAAATCAGCTGTCCGGTTTGATTTGTGAGGCCTTGGTGATAAATGTTCTCGATTGTGATGCCCAGGCCTGTCTGCCGCAATTGTGGGTTTGTTGTTGCTGAGGTTAGAAAAAGCATACATCAATTTTTTCTCCTGCAATTGTACGGTCGTTTCTTCTTTAGTTTAGAAAAGCATAAAACTGAGTTCTTTTTGCTTTTGACAGACAATCATCCTACTTTGTAGTAATCCTGTGCCTTTCGTATTTGCATACTAATCACGAGCCTTTCCTTCATAATGCTAAATTTTGAATTGCTTTGGCTCTATAATTTGTTTGAACTGATCATTTAAGAATTTCAGATAAGCGCATCCAGATCTTTTCACTCTTCCACGAAAAGGTGTAACGTGGTAAATTTGTCGCAACAAGCATCATGGCATTCTTGATAGCTTTTCTCCCTGTTATGACTTGCATCTTTCTACCTTGCCCCAAATTAAATTTGATTGGGACTGTTTGATTGAATGTCAAATAAAGATCAACTTTGTCTCTGATCGATTCATTGAAATGGAAGCTGAATAATATTCTGATTATTACTTGCAAGCTATATTCACTGTTTTCGGTTTAACAACTTGCAAGTGTTTCTTGTAAGCCCCAGAAAAAGGACTCACAGGTGGACATCTGCTATAAATTACCTAGGCCTGGTCATGTGCGTGAGTTGCATCTGTCATTTTTCTTCCCAGGTGGAACATTAGTTTTGGTTAAAAACAAAGTAGAACATTAGTGTTTCCGCAGTCTGATGGGAACACTTTGACTTTCTGAAACCCCTAGATTTGGTATTTCCTGATGATTGCATGCGGTTCTTCTGGCGTCGACCCGTTGGCTGGACAGCTGAGGTTGCTGCCAGCCCACCCGAGTTCGAGTCCCGGCACGGACGCGCGGTGCTCACGGAGTTTCTCCTATAAAAAAAAGCCAACGAGGGTTAGCCCTTTGGTTGGTCTTATTTATTTTACTTTCTGATATAAATAGAGAAAAATGAGGATCTTGTAATTATTTTAGAATGTTCAAGATTTAGGTGTCCATACTGTGCTAACTATGGTCTGAATTTTTTTTGGGGAATCATGATGTCATGTCGTGATTACACAATTCCAAGCTAAAATGTGGTTCACAAGCACACTTCGCTAAAATACACATAATCATTTCTTCGGGTTTTCTTCTCACAACATATATACGTAAATCATGTAAGTTGCAACCTTGGTAAGTGCACCTCGAGCTGGCTGAAACATGCATGTTCCAATCATGAAAGGATAATATATCACCATTTCCAATGACATGCAAGTCGTCAGGGGCCTTATATGCACATTGGTTAATATAGCCCCAATCAGCAAGTTTGCGATAGCGTTGTTGCCTGATCGACCATCTATTGTTATTGTTATGGCTGAAGTACCCCAGTCATAAATGTCTGAACTAAAGAATCGGCACCATCCTGCCTTCAAATAAAGTTGTTCTTATGTAGAATCAAGAACCACATACAAGGTGAGCACAACAATTCAGCTATTCTGTTTAATATATGTGACGCTGAATTACCTCCAGTTAAAGGTCTTTCAGTAAAGGCAGATGATGCTTCAACAATTCTCTTAATTCTCGTTAGTTTGTTATATTTTTTCACGTAAATGAGGTGTTGCAACTAGGTCAACTCTGCAAGAGCTTGGGATATTTGAGGGCACTTCCAATCCATTAACTAAATTAGAACCTTCAGATTCCGCCTTTGTCGGAGTAATGGGCCACGGGTAGGCTAACCCCAGCCCAGAACCTTTCAAGACATCGGGGCAGGCTGCGCCCCTCGAGACCCCAGGACGAAGAGCCGCCTTCTGAGAGTCGGCGGCGAGGCGGTCGACAGCCCACTCGCGGCCGAGTCTCAGGGACGACTTCAGGATAAGCCGACTCCTGACTGGCGACTTCCAGAGAAGCCGGCCTTGGGGAGTCGGCCCGCGACGCCAACAACCCCCATGCCCTCATAAAGAGGGACGGGACGGGGAGTGGCCACAGTAAGGTTCACTCCCACCCCTTTTCCAAGGGCAGGCGTGGCTACAGTACGCCGTACCCGCAGAGATCTCCGCGCGGTGCGACACTGTTGCCCTGCCGGCCCTGACGTCAGCCCAGAAGGCGGAGTCCTGTGCCCACGTCGGCCTGCCGGTACGACCCAGGGACGACGGGTCCCACCAGTCGGCGGGCGTACGGAAGACGGCGAGAGCGCCACCAGTCGGCCCGGTTGGGAGTCGGCCCCCAGGAGTCGGCCGGCCCCTCCCACGGGCCCCACGCGCCATTAACTAGACGCGACAGGGAGTGGCCACAGTGATCGCCCGCCAGACGGCGGAGTTGTCGCCACGACCCCATGACCGAGCCCGCGTCATTAGAGGCACGACTACAGTAATCTACAGCCGGCAAGACCCGCCCGCGGCGGACGCAGCCTGTCGGCTCCGTACCGAGCCAGTCGGCGGGCCCCATGAGTCGGCGGATAAGACGGCGACCAGAGAGACTGACGGTTGGGCCCGCGTCCAGCCGGATTACCATTGTACCACTGGGGGGTAGGCCTATATAAACCCCCAAGGCACCCATGCAAAAGGTTTGGAATCCATTAGCACTAGACCAGATCATATAGGAAGGAGAGAGCTAGCCTTGCCTTCTCCTATCTCCAGGAAACAGCTCAAGGAGCAACCGTGTAAACGCTTTACCATAGTGATCATGCGGAGACCCCGCAGAGCAGCATTAGGGGTATTATCTCCACGGAGAGCCCCGAAGCTGGGTAAGATTCGCCGGCGTGCATGCCTTCGCCTTATCCCGTTTCCAGGCACCGGCGACGTTCTACTCGCCCCCACCATGATAAGCCATCCTTTGGCATATGTCGCACCCAACCCCCGACATTTGGCGCCCACCGTGGGGCCTGGTGCACCGTCGTTCGGAGACCTGCTCTGGACGGGAACCCTTTTCCTCCCTGGCGAGCGCAGCCAGCCCGACACACCAGACGGAGTCTGCGCCGACGCGCTGCACGGCGCTGAGATCGCCTGCGCAGCCAGCTGCCTCACCAATCTTGTCAGCGAGGTTCGCCTCTCCGACGAGCCTGCATCCGACGCACACACGGGCGGCCCCGAGAGCCTCCTCGCGGGCCTCCTTGACCAACTCCACGTCGCCGGCGAGCCTGCCATGGACTTGGAGTCTGTAGGCTCCACCGACCCGATGCTGGTCGACTCCAACACCGCGTCGCTCGACGCGTTCCCCACCAATGTGGTGGTCTATGACGAGCCGCTCCCACGCGCGGAGAGCGACGGAAGCACCGTCACAGAGGTGCTCGTCATCGGTCATGACGAGCATCCTGGCGGAGGAGCGCATGACCCACTTGGCGCGGCACTGCAAGACCTGACTGCGCCCATTTCGGAAGACGCTGACACGGAGGCGTTGGAGGCGCGCCGCCTTCAGCTCGTCGAAGGCGCGAAGAAGCTGGCTAGCATGAGACGCTTGTCAGAAGCCTACCAGCGTGAGATGGATCGCGCTGTAGGTGGCTCGCCAGCCCCAGCTGGGCCCAGCCGCCTAGGCGCGGTCCAGCAGCGCGGCGTGGCCATCGCCAACCTATTCGGGGCAAATCGCCCTGTGTACGCCACGCCTGCGGAGAACATTCGAGCCGCCCAGGCGGCGGCGGACGAGCTGGACAACTTCGAGGGCGAAGAGCGCCGCCTGATGACGGAGCGAGTCCAGCGGCTCCTCGACGCGGCTGCCGCGCAAAACGAGGCCGGCTGCCGCACGGAGGCGCCGCAGCGACAAAACGACGACCCACCTCCACGCCGAGACCAAGGCGCGACGTCTCGGACGCCGACTGGCGGCGCCCGAGAAAGGAAAGACAAGGATCCGGCTGTCAGCTGTAGTCGGACTCGCGTTACCATAGAGCGCGACCAAGACGGCCGCCCGAGAGCAGTGGAACGACGGGCCGACTGTCCGTCTCCTCCTCCTCGCAAGGAAAGGCGAGTCTCCCCGCCGCCTGTTGACCATCGGACTCTCGGCGACCGCCTTGGCCGCCGAGAGGGAGTCGGAGAAAATGACGCCCGCCACCGGATCAACCGACTTCACCGATCCCTAGCGCTTGAAGAAGAAGATGAGTTGGGTCCGCCTTGTTTCGGGCCCCGCATTCGAGACGAGCCCTTTCCCAAAGGGTTCACGCTCCCAAGAGACACGCCCAAGTACATCGGCTCCGTGAAGCCGGAGGACTGGCTGGTTGACTACTCCATGACCGTCAGCATAGCGAACGACAACAAGCGTGTTGCCATGAAATACGTTCCGCTCATGCTCCAGGGCACGACCCGGACATGGCTGAACAGCCTGAAGCCCCGCAACATCAACAGCTGGGTCGACTTCACCGATGCATTCGTCCGCAACTTCACAAGCACGTACAAGCATCCTCCCAAGCCTCGTCAGCTTTCCTTGTGCGTGCAAGGCCCCAACGAGTCGACTCGCGACTACCTCACGCGTTGGGCCGAGCTCTGGAACTCTTGTGAGGGCGTGCACGAGGTGCAGGCTATCGAGTACTTCACCGCCGGGTGCAGAGAAGGCACCGTCCTCAAGCACAAGCTCCTCTGCGACGAGCCAGAAACCCTCGACGAGCTGCTGATCATAGCAGACAAGTATGCCACTGCCGACTCCTCCATGAAGGCGGAGATTCAAGTTAGTGCGACTGGTAAAGTGGCCCCTCAGGCTCCTAGAACTCCGGCTGGAGATGCCAGTCGGCGACAAGAGCAAAGCGACCACAAGTGCAAGGCCCCGCAGCCGGCTTCCAGCAGCCGGCAGGTGGAGACAGTCGAAGACCAGCAGCCGGACGGGCAGCCTCCACCCAAGCGACAGAAAGGCGGCAAGCCCAACTGGTTGCCGGCTTTCTCATATGAGCAGACTCTGGATGGTCCTTGCAAGTTCCATAGCGGCGCGAAGTCGTCGAATCACACCACCCGGAAGTGCCACTGGCTCACCAGGATCGTCAAAGGAGACGGCCTCCTGCCTCCCCCGCCTGCTGGGCAGCAGCCTCCGCCTCTGCCCCAGCAGCCGGCTGTCAGGCCAGTCGGCGCAGTACAAGACGAGTACCCCGAAGAGCACGGAGCCTACGTGATATTTACCAGCGTGGCTGATGATCGACGCAGCAGGCGGCTGCAGCAGCAAGAGGTGAATGCAGTAGCATCAAGACACCAGAATTCATGCACTGGTCCGAGAAGCCTATCAGCTGGAGCAGAGCTGATCACCCAGAGTTGATGCCGAATCCGGGCTCTTATGCCTTGGTCTTGGATGCCACCTTTGCCACGGATAGACGAGCTGCTCATTTCTCACGAGTTCTGATAGACAGAGGCAGCAGCATCAACATCCTGTACAAGGACACCATGGAGAAGTTAGGAATCAAGCAAAGACAGCTTGAGAACAGCCGGACTGTGTTCCACGGCATTGTTCCTGACCTTTCCTGCTCACCAATCGGCAAGATCCTGATGGACGTCCTCTTTGGAGACAAAGATCACTTCCGCCGAGAGTCAGCTTGGTTTGAGGTGGTGGATGTCGAGAGCCCATACCATGCATTACTTGGCCGACCCGCCCTGGCCAAGTTCATGGTGGTCCCCCACTACGCCTACCTCAAGATGAAGATGCCTAGTTCCAAGGGGATTCTGACCGTAGCCGGCGACTACCGGAAGTCGTCTGCCTGTGCGGCTGAGAGTAGTCGGTTGGCCGAGTCCCTGGTGACCGCGGCCGAGAAGCGGCTCCTTAACCGGGTTGTGGCAATGGCCGGCAAGCAGCTAGAGGTGTCGCCTAACCCCAAGGAGTCGGAGGCTGAGGGTTCGTTCAAGCCGGCCAAAGAGACAAAGAAGATACCCTTGGATCCGGAGCACCCAGAGAGGTACACTGTCGTAGGCGCAAACCTCGACAGCAAATAGGAAGGCGAGCTCGTCGATTTCCTCCATGAGAATCGGGACATCTTTGCATGGTCCCCCAAAGACATGCCAGGTGTACCGACGGAATTCACCGAGCACAAGTTACATGTCCGATCTGATGCAAAGCCAGTCAGGCAGCCCTTGTGCCGCCTATCAGAAGAAAAGAGAAGAGTTGTCGGAGAAGAGATAGCCTGACTCCTAGCAGCCGGCTTCATTATGGAAGTATTCTTTCCGGAGTGGCTAGCCAACCCAGTCCTGGTACTGAAGAAGAACAAGCAGTGGCGAACGTGTATTGACTACACAAGCCTCAACAAGGCTTTCCCCAAGGACCCGTTTGCTTTACCAAGAATCGATCAGGTGATAGACTCCACAGCCGGATGCGAGCTGTTGAGCTTCTTGGACGCATATTCAGGATATCACCAAATCAAGCTAAACCCGGCTGACAGACTGAAGACCGCCTTCATCACACCGTTTGGAGCCTTCTGCTACCTAACCATGACGTTCGCCTTGAGGAATGCCGGCGCCACCTTTCAGCGTTGCATGCAGAAGTGCCTCCTCAAGCAACTTGGCAGAAACGCCCAGGTCTACATGGACGATGTGGTGGTGAAGACGGAGAAGCGTGGAACACTGCTGGAAGACCTCAAGAAGACCTTTGAGAACCTGCGCCGATTCCAGATCAAGCTCAACCCTGAGAAGTGCGTCTTCGGAGTACCGGCCGACCAACTCCTTGGTTTCCTGGTCTCTGAACGCGGCATAGAGTGCAACCCTGTAAAGATCAAGGCCATTGAGAGGATGGAGGTACCTAGCCGACTGCTGGACGTGCAAAAGTTCACTGGCTGCTTGGCGTCCATCAGCCGATTCATCAGTCGACTGGGCGAGAAAGCTCTCCCCTTATACCAGCTCATGAAGAAGACCACTTTTTTCGAGTGGAACCACAAGGCGGACGAAGACTTTCTTGAGTTAAAGAAGATGTTGACTACTCCACCCGTTCTAGCGGCTCCGGCTCCTAAGGAGCCCATGCTCCTGTACATCGCCGCCACCAGCCGGGTAGTCAGCACAGTCATTGTAGTGGAACGCAAGGAGGAAGGCAAGGCACTACCTATCCAGAGACCGGTATATTACCTGAGCGAAGTGTTGTCGACCTCCAAGCAGAACTACCCCCACTACCAGAAGATGTGCTATGGCGTGCACTTTGCCGCCAAGAAATTGAAGCCTTACTTTCAAGAGCATCCAATCACTGTGGTCTGCACGGCCCCACTTGCCGAGATCATCGGAAGCCGAGATGCTTCTGGCCGAGTGGCCAAATGGGTCATAGAGCTGGCTCCCTACACCATCTACTACCAGCCCCACACCGCCATCAAGTCACAAGCACTGGTCGACTTCCTCGTCGACTGGGCCTAGACCCAGTACCTACTACCAGCGCCCGACTCCACCCATTGGCGGATGCATTTCGACGGCTCCAAGATGCGCACCGGCTCGGGAGCCGGCGTTGTCCTCACTTCTCCTAAAGGCGACAAGCTCAAATACGCACTGCAAATCCACTTTGCCGCCTCCAACAACGTCGCCGAATACGAGGCGCTCATTCACGGGCTCCGGCTTGCCAAAGAACTTGGCATTCGCCGGATCCTGTGTTATGGCGACTCGGACTTAGTGGTCCAGCAGTCGTCTGGCGACTGGGACGCCAAAGATGCAAACATGGCGAGTTACCGTTTCCTCGTGCAGCAACTCAGTGGATATTTCGAGGGGTGCGAGTTCCTCCATGTGCTAAGAAACGACAACGACCAAGCAGACGCCCTGGCACGAATCGGCTCTACCCGCCAAGCAATACCATTCAGCATCGCCCTTCAACGCCTCCTCAGGCCGTCTGTCAAGCCTTCACCAGAATCAGACTCCATCTTCGTGTCGGCTCCTCTCGAAGAAGTCGGATCCGACTCCAGAGCCCCGACAGACGGTACGAGGATCTTGGCAGATGGCTCCAAAGCCGCCACAGTCGAAGCCGGCCCAGGGACTGTAGAACCCGACCTGGGGACTGCGGCGGCCAGCCCGAAGACTCCAGAACTCGACCCGAGGGCTGCACCAGTCGGCCCGGGGACTTCATTAATCCAGCAAGAGGTTGCTGACTCCAGCCTGCCGCCTCCCGGCCCAGCCGCCCTCGTCCAAGTCGCAGTTCTGGCAGTCGAAGAAATAGCAGCACCCTCATGGGCCCAGCCCATCCTCAAATACCTGGTGGGCAAAGTGCTGCCGACTGATGAGACCTTAGCTCGGCAAGTACAACGCCGAGCGGCAGCCTACACCATAGTCAACAGAGAGCTGGTCAGGCGCAACGTCACTGGTGTCTATCAGCGCTGCGTAGAGCCAGAACAAGGCCAAGCAATTCTCAAAGACATCCACCAAGGCGAGTGCGGCCACCATGCGGCTTCAAGAGCACTCGTCGCCAAAGCCTTCCGACACGGTTTCTTTTGGCCAACGGCCTTAGAAGAGGCCAAGGAATTGGTCCAAAAGTGCAAAGGGTGCCAGAAGTTCCGCTCCAAGCCGCATCAGCCGGCTTCTGCACTCAAGACCATCCCCATTGCCTGGCCCTTCGCAGTTTGGGGCCTAGACATGGTGGGACCATTCAAGACGGCACGAGGTGGCTTAACTCACTTACTTTTCGCGGTGGACAAGTTCACCAAGTGGATAGAAGCGAAGCCAATCAAGAAACTGAATGGTCCGACTGCCGTGACTTTCATCTCTGACATCACAATTCGGTACGGCGTATGAGGGAGTCCTGGATTAGGGGGTGTTCGGATAGCCTAACTATACCTTCAGCCGGACTCCTGGACTATGAAGATACAAGATTGAAGACTCCGTCCTGTGTCCGGAAGGGACTTTCCTTGGTGTGGAAGGCAAGCTTGGCGATACGGATGTTCAGCTCTCCTACCATTGTAATCGACTCTATGTAACCCTAACCCTCTCCGGTGTCTATATAAACCAGAGGGTTTTAGTCCGTAGGACAACATACACATCAACAATCATACCATAGGCTAGCTTCTAGGGTTTAGCCTCTCTGATCTCATGGTAGATCTACTCTTGTACTACCCATATCATCAATATTAATCAAGCAGGACGTAGGGTTTTACCTCCATCGAGAGGGCCCGAACCTGGGTAAAACTTCGTGTCCCTTGCCTCCTGTTACCATCCGGCCTAGACGCACAGTTCGGGACCCCCTACCCGAGATCCGCCGGTTTTGACACTGACATTGGTGCTTTCATTGAGAGTTCCTCTGTGCCGTCACCGTGAGGCTCGATGGCTCCTACGATCATCAATGGCGATGCAGTCCAGGGTGAGACCTTCCTCCCCGAACAGATCTTCGTCTTTGGCAGCTTCGCACTGCGGGCCAATTCGCTTGGCCATCTAGAGCAGATCGAAAGCTACGCCCCTGGCCGTCAGGTCAGATTTGGAAGTTTAAACTACACAGCTGACATCCGCGGGGACTTGATCTTCGACGGGTTCGAGCCACTGCCGAGCGTGCCGCACTGTCACGACGAGCATGATCTAGCTCTGCCGCCGAACAGTGCCATGGAGGCCGCACCCGCATCGGCTCTGACCCTTAGTTCGGAGCCAACCGCGCCGATCGAGGATGGGCGGTTGGACGCCACCTCGGGGGCTGTGATCCCAACGGCAGTTGAGCTGAACACCAGCCCCGTACTCTGCAAGACTCGTGACTCCATGGAATCGGATTCTTCTCCGAAATCCGAACCCTCCGCGCCCCTGCCGATCGAATCCGATTGGGCGCCGATCATGGAGTTCACGGCCGCGGACGTCTTTCAGCACTCGCCCTTCGGCGATATCCTGAAGTCACTGAAGTCTCTCTCTTTATCAGGAGAGCCCTGGCCGGACTACGGTTAGCAAGGTTGCGGTACGGACGATGAAGAAATTCAAAACCCACCCACCACCCACTTTGTAGCCACTGTCGACGACTTAACCGACATGCTTGACTTCGACTCCGAAGACATCGACTTGCGGCCGAAGAGCATAAACTTGAACGCCCCTCCAAGAGTTACCCAAAGCGCAAGTTGCTACCCCGATTAGAGGAGGAAGCACTTGATGCGGCCGAACGGCCACCTCGTGGCCGCGACAGAGAGGCCTCCCGGCCCTCCACTCAAGCCGCACCCCGTACCAAGGCACGGGAATATGCGCCGGACTTACGAGACATGTTGGAGGACAAGGCAAGGCAAACACGATCGATCTACGGATCGCGTGGGCACCCCACGGCTCGAGACGGTAACCGTCACGCCGGCCACAAATTCGGCAGGGCCGAACACAGTAGACAAAGCTCATTGGAGCTACGTCATGATATCGCCCAGTACAGAGGCGCCGCACACCCACTGTGCTTTACAGACGAAATAATGGATCATCAAATCCCCGAGGGTTTCAAACCCGTAAACATCGAATCATATGATGGCACAACAGACCCTGCGGTATGGATCGAGGATTATATCCTTCGTATCCACATGGCCCGCGACGACGATTTTCACGCCATCAAATACCTCCCACTCAAGCTTAAAGGACCAGCTCGGCATTGGCTCTACAGCTTGCCAACAGGATCAATTAGTTGTTGGGAGGACCTGGAAGCCGCATTCCTTGACAATTTCCAGGGCACTTATGTGCGACCCCTAGACGTCGATGACCTAAGTCACGTAATTCAGCAGCCAGAGGAATCGGCCAGGCAATTCTGGACACGGTTCCTAACAAAGAAGAATCAAATAGTCGACTGTCCAGACGCCGAGGCCCTAGCATCCTTCAAGCACAATATCCGTGACGAGTGGCTGGCCCGGCACCTCGGGCAAGAAAAGCCGAAATCTATGGCAGCACTCACGACACTCATGACCCGCTTTTGCGCGGGAGAAGACAGCTGGCTTGCTCGTAGCAACAATATGACCAAGAACCCTGGTAGTTCGGACACCAGGGACATTAGTGGAAGGTCGCGTCGCAACAAGCAGAAGCGCCGCATTAACGGCGACAACGCTGAGGATACGGCAGTTAATGCCGGATTCAGAGGCTCTAAATCCGGTCAGTGGAAAAAGCCATTCAAAAGGAATCCTAGGGGCCCGTCCAGCTTGGACCGAATACTCGACCGCTTGTGCCAAATACATGGCACCCCCGAAAAGCCGGCCAATCACACCAACAGGGATTGTTGGGTGTTCAAGCAGGCAGGCAAGTTAAGCGCCGACAATGAAGACAAGGGGCTGCATAGCGATGACGACAAGGAGCCCCGGCCGCCGAACAACAATGGACAGAAGGGTTTTCCCCCACAAGTGCGGACGGTGAACATGATATACGCCACCCACGTCCCCAAAAGGGAGCGGAAGCGCGCGTTAAGGGACGTATACGCGGTAGAGCCAGTCGCCCCAAAGTTCAACCCATGGTCCTCCTGCCCGATCACCTTTGATCGAAGAGACCATCCCACTAGCATCCGTCATGGCGGATTTGCCGCATTGGTTCTAGACCCAATTATTGACGGATTTCATCTCACCAGAGTCCTCATGGACGGCAGCAGCAGCCTGAACCTGCTTTACCAGGATACAGTGCGAAAAATGGGCATCGATCCCTCGAGGATTAAGCCCACCAAAACTACCTTTAAAGGCGTAATACCAGGTGTAGAGGCCAACTGTACAGGCTCAGTCACACTAGAAGTGGTCTTCGGATCCCCGGATAATTTCCGAAGCGAGGAATTGATCTTCGACATAGTCCCATTCCGCAGTGGCTATCATGCACTGCTCGGACGAACCGCATTCTCCAAATTCAATGCGGTACCGCACTACGCATACCTTAAGCTCAAGATGCCAGTCCCTCGTGGAGTAATTACGGTCAATGGAAACACCAAACGCTCCCTCCGAGGAGCACACGGCGGCCCTTGCAGCGGAAGTACAAAGCAGCCTCTCTAGGCAGTTCTCCAGTCCGGCCATTAAACGTTCGGACACCGTCAAGCGCGCCCGGAGTAACCTACAACAAGACCGCCTGGCACGTTCCGAGCAGGCGTAGCAATGCGGCCCCAACCCCAACCCTCGCAAAAAGGCGACGCCAGTACTTCGCGTACATAACTACGCTCTCGAAATACCATGGGCATAGGGGGAGGGGCACCATCACGGCACGCCCAAAACACGGCTTAAACCGCACCAGGGGCTGCCGATTTTTTACTTTTCTCTTACTTCTAGGACTCTACTCTTCGGAAGGCCTGTTCGGCAGTTCAATTGCCGCACAAACGATGCAAGAACCAGGGAAGCAGACAAGCCATGCCGCATTACGGAAATCCCAGGTGGTCTCTATCACGAGCAGTATACCTGTTTCGCATACTATTCTGCAGCTTGCCCCTGGAGCTGACATGTTAAATAGTCCAACTTTTCGTTTATCGCATTACTTGTATCGTTCTGCTTTGATCGCAGCTATTTTTAAACAATGCATAGCTTTTGTCTATTTTTGCATTATCTTTTTATAAATAAATGTTCCTTAACGACATGTTGCACCCGTACAACTTGGTACGGCCAAAATACGCCAGGGGCTTTTAGCACCCCTCAATATGGTGTGAGAAGTCCGAACACTTTCACAAGTGCGGCACCCTGAACTTATAGCACTATATGCATAGGCTCCGAATCATGTCTTGGGTCAATAGTTGGGTTTGCCCGGCTCCTATGTTTTGGTGCCTTACGTTCCGCTATATCGGCTAAGGTAGCACTAGGAGAACCACTGCGATTGTGCCCCAGTTGAGTTGGGCCGAGCACCTTAGTGGAGAAAGCTAAAACTGATTGTCATGATGAAGCGAGAGCTGGTCGCTGTTCGAGAGGTCCTTTCGAGTCCCTAAAGACTTATGCCGCTTAGGGCGAGGAGTCGGCTCTGTCCGGCCAAGGCGTGGATAGCGCCCCAAACTCGGTCTTCCGAATACTAGGGGCTTCGCCGAAATTTAAAATTATAGAATTCTATGGCTAAGTGAGAGTGTTCACGCATTATAGTCTGATTGCCTCGTTCGTTGGGCTGAGCGCCTCCCTCGAAGGACCCAAATATGGGAAAAAGAGCGCCCAGGTTTACCCCCGAACACCCCAGCACTAGCGACAAGGGGGCAGAAGCCGACGACTCGCCATCTCTCAGTATTGATAAACAGCCGCACATAAGGTAATATTTTAAATTCAAGCAGCATTGCTTAGCGCATATGAACAAGTTTTCAGCGCACAGGACAAACACGAGCGAGTTTTACTCAAAAATTACATCCCTAGTACATTCATCCGCCACAAGGCGGGCACCCTTCAGAACATCCTTATAGTAATTTTCGGGCTTGCGATGCTCTTTTCCCGCTGGTGGCCCGTCCTTGACAAGCTTCTCTGCATCCAGCCTGCCCCAGTGCACCTTAGCACGGGCAAAGGCCCTACGGGCACCTTCAATACAGACGGAGCGCTTGATGACTTCGAGCCTTGGACAGGCCTCCACCAGCCGCCGCACCAGCCCGAAATAGCTCCCAGGCAGAGCCTCTCCAGGCCACAGCCGAACTAGGAGGCCCTTCATGGCCTGTTCGGCCACCTTGTGGAGCTCGACCAGTTGCTTTAGTTGGTCGCTCAGGGGCACAGAGTGTCCGGCCTCAGCATACTGAGACCAGAACACCTTCTCCGTCGAGCTGCCCTCCTCGGCTCGATAGAATGCGGCGGCATCGGATACACTCCGGGGAAGATCTGCAAATGCCCTTGGAGAGCTCCGGATTCGGGTAAGTATCAAGTAACTCACATTTTTGTGTTTACTTTGCATAAAGAATGCCTTACTCGCCGCTATCTTCTTCACCTCATCCAACTCCTGGAGGGTCTTATGGGATTCGGTCTTGGCAGACTTGGCATTTTCAATAGCCGCCGCGAGCTCGGACGCTCGCGTCTTCGAGTCAAGCTCCAAACTCTCATGTTTCTTCATGAGAACCTGGAGCTCTTGCCGCACCTTTCCAACCTCGGCCTCATACCTCTCCCGCTCGGTGCGCTCCGCGGACGCACTCTTCTTGGCCTCAAGCAGTGCTTGCTTAAGGGTCGCCACCTCAGATGTGGCCCCTACAATAGCCATGTTAATCCTGTCATTTCTTGCAATTGCACCTTTTTTATATACATATTCAACCAAGGTATTTCTTACCTTCCTTCTCCTCGAGCTGCTTCTTGGCACGGCCGAGCTCTTGCTCGGACTTCTCGAGGCTCTGCTTCAGCGTGTCCACTTCCGCAGTCAGTATGGCGGACGCCAGCAGGGAAGCCTGCACATGCATATTGACTCCTTCTGTTAGACTCCTGCGAATTCTTTGATCCTCTATTCGGCTTTTCTTCCCGAACGCCCAACAGAGCATCAGGGGCTATTGTCTATGCGGTAATATTATTTACACATTATTTTACTTACCTCAAAGCTTGTCAAAAGGCTAGTACAAGCTTTAGTCAGTCCGCTCTTGGCGGACTGAACCTTCTGGACCATCGTACTCATAATAGCGCGGTGCTCCTCGTCGATGGAGGCGCCTTGGAGCGCCTCCAACATATTATCCGGCGCCTCCGGTTGGACGGGGGCCGCTGGCACAGTGGACTTGCTCCTCTTGGGAGGAGGTCCCCCGCCGGACTCCGGAACCTTTGAAGGTTCCGGAGCTGTGTCCGGCCTAGAGCCGGACTTGGAGCCCTGGGGGGGGGGGGTTTCATCCCCTTTACTCCTGGAGTCCGGGAGGTCGCCTTGCGGCGCCTCCGGGACCACCTCCTCCCTGCTTGGAACCTGTTGGGACAACACCTCGGTGTCGTCCGTAGGGCGGGGGGGAGGAAGCCGTCGGAAGCGAGTTCACATCCGACGAGTCCAGTGAGCCGCTCGACGACGCGTCGAGCCGGTCTTTGGGTGGGCTGCATAAGCATATTCGACATAAGGGAAAGCTGTGCGATAAACGAATACTATGAATTACTCCGGTATCCGGATACTTACGATTTTGCCAGGGGCTTCGCCCTGGGCTGCCACTCCTCTCCGCCGACGTCGGTGTCGGCGGAGTAGTCCGGAGGAAGGGTTTTCCCCTTCTTGGACCCTCCGGCCTCCTCAGAGAGGGCGGCCTTCCTTTTCTTCTCTCCTCCCGCTGGAGGGGGAGAGGTTTCTTCTTCTTCCTCCTCTTCTTCACGAGAGGAAGGCGCTTCGGGACCGTCGGATGATGAATCCGACACCTCCTGGCGCCGGGCACTCTTTCGACTCCCCGTGGCCCTTTTCGTGGCCTTCTTCTCCGGCACCACATAGGGCGCCGGGACCAGCAGCTTCGCCAAGCGAGCGTCCGCTGGGCCTTCGGGCAAAGGAGCCGGACAGTTGATCTGTCCGGACGTCACCTGCCAATCCTGCCAACGATAAGGGAGCTTAGATCCCGCATAGAGTCAAACTATGAAAAACTCATACCCTATAAAAGGACAAAAATAGCTTACCGCATGAGCGTGATGCTGAGTACTGAATCCGCGATCCTCGGCAGCGGATGCGGGAGCCTCGACGCCCTTGAAAAGCATCCTCCAGGCATCTTCGTATGTCATGTCGAAGAGCCTGTTTAGAGTTTGATGCTGCGCCGGGTCGAACTCCCACAGATTGAAGGCCCGTCGTTGACACGGGAGGATCAGGCGGATGAGCATAACCTGGAGTACGTTGACAAGCTTGAGCTTCTTGTCCACCAGGGTTTGGATGCATGTTTGGAGTCCGGTCAGCTCTCCTTTTTTACCCCAAGACAGGCCTGTCTCCTTCCAGGAGGTGAGCCGCATAGGGGGGCCGGATCGAAACTTAGGGGGTGCGACCCATTCGGCGTCGCGCGGCTCGGTGACGTAAAACCACCATGATTGCCACCCCTTCAGGGTCTCAACAAAGGAGCCCTCGAGCCAGAAGACATTGGCCATCTTGCCAACCATGGCACCGCCGCACTCCGCCTAGCTGCTGCGCACCACCTTTGGCTTGACGTTGAAAGTCTTAAGCCATAGGCCAAAATGGGGGCAGATGCGGAGGAACGCCTCGCACACGACGATGAACGCCGAGATGTTGAAGACGAAGTTCGGGGCCAGATCGTGGAAATCCAGGCCATAGTAGAACATTAGCCCCCGGACAAATGGATGCAGAGGGAAGCCCAGTCCGCAGAGGAAATGGGGGAGGAATACCACCCTCTCATGGGGCCTAGGAGTGGGGATGAGCTGCCCCTTTTCGGGAAGCTGGTGCGCGATGTCGCTAGCCAGATATCCGGCCTTCCTCAGCTTTTTGATGTGTCCCTCCGTGATGGAGGAGACCATCCACTTGCCTCCCGCTCCAGACATGACTGGAGAAGGTTGAGGTGGTAGTGCGGACTTGGGCGCTGGGGCTCGAGTGCACAAGAATGGATAGGCAAAGGAGGAAGAAGGCGTGGGTGAAAAGGTGGATCCTTATCCCCTTATATGGGTGGACGCGACTACATGTCCCCACTAGCCTGGTAAAACTTGCTTATCTCCAAGCGCCGTAATCAAAGGCGCGGTTGGGTTACCCACGCCCGTATTGATGAGAATCCCGGAATAAGGGGGCACGATCTCTGCTTTGAAAAGACGTGCCAAGGAATCCGCCTCGCATAGCGCACTGAGGTGGGATAATTAAACGACTCGGATAAAGGCTTGGTCGTGGTGTGTCGCACCACGGAATACATCAGCAGATTAGATTTGTGTAAATATTATTCTCTCTATGGCAATATGTGGAAAACTTATTTTGCAGAACCAGACACTATCTTTGTGTTTAAAATCTTCTATGAAGTACTTGGAGGAGGAACCCGCCTTGCAATGCCGAAGACAATTTGCGCGCCGGACTCGTCGTCATTGAAGCCTGGTTCAGGGGCTACTGAGGGAGTCCTAGATTAGGGGGTGTTCGGATAGCCAAACTATACCTTCAGTTGGACTCCTGGACTATGAAGATACAAGATTGAAGACTCCGTCCCGTGTCCGGAAGGGACTTTCCTTGGCGTGGAAGGCAAGCTTGGCGATACAGATGTTCAGTTCTCCTACCATTGTAACCGACTCTATGTAACCCTAACCCTCTCCGGTGTCTATATAAACTGGAGGGTTTTAGTCCGTAGGACAACATACACATCAACAATCATACCATAGGCTAGCTTCTAGGGTTTAGCCTCTTTGATCTCGTGGTATATCTACTCTTGTACTACCCATATCATCAATATTAATCAAGCAGGACGTAGGGTTTTACCTCCATCTAGAGGGCCCGAACCTGGGTAAAACTTCGTGTCCCTTGCCTCCTATTACCATCCGGCCTAGACGCACAGTTCGGGGCCCCCTACCCGAGATCCGCCGGTTTTGTCACCGACAACGTACCACACAACATCATCACCGACAACAGCACGAATTTTGCCAAAGGCGCCTTGGCCCGTTTCTGCGCGACACAGGGCATCTGACTGGACCTAGCGTCCGTCGCCCATCCACAGTCAAACGGCCAGGTGGAGCGAGCAAACGGCCTCATCCTGTCTGGCATCAAGCCCTGACTGGTCGAGCCTCTGGAGCGCTCGGCTGGCTGCTGGCTCGATGAATTGCCAGCCGTCCTCTGGAGTCTGCGCACGACTCCAAACAAGTCAACCGGCTTCACGCCTTTCTTCCTCGTCTACGGTGCTGAAGCCGTCATCCCAACGGACATAGAGTTCGATTCCCCGCGAGTCACCATGTACACCAAAGAAGAAGCAGAAGAAGCACATCAATATGGCGTCGATCTGCTGGAAGAGGGCCGGCTGTTGGCACTCAGCCGGTCCAGCATCTACCAGCAGAGCCTGCGTAGATACTACAACAGGAAGGTCAGGCCGAGATCTTTCCAAGAGGGCGACCTTGTGCTCCGACTAATCCAGCGAACAGCTGGCCAGCACAAGCTGTCGGCGCCTTGGGAAGGCCCCTTCATCATCAGCAAAGTGCTGGGCAATGACTCCTACTACCTGATCGACGCTCAGAAGCCCCGAGCACACAAGAGGGACGACTCCGGCAAAGAGACAGAGCGGCCATGGAATGCAAATCTCCTCCGAAAATTTTACAGTTAAACGCAGTATGTATCATGCTACCTTTTGTATTAAAAGTACCAAGACTTCGGGCCCCCCGAGAAGAGGTCGGGGACTGCCCTCTTTTATCTATATGATAAGAATTATGCCTTCGAGTATATTACTCTTTGTTATGCCGCTTGGCACCGGGTTCGACTAGTCAGCCCGGGGACTTGCCGCCCTGCACTATGAAATGCTTCCTGTAGCCGAACAAGTAGTGTGTGGCGTCTAAGCCGTCTCCTGCCAGAAGCCGCAGCTCGCAGAGCAACTGTCTGGTGGGCAGGAGTAAGGAAGAATGGGCGTCCACATGAAAAATGGCTAAGGACTCAAAGCATAAACATAGCTTAAGGCCGGCTTCCAGCCTTTTTTCGCAAACCGACTCTTGAAACAATCGTCTTGCCGCCTTCTATTCGACTTGTTAAACAACTCCAAAAACGGCTAAGTACTTGCCTTCCCAAAGTGACCAAGAATTTGATCCAGCAGCAGTCCGCAGAACGGCTGTCCGACTGACAAAGACGGCAACTGAGGGAAGGCGGCAAAGGAAAAAGCCAAAAGAGCAATGAGCAAGAAAAGATAGAAGTCGGATAAATATTTACATAACAAAGGCCCTTGGCCGAATCTTTGAGCAGAATTTCAAAATACACCCCGCGGGTGGAATTGTGCGAATTAACAAGTTCTTCAAAGACTATTAAAACAGATAAAACAAAGATAAGGTGGCAGCCTAGGAGGCGGCAGACGGGTTCGGAGGATCGGAGGAGACGACGGTGTTGGATGTTGGGGCGGCCGGCTGGGCGGTCTCGGCTTGATCACCTCCGACGGCAGTCGGCTCAGGCGAGCACGGCTCGTTGCTGGAGACGCGGTCGAGCTGAGGCTGGCCATCCGCTCCGTCTTCCGGTGCCTTCGTCTCGCTTCCGTCCCCTGCCTCGTCTTCCTCCTCGACGCTGGAGCCGATCACCTCTGCCGAGTCCTCGCCGTAGTCTGGGTTCAGCCCAAACCACTTCGGCGGTACCTCCCCGCCGTCTTCAGCCCGCTCGGGGACAAAGATGCTGGTGTCGGTGTACTCGGCGATCGCCGCCGCACGCTTGACAAGGGCGTCTTCCGCGGCTGCCAGCTCCGGCTGGGCCTCTGACCGGAGTGTGGCCAGCCGGTCTAGGTCCAGCCCCGGATACCACGCCTTGACGAATTCCAAGGCTCGGCGCGCTCCGGCCCGGGCTGAGGAACCCTTCTAGGCCTCAAGACGGCCAGCCGCGACCTCCAGCCAGTCGGCAGTCCGACTGGGGGTGCGCGGAGCCTGCACGTCTGGCCACAGGGCGGCGATCGCTTGGGCGCCGACACGTTGAAGCCGGCGCAGCATCCGGTGGGCCGGCCGCAGACGAGCCCCAATGCTCAGAATATGCTCGTCAAGGGTCCGGGGGGCATCGGCGGCGATCTCCGCGCCATCCGCCCTCCGCTCCTCGCGGTCAGCCTCGATAGCTTGAATGTCGGCCTGCGAGTGGCCGGGGAAGAAGTCTGCCAAGACGGAAAGAATGAAGAACAAGTCAAAAACCAGGAGTCGGCTCGACCTATAGTCGGCGGCTCGAAGAAGGAAGGCAAAGAGGCTTACCGTCGACGAGGTCCTCGATCTTGTGGAAGCCAGAGGCCAGCATTGCCTCCTTGTCAGTCCAGGAGGAGCGCTCACTCGCGAACTCGGCCAGGAGGGCGGCCTCCGCCTCTTCCGCCTCCTTTTGCGTCTTCTTAAGCAGCTCCTTCTGCTCTGCCAATTGTGCGGCTAGCAGATCGCGCTCTACGGCGAGCTTGGTGCACTCCTCCCCCTTGGCGTGCAACGCAGAGTTGGCTTCGCTCAGCTGCTGTTGAAGAGTGGCGTTGGCCTCTGAAGAGAAAGAAGAAAGAAGGCGTTAAGTCATCAACAAAGAAGGTCGCCGGGGGGATCCGGCCCAACTGCTCAGCAGTCGGCCCGAATCTCGGGGACTACAGCTCGCGGGTGGGCCAGCGCGCCCCCGCAAAGAAGAAAAATGACTCACTCCGGCTCTCTGACAAGTCGGCGGTCCGCTTGCCCAGCTCTTCAACGTTGCGGTTGAAGGCAGTGACACGGAGGTTGTGATAGTCCTGCGACAAGTATTTCAAACAAAAGTTAGTACCCGGAACTCACCAATTGGAGTTCCGGGCCGCCTGCTCAGCAGCCGGCCTGAAACTCGGGGACTACACCCAGTGGGTGCGCTGGCGCGCCCCCACAGAGAGGAACAAGAAACAAAGACAAAGAAGAAAGCATACCCGGATGGCTGCCCGCGACGCCAGGTGCGCCTTGGTGCAGTTCTGGATAGCGTCGCTCTCAGCTCGCAGCTCTGTCTGGACATCTAGAAGTGCCTGGTTCAGCGGGCCCGTGCCGCCTCCTCGCACCCACCCAAGGGGCACAACGCTCGTCGCTTCGGCGTCTGGGATCGTCGAGCTGGCGGTGCCGGTCTCCAAGGGGCGTGGCGCCGAAGTCGCCTTCTCAAGACAACGGCGCGTTGGCGAGCCGACTTGAAGGAGTAGCCTTGCCACGGCCTCGTCTTCAGTCGGCGGCAAGGGCGGGTCCGCCGGCTGTTTGCCTTGCGCGCTCCTAGACGGCGGCGGGGGCGGCGGTGGCGGCACGACCGCGTCCAGCATGGAGGCGTCGCCGCCGCCTCTCTCCACGATTGGGAACTCGCCGCCGGCTTCCCCTGACTGCCCCGTGAACTCCGGGGGCGGCGGCGCAGAGTTTAGAGGGGTGACAAACACCGCCGACCACCGGGGTGCGACTTCCTTAGCCTGCCGCTTTGCCGCAGCGGTGGCCTCGGCCGCCTCCAGCTTCTACAGGGCGGAGGCCTCAGCCTTCTCGGCCTCCGCTTTCTCCCGGCGGGCGGCCTCTTCCTCCTCGCGCTTCTCCTGTGCGTTCCGCTCCGTCGCCTCCCGAAGGTCGGCGGCGGGGTCAATTTGGCGAGTAGTGGCAGACGTCTCCGCTGACCCCATAACGGAGGTGGTGGCAACCCTCTCAAGAGTGAGGGGAGCCCTGAAGCAAGGGAAGCATATGAAAGACTCAGACTAGATCAACAAAGAGAAAATAAAGATAAGGGACGGAGGCGCTTACGCAAAGACCAGCGGCGGCTTCTTCACTTCCTTGCGGAAGCGGTTGGCTTTCACAGCCGCCTCTTCCCGCTTGGTCGCGGTGGCCGCTCCCTTAAACTTCTTCGACCGGCCACCAAGTGTACTCGGCCCGGCCCGGCGCTTCTTCGCGCCGCCTTGAGCATCCAAGCCGGCGGAGGAACTCGCACTTGGCTGGCCAGCCTTTGGCTGGTGGCGCGGGGCGACTTCTCCCTCGGCATCGTCGTCAGGCCAGTCGGCGAAAGTGGCCGAGGGCCTAGAGCTGCCTGCTTCTCCTCCTCCTCCCTCGGCGCCGGCCTCCATGGCCGCCACCCCCAAGTCAGGATCGTCGACGTCGCTCTCCGCCCGATCAGGGACAAACTGACGAGCCGGCACCGCAGTGCCGGCCGAAGGAGGGACGAGAGGGTTCTGATTCAAAACAAAGACGGTCAGACTAGACAAGTCGGACTCGGCAACAAAAGAAACAGAAGAAGAAGGAAGACGACTTACAATAGGCGGGGGGGTTGGCGCGCGAGTACGGCTCCTTGCTGAACCGCCAATCCACCGAGAGACCGCAGTTCACGATGTAGTTCACCGTGTTCGCCACCTCCGCGTGAGGCATGTCCTTGGAGCACATCCGACTCGGGTCCCGATGACCGCTCATCTGGCAGATCAGGTGAGGTCGGCCTTGGAGTGGGAGGACTCGGCGCGCCACGAAGGCGGCTAGCAAGTCGGCCCCGGTGAAGGCCTCCGACTGCGTCAGCACTCGGAGTCGCGCTACGGCGGCGGCACCAGCAGGAGACAACGTCTTGGCTCGGTGTGACCAGCTGGGGAGCCTTCCACCCGGCGCGCCGGCTTCATAAGCCGGCAGGTTGACCCAGTCGCCTTCTGGGGCGACGTTCTTCACATAAAAATAGGACCGCTGCCACATCTTCACCGACTTAATCAGTGCGATGGTGGGAAACAGATTGTTGGCCACTGATCTCCGCATCGCGATAAATGCACCGCACTGGGCCGGCACGCTGGCGATGTGTGTGCCGAGCTTGGACTGGATTAACTCGCCCCAGAGCTCGATGGTGGGGAGAACGCCGAGGAAGCCTTCGCACAGGGTGGCGAAGGCAGCCAGCAGCACCACCGTGTTCGGAGTAAGGTGGTGCGGCTGGAGCCCGTGGAACTCCAAGAAGGAGCGGAAGAAGCCGCTCGCCGGCAGCCCCAGGCCACGCATAAGGTGCGAGCGGAATATGACCCGCTCGCCCTCCTCCGGCGCCGGCGATATTTCCCCCTCTGGCGCGAGGCGGACCCGCACTAAGCCCCTGCTGGGCAGCCGCCGCCTCTTGCGGAGGATCTCGACGTCGTCGTCATCAACCTCAGAGCCGTCCCACACTCCGGAGCATACAACAGGAGGCGCGGCGGCGGAGGAAGAGCTCATCGCTGCGGGCGCGGCGTGGTTCGGAGCAGCAGCGGCGAGAGGAAGAAGAAGCGAGAAGGAGCGAAAGGGAGTAGGGAGGATGGGCGCGCGTGCTTCGCCGCCCCCCTCCCCTCGCCTACTTGTAGGCTCGTGGGCTGAGAAGCCGAGGGGGCGGTCGTGGGATTAACTGCGCCCAGGACCCCACGACCCCCATGATTTACCACACGAAGTTACC
This sequence comes from Triticum urartu, assembly GCF_056163025.1. NCBI lineage: Eukaryota > Viridiplantae > Streptophyta > Magnoliopsida > Poales > Poaceae > Triticum > Triticum urartu. The sequence goes on along the minus strand of NC_141874.1, from coordinate 219,628,809 downwards.
ACGTGAAATAACCGCGCGGGAACCCCAACCGTCCGTACGGCCACAACGGATCCGTTCGCATGCCGAGGCGCGGTAGTGGCAGGCCCCGCCTATAGGCCTGTCCCGTCGCGCGCGTGGGTGAGCAGACTAGCTCGGCCACGTGGCGCCTCGCGACGGGTCCGCCACGGGCGGCAACCCGAAAGCTTATCAGGCACGCCGCCTGGACTCCGCCGCGACGTTCAAACTTTTTTGGGGGCAAGTCGGCCTTAAGAAAGTCCGACTCCAACTAGTCGGCTTGACAAAAGACGGCTAGCGAGGCCCAGACCCCACCGCTGGAAAGAACAAACTATTGAGGCTCCTCGACATGTCGCCCTCGGTGCCTCACCAGCTTCGGGGACTACTGTCGGAGTAATGGGCCACGGGTAGGCTAACCCCGGCCCAAAACCTTTCAAGACATCGGGGCAGGCTGCGCCCCTCGAGACCCTAGGACGAAGAGCTGCCTTCTGAGAGTCGGCGGCGAGGCGGCCGACAGCCCACTCGCGGCCGAGTCCCAGGGACGACTTTAGGATAAGCTGACTCCTGACTGGCGACTTCCAGAGAAGCCGGCCTTGGGGAGTCGGCCCGCGACGCCAACAACCCCCATGCCCTCATAAAGAGGGACGAGACGGGGAGTGGCCACAGTAAGGTCCACTCCCACCCATTTTCCAAGGGCAGGTGTGGCTATAGTACGCTGTACCCGCAGAGATCTCCGCGCGGCGCGACACTGTTGCCCTGCCGGCCCTGACGTCACCCCAGAGGGCGGAGTCCTGTGCCCACGTCGGCCTGCCGGTACGACCCAGGGACGACGGGTCCCACCAGTCGGCGGGCGTACGGAAGACGGCGAGAGCGCCACCAGTCGGCCCGGTTGGGAGTCGGACCCCAGGAGTCGGCCGGCCCCTCCCATGGGCCCCACGCGCCATTAACCAGACACGATAGGGAGTGGCCACAGTGATCGCCCGCCAGACGGCGGAGCTGTCGCCACGACCCCATGACCGAGCCCGCGTCATTAGAGGCACGGCTACAGTAATCTACAGCCGGCAAGACCCGCCCGCGGTAGACGCGGCCTGTCAGCTCTGTACTGAGCCAGTCGGCGGGGCCCACCAGTCGGCGGGCCCCAGGAGTCGGCAGATAAGACGGCGACCAGAGAGACTGATGGCTGGGCCCGCATCCAGTCGGATTACCATTGTACCCCTGGGGGGTAGGCCTATATAAACCCCCCAGGGCACCCATGCAAAAGGGTTGGAATCCATTAGCACTAGACCAGATCATATAGGAAGGAGAGAGCTAGCCTTGCCTTCTCCTACCTCCAGGAAACAGCTCAAGGAGCAACCGTGTAAACGCTTTATTTTGCTATATTTTGCTTCGTGCTTACAACTCTCGTTTTTGCTTCATTTGGTTCTTTGAGTTGTAACACTAAGACTCGATGGTCGTCTGCTACTTGTTTGCCACCCTGTTTTGCGAAGATAAATTCCGCATGTGCGACGATAAATTCCGCACTTATCTCATTCCGCAGACGTCCATTTTCCATTATGCATGTCATTATCTTCATATACTTTCACATGCATAGTGGATTGTCATCATAAGCTGAAGTGGATCTCCAAGTACAACCTGCCATGTGCATTTGCATTCCAAAAGCAAATTAACTTATATGCACATCTTCAGGGGGAGCCCTTGCAACTTATGAAGACAATTCCTTATCCTTTACAATTTCACAGACTATATTCCCCGTTGAAAACTTCAACTAGTTTGTCATCAATCACTAAAAAGGGGGAGATTGTAAGTGCATCTAGTGCCACCCCTAGTTGGTTTTGGAGTATTCACGACAAACCTAGTTGAGGGACTTATGTGTTTGTGAGAATTGCAGGATAACACAGGTAGAAGTCCCTCATTGATTCGGTTTTACTACCAGAGATGACCCCTAAAAATGTATGAAGACATTGAAGCCAAAGGTGGTATATGAAGATATTCACATTGAAGACTATGACAAAAGAAGACACGTTATGAAGCCTATGGAGCTCGAAGACTTAGATCTTTCATAGTTCTTTTTCTTTTGTGTTGAGTCATAGGAACCACCGTACTATTAAGTGGGGTCCAAGAGAACCAGTCAGAATGACTGAAGTGATGCCTAAATCAAAAACCTATGTCTTCGAGTGAAGACAATGAGAGCGAATCTTGTCCAGAGCCGGACAAGTCAGCTTTGCTTGTAGCCCAAGTAAAGTTGCCATGAGAGTTTGAAATCCGATCGTTGCGACACGTGTCAGTTCCTTAGTGACCCAGGGTCATTTCGGACAAATCAGGTCGGGTTGCCAAGTGGCTATAAATAGCCCACCCCCTACAACCATAAACGGTTGGCTGCTCAGATTTCAGTGCACGGCTTTTGTCGTTTGAGAGCAACCCACCTCGAAGCCTTTGAGAGAAAATTCCTAGCGAGGAGAAAAGCCCTAACCACCCAGAGCCAGAGAACATTGGGCATCACTTAAGTCTTCTTGTCTGTGTGATCTGAAGACTTATTACACTTGGGGACTGTGAATCCTCCAGACGGTTAGGCGTCGCGTTCAGAGCATCCAAGAGACATTGTGGATTGCCAGTGAACGAAGTCTGTGAAGGTTTGGGAGTCTACCTTGAAGACTTACCAGAGTGATTGGGTGAGGACTATGTGACCTTAGCTCAAGGAGAATACGGTGAGGACTTGGTGTCCTGAGCTGCGTGTTCAGGACTGGGTGTCCGGGACTGTGTGTCCTAAGGTTTAAATACCTAGCCGCTCCAACCAGACGTACAGTTGTCACAGCAACTGGAACTGGTCCAACACATCATTGTCTTCAACGAGTCACCGGTTTCATCTTCACTTCCTTTTTCTTACTGTTACTCATTGTGAAGCCATTGCATGCTTGCTCTATCTTTTGTCTTCACAACGTGAATGTATGATCTGTTTGGCTTCATAACTTCTTCCTACCTGATCCTTATTACACTGCAGCTGTTTGTCATTGTGCTTTCACTCTATTGAATACTTGACCATGGCTGGCCTAGTGTAATCTAACTTCCGCTGCATAGTAATAGGCATAATCTTCGCTGTTTGTCTTCATAACTCCCACGTTTTGAAGACTTTCATAAAAATCGCCTATTCACCCCCCCTCTAGTCGATATAACGCACTTTCAATTGGTATCAGAGCAAGGTGCTCCCTTGTTCTGTGTGATTCGATTTAACCACCTGGAGTTTTAGCTATGTCGACTGCAGGGACAATCAAAGTCTCCGCTACGTGCCCCGTCTTCGATGGAACTGAATATCCCTACTGGAAGAATAAGATGCGCATGCATCTTGAAGCCATTGACGTCGACCTATGGTATGTCGTCGAGAACGGCGTTCCCAAGGCTGGAGAAGGTGTCACTGCTGCTGATGTCAAGAAGTTCACTCAACTGGACTCTACTGCCAAAAATATCATCTGTGGTCATCTGACAAAAGGACAGTATGGCCGTGTGAGTGCCTTGAAGACATCCAAGCTAGTCTGGGACTGGCTCTCCAAGGTCAATGAAGGCATATCAACTCAGAGAGATCAAAGAATCAGTGTTCTTCGCAACCTCTTCAACCGCTTCAAGCGAAATGACAATGAGAACGTCCAACACACATTTGACCGGCTCACTGACATCACAAATGAGCTTCAAGCCCTCGGCGCCACTGAGATCACCAAACATGAAATCGTCAAGACGCTGCTGAGATCACTTGATAGTTCATTTGACATTCTAGCCCTGATGATTCAAGAACGTCCTGATTTCAAGACACTCGATCCGTCTGACATACTTGAGAGGCTCAACACACATGAGTTTCAGCTTTCTGAGAAAAGAGATATCTACGGTCCAAACTATGGGCGAACTCGTGCCTTGAAGGCAAAAGCTGTTTCCTCATCTGAAGAAGAATCTGACAGCAGTTCTGATGATCCTGAAGACATTGGAAGGGAACTTGCAATGCTAGTGAAGAAGTTCCAAAAATTCACCAAGAAGAAAGGCTTCAGAAAATCTTCACGATCAAGCTCAAGGAATGATGAAGCTTCTGCTCATGGCTACAAGAAGAAAACATGTCACAAGTGCAAGAAAACTGGACACTTCATCTCTGAGTGTCCACATTGGGACAATGAGAACAGAAGGAAGAAGAAGAGCAAGGAATATGATTCTGACGACAAGAAGAAGAAGAAATACTCAAAGTCTTCTTCCAAGTCTTCCTCAAAGTCTTCATCACACAAGAAGAGCTCATCTGGCAAGGCACGTGCGCTTGTTGGCAAGGAAATGGATTCAGAGGAGGAGTCTGCTTCTGAGGAGGCAGAGGTGGAGTCTGAGGAGGAGTCTGATTCTGGCATTGCGAGCCTGGCTACAGCATACGTCGCCAAGTCCATCTTCAACACTGAAGACAATGACTGCATCACCGACACCGACGCAAATGACAAGAACGACTCCACTCCTACCTACTGCTTCATGGCACGCGGTGCCAAGGTAAACACACGCACTACTCGCTATCAAACATCTAGTGACGATGACTCTGACTGTGATTCAAAACCCAGCTACAAAAGACTTGCTAAAATTGCAACTGAACAACAGAAAGCTATGGAACATATTCAAAAACTGTTAGACAGAAGCGATGATCTGTTGGGTGCTGAAATGACTCAATCTGAATCCTTAATTGAAGACATAAAAATTTTTCACGTTAAGTATCAGGAACTTGAAGATCGTCTTGATACTCTCTCAACAACTCATGAAAAGCTTTCCTATGATTATCTTCAAAGGAAGCAAGAACTTGAGAAATTGAGAGCGGCTCATGAAGATCTTCAAAAGGAAAACGAGTCACTTCGCGCCGAACAGATCAGTTCCGCTCAGGAAGGATTTGAACCACCATGTCTTAAATGCATTGAGCGTGATAATGCTACTTCTGTTGCTGAATGTTCCACTGCTACTGCTGTTGCAATATCTTCAACTGTTGATGTGGTAACTAACCCCTCTGCTGAGGATACCACTGCTATTGCTGATGAGAATGCTAGGTTGAAGACATTGCTTGAAACAGGGATGTACAAAAGTCTTAAAGGACATCAGACATTATGTGATGTCCTCAAGAAGCAGATTCTGAATCGAAACCCTAGGAAAGAGGGTGTTGGGTTCGCAAGGAAAATAAATGCAGATGGCTCTTACTGGAAACCTGAGCAGTACCCCAAAACCACATGGGTTGTTGCAAAGGAACTTTCAACAGATCCATCCAATTTATCTGGCTTCACTTGTGCTAACCCCATTATCATTGATGAATCCTTTGATGCAAACTATAAACTGTTTAAGAATCATAATGGTGAAGTGTTTTCCAGGTACATCGGTACTAACTGCAGGAATGGACCGCCTATGAAGAAGATCTGGGTTCCAAAAAGGTGTCTGGAAAATCTTCCTGTGAATGTCTTCATGACACCTCACTTGAAGAAGACGAACCTCAGACCAAAGGCTTCATACGGTCCACAGGCTTCATACAAACGGAGGACTCACCTGAGTCACACTAACGCAAATGTTTTGTAGGGAAACCAGACTCAGGCATATGAATATGAGAGCGGTTCATCGAACCGTCATGTTCATATGACCAAAAATTATTCTACTTATTCCTATGAGTATTATTGTCCACCTGCAAGACTGTTTGCTAAGGCTTCAAAGCCAAAATTCTCAGATGCTGCACTTAGACTTATTGCTTCTAAGCCACCCTTGAAGATGTGGGTGGTTAAGAAAGCTTAACTCTCTTTTGCAGGGAAAGGTCTCCAGCAGAAAAACAAAATCTTCTGACGCTATTGCTGGGGACCTTAAAAGTCTTGTAGGGCGCAAGATAAAATGCCCGAATGGCATCATTATGTACTTCGTTCCTGAATCGCATGCTACTCTCCCTATTAGTCCTAATCTGGATCTAAGTTTTCATAACCCACTGGTTCGTCAAATGTTTTTGCTTCACAATTCTCTTTGTGAAGCCTATCCCCCTAACTGCACTGTAGGGTACGACACCAGCGACTTCAAAGTCTTCAGAATGGATTATTAACAGTGGGTGTACAAATCACATGACTGGCAAAAGAAGCCTTCTTATGGACTCAACCTTACGTCCATCCGACAAAAGCCACATCACATTTGCTGACACTGGTAAAAGTAAGGTATTGGGTCTAGGTAGAGTTGCAATCTCAAAGGATCAACACATGGATAAAGTCATGCTTGTTGAATCCCTTGGCTTCAACTTAATGTCTGTCTCAATGCTTTGCGATTTGAACATGATCGTAATGTTTGGAAAATATCGTTGCCTAGTACTAATGGAATCTGACAAGTCTCTAGTGTTTGAAGGGTATCGGAAAGATGATTTGTATGTGGTAGATTTCTCAGCAGGGCCACAACTTGCTGTATGTCTTCTTGCAAAAGCTTCAGAATGCTGGCTTTGGCATCAAAGGCTTGGGCATGCTGGCATGAGGAACCTCCACACCCTTGCGAAGAAGAAGCATGTCATAGGCATCGAGGGCGTCAAGTCAAGAAAGATCATTTATGCGGTGCCTGTGAAGCAGGGAAGATGACGAGGGCAAAACATCCTTCAAAGACAATCATGACTACTACACAACCCTTCGAACTGCTCCACATGGATCTTTTCGGTCCCACTCACTACTCAACTTTTACTACTACTGCTTGCCTCTATGGCTTTGTCATTGTTGATGATTACTCTAGATATACTTGGGTGCACATAATCCTTTACAAGACTGATGTGCAGGATGTCTTCAGACGCTTCGCCAATCGAGCTATGAACAATTTTGGTGCCAAGATAAAGCACATCAGAAGTGACAATGGCACTGAATTCAAGAACACTGGCCTTGATACATACCTTGATACCTTGGGCATCACACATGAATTCTCAGCTCCGTACACGCCACAGCAGAATGGCGTCGTCGAACGCAAGAACAGAACACTCATTGAGATGGCCAGAACAATGCTAGATGAGTACAAGACTCCAAGAAAATTCTGGACTGAAGCCATTGACACTGCATGCCATACAATCAATCGTGTTTATCTTCACAAGCTTCTGAACAAGACATCTTATGAACTCCTAACTGGCAAGAAGCCAAATGTCAGTTACTTCAGAGTATTTGGCGCAAGATGCTGGATCAAGGACCCACACCACACCTCAAAGTTTGCACCAAAAGCACATGAGGGCTTTATGCTTGGATATGGAAAGGATTCGCACTCCTATAGAGTCTTCAACCTCTTTCATTACAAAGTTGTTGAAACAGTGGATGTGCGGTTCGATGAGACAAATGGTTCACACAGAGAGCAACTGCCAAATGTGCTAGATGAAGTTCCAGCTAGTGAATCAATCAAGCTTATGGGAACTGGAGAGATTATACCTTCTGAAGCTCATCCCGAAGAAGAACTTATCATCTCAGCACCTGATCAACATGAAGACAATGCTCAGCCTGAAGACATTCCTCCCAACAACAACACAGATCAGCAAGAGCAAAGTCTTCGCCCTGTACATCCTCGGGTTGCCAATGAAGTGCAGATTGACAGAATAATTGACAGCATCAATGCACCTGGTCCACTCACTCATTCAAGGGCAACTCAGCTAGCAAATTTTTGTGGGCACTTCGCATTCGTCTCAATATCAGAACCCAAGAAAGTTGAAGAAGCCTTCATGGAACCTGAATGGATTCAAGCTATGCAAGAAGAGCTTCAACAGTTTGAGCTGAATAATGTATGGGAACTGGTTAAGCGTCCTGATCCACGGAAGCACAACATAATAGGCACCAAATGGATATACCGCAACAAACAAGATGAGCATGGTCAAGTTGTCAGAAACAAAGCTCGTCTCGTTGCTCAAGGATATACTCAAGTGGAGGGCATTGACTTCGATGAAACATTTGCTCCTGTGGCTAGGCTTGAAGCCATACGCATACTGCTGGCCTATGCAAATCATCATAACATACTTCTATATCAAATGGATGTGAAAAGTGCCTTTCTCAATGGCAAGATTGAAGAAGAAGTGTATGTTGCACAACCACCTGGCTTTGAAAATCCAAAACATCCTGACATGGTATACAAGCTCAACAAGGCACTGTATGGCCTCAAACAAGCCCCTAGGGCCTGGTATGACACACTCAAATACTTCCTGAAGAGCAAAGGCTTCATACCTGGTTCCCTGGATCCCACTCTTTTCACGAAGACATATGATGGTGAACTGTTTGTGTGCCAAATATATGTGGATGACATTATCTTCGGCTGCACCAATCAGAAGTACAGTGAAGAGTTTGGATATATGATGCAAGAGCAATATCAGATGTCCATGATGGGGGAGCTGAAGTTCTTCCTTGGTCTTCAAATACGACAACAACGCAATGGCATCTTCATATCTCAAGAGAAGTATCTCAAAGATTGCCTGAAGAAGTTCGGTATGCAAGACTGCAAAGGCTTCACAACACCAATGCCAGCCAAACATCATCTAGGTCCTGACGACAATGGTAAAGAGTTCGATCAAAAGGTATACCACTCCATGATTGGTTCTTTGCTTTATTTATGTGCATCTAGGCCAGATATTATGCTTAGTGTTTGCATGTGTGCTCGATTTCAAGCGGCACCAAAGGAGTCGCATCACTTAGTTGTGAAGCGAATTCTTTGATATTTGGCTCACACCCCAACTCTAGGATTATGGTATCCCAAGGGCTCAGAGTTTGATTTGGTTGGATTTTCGGATGCTGATTATGCTGGTGACAAAGTTGATCGCAAGTCTACATCAGGCACATGTCACTTTCTGGGACGATCACTTGTATGTTGGTCTTCAAAGAAGCAGAACTGTGTATCTCTCTCCACTGCTGAATCTGAATACATTGCTGCTGGATCTTGCCGCGCTCAGCTTCTGTGGATGAAGCAAACACTCAAGGACTATGGCATTAATCTGAAGCAAGTGCCACTTTACTGCGACAATGAAAGCGCCATCAAGATTGCCAACAACCCAGTTCAGCACTCGAAGACAAAGCACATTGAAATTCGTCATCACTTTCTTAGAGATCATGTTGTGAAGGAAGACATTGATATCATACACGTCAACACTGAAGAGCAATTGGCAGATATCTTCACCAAGCCCTTGGATGAGAAGAGATTTTGCAAGTTACGGTGTGAGCTAAATATCTTGGAATCCTCAAATGTCCTGTGATCAGGCACACATCCTAACACTTATGCATATTGATGACTTAGATGTGCAACACACAAAGTAAAGTATATCTTCAATCAATGAAGACATACATTCTAAGTGTGAATACATTAATGTGGAATTTGACTTCGGAGCGCCACGATAATTGTGCGCCATGTCTGGGTCTAATACTTCCTATACGGTGGGTAACGCCACCACCAAACATTCCATTTGAAGTGTTTCACTCATGGCGTTACCTTGCAATATCTTCACATTTGGTTTGGCTTCGAACTCAACATGTCTTCATGATTATCTTCACTACGTTGATTATATAGATGTATACATACTAGTGTTCTGTCCTCTACAGCATTCACTTATAGCTATGTCTTCTTGGTTGAATCTTTTGAACTAAGTGAATGTGATCGGACCCTAATCTCTCTATGCTTTCTATCTCAAATTCTATCTCTCCAACTCATATGCATTCTATTGAAACTGTCGAATGTCTTCACTGCGTCCTTGTCAGCAGAAGATATAGAGACAACCATAAAGTCCGTTTTCAATGCTCATTCCTCCACATAAAATCCGGAGAAGCAGGAACGACCGCCCGAACATCCAGGCGTGCGTGGGACGTGGAACAAACCCAAAACTTCCGCAAACTGGCGACGCGTTCCTCAGATGCGAATCGCCAGGGGCACCTGTGTAATAGCACAGTGCCGCCCCTGAGCCTATAAATTCACACTTACCGCGGTCATTATCTCCTTCTTCCACCCTCGCACGAACCCTAGCGCCACCGCTAGCACTCGACGACGCCGGCGACGAAGCGCTTCGCTGCCGCAACTTCTCCGACGTCGTCCTCACGCCGACTGCGGACATCGTCCTCTCCGCCGTCGCCGTAGGTGTCTTCCGTCGCCAAGTTAGGGCAAGGAGGACTGAACTGCTCGGCATCATCTCTCACTTCCGTCTAGCAGTTCCAAGTGTGGTAAATAAAACTTCTTTTTACAGCCTCTTTTGATCTCATGGTTCTGTCACTTTCTACCATAAGAAGTTTCTCTTCACATAAGATAGATCTCTCAATCTGCATCTCATAACATGCCTAGTATATTCACTTGTGCTTCATAAAGTAGTTAGATTCCTCACTTGTACTGATCTGTGGGTTCATACAAATCTGGAACCAACTTCTTATCTATGAGTGAATGTCTTCGCACGATGAGGTCAATGTCTTCTAAACTGATTAATCTTCAAAACCTTCGGAGAATGCATATGACCTCTTCCCCTTCCCTCGCACCTTAATGCTGTCACAGGTACATGTCCGTGGGAGAATCCTTCGGTTCTCATAGTCTGCATTCATTTGCAGAATTCCTACAGCATCACATAAACTCTCCTGAAGCCAGTTCCTGTTGGTCCAGCAAAAGAAAGCCTTTGAAGCCTTTGAAAGTTTTCTGCCAGGTCTTCAGGCAGATCTTTTGAAGTTCCTTCACGTCTTTGTCTGCCCCCTTCCTTGCTGCTGCTTCTGAAGCCAAAGCAGTCGAAGAAGCCAAAAGCTTCAAAGCCGGCCCCTTCCTCAAAAGTCTCAAGGGCGAAGCCATTGGCAACTGCACCTCCTGAAGACAGTGTGCAGTCTGAAGACGTATCCCGCGTCTCCAAGCCCCTGAAGGACAAGGTGCCCCAGCCACACACCGGCAAAGAGCTCACAGCTGCTGCCATTCTGCGCAGCGAAGCCATTGATCTATCAAGTGATGAAGATCTTGGAGATGACGCTCTAGAGCAGCTCATCAAAAGCAAAGAAGAAGCTGAAATCTTCAACAATTTGCCTCTCTTTGATGTCGCCATCATCCACAACTTCATCGACGAATGGTTTGCCACACCAGACATAAGCTTCGAAGATCTGCAGCTGCCTGTTGGCCTCAGCGTCGCCTTCCAAGGCGCAATTGCTTCAGAACTCGCCATTGCCCAGTGCATTGTTGAACTGAAGCAGAAAATTGATCATGAAAAGGCTCAGTTCAAGAAGAATATGGCCAAGCTCAGCGTGCAAGAAGTGAAGAGCTTCAAGACCATACTGCATGAGCTCAAAGAAAATTTTCTGAAGAAGCGTGCAGAAGCTCAGGGCTCACGTGAGCGGATGAAGTCTCTGGCAGAAAGATGTGTACGAGCCTACAATGAGGCTGAAAAGCGCAAGGCACTTGGGCGTCCAGGCATTGACCCCAAGATGGCCTCGAAGAAGAAGAAGAAGCCTGCTATGGATGAACCAGAGGCACCTAGGCAAGAAGCGGTTCCAATTGTCTTCCCAACTGCAACGACTGGCTCAAAGACAAAGAGTCAGTCAACAGCTTCAGAGCTCAAGAAGACAAGAACTGCTGAGGCTGAAGCAAGGAAAAGGAAAAGCTTTGAAGCCTCTCCTACTGCCCCCAGCAAGAAGAAGCGAAAGATCAAGAAATCTCGGGCTGCTCCCACAGAGCCCTTGATAGTTGAACCTATCTCTATGGTTCACCCCAACGCAGAACGACAACTGACAGTTCATGAGCCTGCTTCCACAGAGGCTCCTGAAGCTGAAGACATACCAGCAGCCGACCCCATTGCTACTGAAGACATTGGTCATCAGGACAATGTACAAGATGATGCAGCCCTTCCTCACTATGAACAAAGCGAGCTCATCAGCATTGGTTGTCCTCTGACGCCAATTGCACAAGACGCGTCATGGGCGGATCGCCCTCAAGAGGAAGAGGACTTTGAGGCCCAGCCCACTCCAACCCCACAAGCGTCGTCTGCGTTCCGCAGGCTTCGCAAAGGTCCAAGGCCTCAAGTCTATGCTGAAGACATTCCGGCTGCATCAGCCGAAGAAAATGAAGAAGTACCACAAGATCTCACTCCACCGCTACACCAAGAAGCAGTTCTCCAGGAGAACGTGCTTGTGACTGACCCTCCAGCTAGTCAAGCAGAGGCTGAAAATGTTGAGGCTACCACAACCAACACTGAAGCCAATGTGGAGCCCTCCCCATCGAAAGCTTTAGCAGACAGCGAAGCTACTGAACCAGACACTTCTGTTCCTGAGTCTACTACAGGTCCTCAATTTGATTACCATGTTGAGCACAGGCCTCATGTCCAGAAGCCAGTCCCAAGGCTGCCAAGGTTCCCAGGTCCTGCATCAGCACCTGGCTCATTTGACATCAATAGCTTCAAGGCAGACAATACATTTTTCAACAGCTCCAAGAACCCCTATTCAAGGGAAAGGATTTCATCAGATAGGTTCTGGAGCTATCCTCTGCGCAGCTACTATTCATGCATCCTATACAACCAAGGTCGCATCTTCCCGCACAAGCGCCTTGATGCCGAAGCCATTGCTGGTCTGCCCTGCTTAGAGGAAGCGCTGGATTGCTTTAAGCAAGTGGGTCTGCTGCAGTTTGTCACTGATGAAGAGCACTGGAATGAAGAGCTTCTGCTTCAGTTCTATGCCACCCTCCATATTAAAGGATACAACAGAGATCCGAAGACTTAGGTCCTGGAGTGGATGACCGGCAATGTCCATCATGAAGCCAATGCATTTGATATCATTGAGCTCACCGGCCTGCCCACTCCTGGCGAATTCTTCGAGGAAGGCTGTCAACTACATGATGAAGCTATTGAGAGCATATTCTAGAGGCCTGAACCCAATATGAGTCAGATGCTCTCAATGATGAAGCCATTGCCCCATGATGCACCCTATCCAACTGAGTTCTTCGTTGAAGACCTTGAGTACCTGCCCAGGACCATATATCACATCATCCGGCGGACTCTCTGGCCCATTAAGGGACACTCTCCACATGCCAAGATTGAGGGTGCAATGAAGACTCTCATATTCTATATCCTTCATGGCAAATGCTTCAACGCACAGGATTTCTTCATACGCCAACTTGCAGCGTCAGGCTCAGATTTATTTGGTTTGAAGTTCTATGCTCCTTGGGTGATGAGGCTGATCAAACTGCACTCTGCGATCTCGTATCAGCCCTCAGCCCGAAATCATCGGATCTTCTTGCCAGATGTGGATACCTCTGTTGAAGCTATGTATCCAGAGCCTGCCAAGCAACCGTTGAGTCTTCAGAATGCAGAACACCAGAGCTTCACACAGAATGATGAAGGTGTTGAAGCCATCTCCAGGGTGTATCCTTTGGCTGGCACTACACGTGCGCCACACCCTGCTTCAACTGAAGCCACTGATAGTGCAACTGCTTCAAGACCCAAGAAGCGCACTCGTGTTCTCACTGACCGAGAGCTTCTTGTGGCCCTTCATCAAAAACAAGATAGGCATCACGACTGGCTAAAGCGTCAGATGAAAAGCCTCTTGGTGGATGTTAATCGTCTTCAAAATCTTGCCACCAAGAATGCCTTCGTCACTCATGAAACCTGTCGTCGTACATGGAAAGGGCTCTCAATGATATGTACTGAAGCTGAACTTGAAGAGGATGGCTTCACAGAGCGCTTCAAGTTTGACACACCTCCTAGAAGGGCTGTGATGCGAAACACACCATCACTTGAAGACTCTGAGTTTTCTTCATCTGCTGCCACAGTCACTGCCAGAATCATTGATGAAGAAGACGATGCTACATCACCGCCACCTGCTTCAGCACCTCCAAGCTCCTCTGCACCGCCAAACACCTCCAACGACCCTGCTGCTCCTGGGAACGAGTAGACACTCTATGTCTTCAAACCTTTTTGGTCCTTGCTGACAAAAGGGGGAGAAGCATATGAGTTGATAGTCTTCAAGCGGGTCCATATGGGCGGGTGCTTTATGTTTTGCTATATTTTGCTTCGTGCTTACAACTCTCGTTTTTGCTTCATTTGGTTCTTTGAGTTGTAACACTAAGACTCGATGGTCGTCTGCTACTTGTTTGCCACCCTGTTTTGCGAAGATAAATTCCGCATGTGCGACGATAAATTCCGCACTTATCTCATTCTGCAGACGTCCATTTTCCATTATGCATGTCATTATCTTCATATACTTTCACATGCATAGTGGATTGTCATCATAAGCTGAAGTGGATCTCCAAGTACAACCTGCCATGTGCATTTGCATTCCAAAAGCAAATTAACTTATATGCACATCTTCAGGGGGAGCCCTTGCAACTTATGAAGACAATTCCTTATCCTTTACAATTTCACAGACTATATTCCCCGTTGAAAACTTCAACTAGTTTGTCATCAATCACTAAAAAGGGGGAGATTGTAAGTGCATCTAGTGCCACCCCTAGTTGGTTTTGGAGTATTGACGACAAACCTAGTTGAGGGACTTATGTGTTTGTGAGAATTGCAGGATAACACAGGTAGAAGTCCCTCATTGATTCGGTTTTACTACCAGAGATAACCCCTAAAAATGTATGAAGACATTGAAGCCAAAGGTGGTATATGAAGATATTCACATTGAAGACTATGACAAAAGAAGACACGTTATGAAGCCTATGGAGCTCGAAGACTTAGATCTTTCGTAGTTCTTTTTGTTTTGTGTTGAGTCATAGGAACCACCGTACTGTTAAGTGGGGTCCAAGAGAACCAGTCAGAATGACTGAAGTGATGCCTAAACCAAAAACCTATGTCTTCGAGTGAAGACAATGAGAGCGAATCTTGTCCAGAGCCGGACAAGTCAGCTTTGCTTGTAGCCCAAGTAAAGTTGCCATGAGAGTTTGAAATCCGATCGTTGCGACACGTGTCAGTTCCTTAGTGACCCAGGGTCATTTCGGACAAATCAGGTCGGGTTGCCAAGTGGCTATAAATAGCCCACCCCCTACAACCATAAACGGTTGGCTGCTCAGATTTCAGTGCACGGCTTTTGTCGTTTGAGAGCAACCCACCTCGAAGCCTTTGAGAGAAAATTCCTAGCGAGGAGAAAAGCCCTAACCACCCAGAGCCAGAGAACATTGGGCATCACTTAAGTCTTCTTGTCTGTGTGATCTGAAGACTTATTACACTTGGGGACTGTGAATCCTCCAGACGGTTAGGCGTCGCGTTCAGAGCATCCAAGAGACATTGTGGATTGCCAGTGAATGAAGTCTGTGAAGGTTTGGGAGTCTACCTTGAAGACTTACCAGAGTGATTGGGCGAGGACTATGTGACCTTAGCTCAAGGAGAATACGGTGAGGACTTGGTGTCCTGAGCTGCGTGTTCAGGACTGGGTGTCCGGGACTGTGTGTCCTAAGGTTTAAATACCTAGCCGCTCCAACCAGACGTACAGTTGTCACAGCAACTGGAACTGGTCCAACACATCATTGTCTTCAACGAGTCACCGGTTTCATCTTCACTTCCTTTTTCTTACTGCTACTCATTGTGAAGCCATTGCATGCTTGCTCTATCTTTTGTCTTCATAACGTGAATGTATGATCTGTTTGGCTTCATAACTTCTTCCTACCTGATCCTTATTACACTGCAGCTGTTTGTCATTGTGCTTTCACTCTATTGAATACTTGACCATGGCTGGCCTAGTGTAATCTAACTTCCGCTGCATAGTAATAGGCATAATCTTCGCTGTTTGTCTTCATAACTCCCATGTTTTGAAGACTTTCATAAAAATCGCCTATTCACCCCCCTCTAGTCGATATAACGCACTTTCAGCAACAGTAGGGGTATTATCTCCACGGAGAGCCCCGAAGCTGGGTAAGATTCGCCGGCGTACATGCCTTTGCCTTATCCCGTTTCCAGGCACCGGCAACGTTCTACTCGCCCCCACCATGATAAGCCATCCTTTGGCATATGTCGCACCCAACCCCCGACAGCCTTAATTCTAGATAAATGAATTATGCTAACCAACTAGGTCAACTCTGCAAGAGCTTGGGATATGATATTCCTGACAGTGTTTAACGCTCCGCATATACAGTTTTTGGATTTTACGTGAATGATACTTTTTAAATACTTATTACTACCATTCCAGCATTGTAATAGCTACAGTATTTTGTACGTCTTCCGTAGTTGCTCAACTGGAGCATGTAAACTGTTATTTTCACATTTGCTCCTCTTCTACGAATGTCTCACTGATCCCTCTTCTTTGATCCCAAAATTCAGATGAAAATATTTTTTAAATCAGTACATCTGGTCCCTGTCTGTAGCTGGCTGATGGTTGATGACTGTCCATTCATATTGTTTACGTAGTTACAGAAAAATCCTTATAATGTGTACTTTACATTGAACTGATACTTGATAGACAAGGTAAATTCTAGCATGTAATCATAGTAATTCATGAGGATACATGCAAAACCAGTATGCTCAAAGGTCCTAACATTTTTTGTGATGTTTTTACTTGCTTAATAAATAAACTCTCTACATCTCTGTACTAGATGAGATATTTAATTGAGAAGTCTAATGTCTGATAACCATTGAAACAACCTATGCATTGATTTGTTAAACATAATGGAACACAGGAAATGTATATACGGGCATGCCCTTATGTAAAATTGTATCAAAATTGCTTTCATGCTAATGCATGACATTTGATACTTGAGAGCCTTGGATATTTACTGAGATAAAAGAACAAAGGGACTGGGATATCACATCTGGTGAGAGATTGAGTATTCTAAAAGATTTATGTGTTTCGGTCTCGAACACTCGGGCTCTGACACCAAAGGTGAGTCCTCTCATCTCTGAGAGTATCTAGAAATCATGACATTTTCTTTGTCATTTTTTCACAGGGAGGGTGTGATTATTGAAAATTGATGTTGGGTGTGATATTGTACAACAAGGAAGAAGCTTTTGACTTGTTAAAGACAGAAGGTCTAGCATGTCTCACCTTGATGTACAATTGGTGTTTAATGGGGCAGTAACAAGCTTTGAATATAAACTAATTTTGCTTTCTTGGCAGTGACTCTCGGAGTGAAGGAACTTCATGTTGTGAACATTGTTATTTTCAATACATAACTTTTTGTTGGTTAGCTGACATTGTTGGATAAAGAAATAGTCAAATGTTGTTTATAATGCATGAGTTGCTTTTAGTGGAGCTGGTGCGTTACGAGGATTTGTGAAGGCTTTGTAGTTGGCAATCTGAACAGCCTGTATGTTTAGTGGAAGCGTGTGCATTCATCCAAAGCATTCACACGGCTAATCTTCCTTTTGGCGACTGCAGAGTCCAGAGAACCAAATCTTTTACCTGATTAATTGGTATGGTTGCTACGCCGAGTCTCCTATTTTATGTTTGAATTTGCAAAGCATCATCAGTCAGCTTACACTTTTTTAACCTAGTGATTAAATTTTCTTGCTCAGTTAAATTAATTGCGCATATGAGTACCATTGCCAGTCTTTATTAGTTCAATGTTTTTCCTGTTGAGTATAAAGTTTCAGTTCGACAGATTGTTCTTCACTATATAACTATATTAGTGACAGTGAGTGCTCACCTCTCTTGTAGTAAGCTCAGTTTTATAGATACATAATTTGATGCATAGCTTCACTTGGACTCTAGCCTATATGATCGTGCTCGGTGAACGGAAGATTTGAGAGAATACAACATGTTATGTGCCCATATCTGCTTGAAGAAGATATACAACATGATATGTCACATAGTTGCAGACACCATCCAATTTGTTACATAGATTTCTATTTATTTATTTTGCATTTTTTGTACTATGATATAAAGAAGGAATGTACATTGTAGGGGGTTTGCTACGTGCTACATATGTCTTATTCACTGGCAGTTAGTCAGCTTATATTCCAGTGCTAAGAAATGGCATAATCATCGCATGCCATTTCGTGGGAGCAGCAGAAGTAGCATAGATGCAATGGTGTGAAGCAGAACACTAATCAGTTCAATACATATGCACTTCCCAAGTTCCTTATGCAAATGAAATGGCACACTTTTTCTTATGCCCTCATATAGTGTGAATTGAAGATTAGAGAGTGAATGATAGCATGATATAACTCAAGTTCATTGTAGGAAAATCTTTTGCCATATGTATGTGCATATCCCTTTTTAACGTTGATTTCATATGATGTATTCTATGTCAAAAATCCATGTTGCTATTAATAGTTATTTTTATCTATGGTTTGCAGTTGTAAAAAAATCATACGGGAGCAAGTATTTGTGTTCACAATTAGAGACAAGATTCCTAAGTGCTAGACAATGTGAGTGCTCGAGGTAAATTTGCGGTGTAATATTTTCAATAGTTCCTTCAAGTTAATCATATATCGTTACAGTAGTTTCTTCTCCTTTAAAGTAAGACAATCTGCTTATGAGAGATATAACTTCGTGCAGAACTATGACTTCGAATAATTTTGTCCTCTGGGTGACATGAACATTTGCGGCAAGAACGACGATGTGATGCTCATTGAAGTTGAGGTCAAGGAAATGAATACACCGATGACACATCAATAGATGTATAAATTGTTCTTGCATGAGCATATTGCGGTAACTACGGGGAGGAGATCAAGAGCATCAACGACCTCTTGACCAGGTTCTTTGTCGTCGCTAGCTTGGGAGGTAGCTGTTGGGGCGTTGGAACCTTCTTGAGAATTACATCTAAAGGCGGTTGCCACCCATGTCCCTTTTTGCTCATCTACCACGGCGCACAGGCTCACTCCGAATACGAGTTAGTGGATTCGTGATAAGAGTGAGGGTTGAGAGTGAGTGGGACGTGGGTTGGGATTGGTCAAATGTGGCAAATTGCATTTCAGTAGAGATGGTTTTGCAGCAAATTGCATGAGCGAGCGGTTCATATATATTTTTCATCGAGTCATATAACTTTTTGGTTAGGATAGAATGGTAAATGCACTGGTTGGTTGCTTCAAGAGTTAATAACGGACACAGTGGCGTATGAGTTGCATGCTCAACAATGAACACCATATTTTTGTTTCGTGGTAATGCATGACATTCAACTATATGTTACAACATGTCAATGTCTTAGGAAACATTGGATCTACCTTCTTCGCTTGACATGCATCACGGGTGGTGCACACCTCCTCCCTGTTGATGGAGATGGAGGATCGACACAAACGCTGGGGAACGGTATCGGGATGTAGAGCAGGGCTGTTGGCGGGGGACTCCTCGACGGTCCATGGGGAAGTACAGTGTGAAGGAGATAGGGCGCCATGTCGAAGGTGCGGTGGGCGTCATATGGTTTTAAAGGAGAGGGCTCTAGCGAGAAATGTCCTGCTACGATGGAAAACCGAGCGAGAAGGGAAGGGTATGACAGGAAAATGGAAGAGTGTGTCGTGTGATAGGGTTTTTGTGTTGGGATCACATGTTGGTGATAACATGTCAGATAAGCCGGACAACCACATTTCTTTCCTACATATGGGCTAATTTGAGGGAGCCCAGACTGTCTAAGTGGTTAAATTTTGGAGACGTTCGCTTGGCGCCCATTTGATGCCTGTACATTCGGCTCTATGAGAGAAAAATGAGTTTCAACCTTGAAAACGACCTTAATTTTTATTTTATTTTATTCATATATATATATTAGCCCGTAGCAACGCACGGGCAATCTACTAGTCAATATTAGAAGCTAACAAGTGTTCGGGCCTGGATCTATATGCACTACATTATGGAACGATGGGGGGAGTACAAGCCGAGGGATGAAGCTAACCTCGGCGGAAAATGGTGGCCACTCCCGTTGTTGTCCTGCATTAGTGGAAAGGCATAATAAGTACAGCAACCTTAACATCAAACAAATATAGCAAAGGTAAACAACATCATCTCCAAATGATAGCTTGAATGTGTTGGTTTCCGCATGCTGTTAAAGCAGATATAAAATGGAAGGAAATGTTACCGACAGCAGGTTTAACAGCCATCAAATATTGCAATTCAAACTGGTATTGTTGAAAATGAATAGAACATAGCTAATGCTTAAACATCACACTAGATAAATGTGTAAAACTAAAATAAAGGGCATGTGTTAACTACACCAGGAATAACTGGAATCAAATATAGCCGTTCAAACTGATATTGATGTAGTCGAGCGGCACAGTTCCGACTTGCACATAATGAACAACACATTGCGAATGACTGAAATAAACAAGGCATCTACAACAACCAAATATAGCCATTGAAAACTGGACAGAGTCTCACTACAACCAACCTAACAAGCAAATACAGATAAACATGGCATATGCTTGAAAATTGGACAAATGCTCACTGCAACCAACCTAACAAGCAGATAAAGATAAACAAGACATCTGCTTGATAACTGGACAAATGCTAAAAAAAGCAACCTAACAACCAAATACAGATAAACAAGGCATCTGCTTGATAACTGGACAAATGCTAAAAAAACAACTGAACAGCCAAATACAGATAAACAAGGCATCTGCTTGATAACTGGACAAATGCTCACTGCAACCAAACTAAGAACCAAATACATATAAACAAGGCATCTGCTCGATAACTAGAAAAATGTTCACTCCAATCAACCTAACAACCAAATACAGATAAACAAGGCATCTACTCACTATAAATAACCAAATATAGCCATTCGGAAACTGAAGTGGACAATTCATACTTAAACATCACATAGCCCTATTAAACAATACATTTTTGCATAACTGAAATAATTAAACACGACACAGTTAAAGCACTGCACGACAAATGCTACTACAATAAAGGGTACGGGTTGGCAAGCTAGAAAAGGTAAGATTTGCTGATAGAATGTTGCCTCACATTTCATGGACGGGATCCTTCCAGTTGGAAGAGCACAGACCCATGGTGCACTCTTTGATGTCACAGATGGGTTGTTTTACCTTGGAAGAACCTTTGTGGGTGCCCTCCTCGTGGTCGATGAGATCTGACTTGGCAATTGAGGATTCCAAGCCGCCGCCGTAGAACATGTCCTTCAGAAATGACAAAATGGGCTTGATGGCGTATAAAGCTCGCAAATCCTTGATCGCTCGGCGGAGGAGATTAGCGGCAGGGCCGTCGAAGAGAGCGATGGCGGTTGAACCAGAGGGGTTGGGGATGGACCACTTAACCTGTGACATGGCCCGCGTGAAGCCGTCACTGTGGACGAGCTTGATGTCATAGCCAGCTTTCCCGAGATACAGTAATACGCTAGCCCGCTGACATGAAGCCCTCAGCATGGCAACATAGTCAACATCTTCGCCGGCTTTCGTGGTGACGTGTTGCTCGGGGCGAACGGCGGCCACCTTGCTAACGTCCACTGCAGAGGCCATGATAAACCTCTTCTTGGCCGAACGCTCGTCGGGCTCCTCGGGATACATGGTCGAGCTTAGGCTCCGACATTCTGGAGCAGGGGATGTGTATCTGGCGGGGAGGGAAACCGCTGGACTCATATAAAAACTCAGGGGAGTGGGGCGATGGTATGGGAATCGCTGGGTAGCCTGAACTTTATTATCTAAGCTAGGAGGAACGGGCAAACCGGCAGGGGTTGGCGCCGGCGCCGGCGCCTGCCGCAAGCTAGGGTTCGAGGGGGGAAGGGGGTGGGTAGGGGACTATGGAGGGGGGGGTTGGTGTTTGAGGATACGCCGCGACTACTGAAAATTGATGGTGGTGGACGAGGGAGGGCGGCGGTTCAAATGCCTCGGCTACTGCAATTTTACTATAAGGTCGGTGCTGGAGGAGTGTGGGCGACGGTTGAAGTACGACGGCTACTAAAATTTGGGTAAAGGAATTGATGCGGGGCAGGAGTGCCCAAGATCGCGCAAGGTCCAATAACAATATGCGTGTATGATAATAGGAAAAGTGGCGCGGAACTGCCGAGTTTTGCAACACTCAAGGCGGGTCGTTTGTTTTTATATTTCTAGCTAGCTTCTCTATCGCACACGGTTCGTCCTAATTTCCAAATAAACTTACCCTCCTTTAGCTTTCACAGGTGGTGGGTTTACAGCGCACTTGCATCGCACACGGTTAAGCCAGTACCTCCACCTTTTTCTCGCGCTTGCGCGGTCGTGGTGATTTTATAGCGCACTTGCATCGCGCAGGGTTGAGCCAGTACCTCCACCTTTGCTCGCGCTTGCACATGCATGGTGATTCACAACGCACTTGTATCGCACACGGTTAAGATATTATATCCGTGTCCGTTGAGCGTCATCAGAGTCTTTGCAGCAAAAAATAACGTTAGAGAGGGTCAGAAGACAGCCACACCAGCATGTGGCCCAAATATATATGAGTGAAAAGGGTGGTATGTGATGTTCAAAATTCCAATGCACAACTTTGACCATGCGGGCCCATGGTTGGGCGCGTCATCGAAGATCGATGAGAGGGGCCAGAAGTCAAGAACCACCTGGAAGTGGCCAAATATATGTAGGAATATTGGGGATGTTTAAAACTTAAATACACAATGCATAACTTTGGTGGCACCTGCCTCGTAAACCCGAAAGCACCCTTGGATATATATATATATCGTACCTAGCTAGGATGCTTGGCCCACCACCTCCCACTTCGTGTCAGCGGGGCGGATGCACGTACTGACCGATACTCTGGTCATACATGCATGTCACCATGACCTACCATAAGACAGACCAATGAATCTATCATTTGGTCAAACAATAGTTGTTGTTGTCGATAAACCGCTTGGGCCAATAGATTAAACCATCATAAAAATCGCATGATACGGACCACAAAACGAGCACCTCTTGCATGCGGCCCAAAATGATGTACGTTGGGAAGGGGTGATGTGTGTTTTCAATATAGAATAATGTACAATTTAGATGTGGTGCCTACCTCTTGATACAGACAACAACCATGAAGGAAAGATAGTTAATGATGAGATACATAGGGTTTGATGTAGGTCGAACCCAGCAATCCGAGCATGTGGGAGGGAATCCTGACAATGCATGAGCTCGAGCTTCGGTTGAGTGACATGTGACGGTGACCGGCCCTAACACGAACTAGGAGGAATCCATTCATGGCCAACACATACCCCTCATTATCGGTCAAAGGGATGATATATACACTCGGGGAGCCCACAGATATGCGTGTCGTCACAAAAAACCGCACAAGGGAGACGTGGTCGGTCAGAAGACCCTGTATACACTGCATGCGGCCAGAAAATATGTATGGGTACGGTGGTGTGTGATGTGTTTAAATCCCAAATGCACAACTTCGATGGGCCACCAACTACATTACAAACCGAACACCGTACCCGACTCCAATCCTGGTTCAATACGATGCCAGTTTCCCAACTTTGAGGCGGCAGCGGCGGGGGGGGGGGGGTGAGGGAGTCCTGGACTAAGGGGTCCTCGGGCGTCCGGCCTGTTATCTATGGGCCAGACTGATGGGCTGCAAAGATATGAAGACCGAAGACTGTACCCGTGTCCGGATGGGACTCTCCTTAGCATGGAAGGCAAGCTTGGCGAAAAACTATGAAGATTCCCTCTTATGTAACCGACTCTATGTAACCCTAGATCCCCCCGATGTCTATATAAACCGGAGGGTGTAGTCCGGAAAGGATATACTCAATACCTTAGTCATACAGGCTAGACTTCTAGGGTTTAGCCATTACGATCTTGTGGTAGATCAACTCTTGTAATACTCATATTCATAAATATCAATTAAGCAGGACGTAGGGTATTACCTCCATCAAGAGGGCCCGAACCTAGGTAAAACTTCGTGCCCCCTGTCTCCTGTTACCATCAACCTTAGACGCACAGTTCGGGACCCCCTACCCGAGATCCGCCGGTTTTGACACCGACATTGGTGCTTTCATTGAGAGTTCCTCTATGCTGTCGCTGAAAGGTTCGATGGCCCCTTCAATCGTCAATAATGACGCCGTCTGTGGAGAAACTTTCCTCCCCGGGCAGATCTTCCTATTCAGCGGCTTCGCACTGCGGGCCAACTCGTTTGGCCATCTGGAGCAGATCAAAAGCTATGCCCCCGGCCATCAGGTCAGATTTGGGAGCTTGAACTACGTCGTGGACATCCGTGGAGACTTGATCTTCGCCGGATTCGATACCGCGGTGGCCGCTCCTGGTCACCCCGATGATCATGACCTAAATCTGTCATCGGGCCGCATCCAGGAGATCGCTCCTGTAACCGCTCTGGCCCTAGAGCCGGAGCAGGCCACGCCATCCGGGGACGGAAGGATTAACCCCACCTCAGAGGCCGCAGATTCCACGATGTTGGAGCCATACATGGACCTGGTCTCACACGAGGCTTATGCCACCGAAACGCCGGAATCGTCTCTGGCCACAGGTTCTGAACCGCGCGAGCCCGCGAACGCCGAGCTTGATCGTTTATCGATCTTCAAATTCAGCGTCGCAGACATCTTCCAGCACTCGCCTTTGGGTGATGTGCTAAATTCATTAAAAAACCCGTCCTTGGCGGAGGACTCTCAGCCGAACTATATTCGGCTCGAACTAGGGGCTGACGATGGAGAACTTTACTTCCCACCCGCCACCCACTTCATAGCCACAGTCGAGGATTCGACCGATACACTGGAATACAACTCCGAGAATATCGACGGCATGGACAATGATGCCGATGAAAACGAAGACCCCGTTGATACAACTAATTAACAAGACGAATGGGAAGATAGGCAGGCCATACACGAAGATTCGGAGGACGACAATTACCTTCCGCTCTCTGAGGATGAGGTGGGCCTCAGCATTGAAAATTTCATCGTGCCTGAGGAACCTCGTGAGAAGGAGCGCTTTAAGCGCCAACTAATAGCCACTGCAAGGAGCCTGAAAAAAAGCAGCAGAAGCTTCAAATTGACCAAGATCTGCTCAATGATAGATGGACCAAAGTCCTAGCCGCCGAAGAATACGGCCTTCGTGGACCGGCCAAAAGCTACCCGAAGCATAGATTGCTATCCCAGAGCGACGATGAGGCGCTGGAGCCAGTACCAGCATCGCACAATGCGGTAAGTCAACCACAACTAGGCCCAGGTAAAGCGCCAACTCAAGCCGGATACTAGACAGCCCTACCGCGCAGTAAAAGCAAGAACAAAACAGCTCGGGGTTACACATACGACCGTCAAAAAGACTCGGGTAGCAAAGCAGAACACTCAAGATCGATCTACAGATCGCGAGGACATACCTCGATACATGGCGATGGCCACCTATTCGGACATGACAAACCTAGCCACACCCGGGCCGAAAACCACAAATGGACTCTGTCGGAGATATGCCGCATAGAGGCGCCACACACCCTCCTTGCTTCACAAATGAAGTAATGGAGCACGAATTCCCAGCCGGTTTCAAACCCATGAATATCGAATCGTACGATGGAACAACGGATCCCGCGGTATGGATCGAGGACTTCCTCCTCCATATCCACATGGCCCGCAGAGACGACCTTCATGCCATCAAATACCTACCACTAAAAATCAAAGGAACAGCTCGACACTGGTTAAACAGTCTGCCGGAAAATTCTATCGGCAGTTGGGAGGATTTGGAGGACGCGTTTCGCAACAACTTCCAAGGAACATATGCCCAGCCATCGGACGCCGATGACTTAAGTAATATTATCCAGCAGCCCGGAGAGTCAGCTAGGAAGCTCTGGACCGGGTTCCTAGTTAAAAAGAACCAAATCGTCGAATGTCCGGATGCGGAGGCCCTTGTGGCCTTGTAACACCCACGATGCGGCTATATCTCCCACGTGTCGGAGCACGACTTAGAGGCATAACCGCATTGTAGGCAATGTCGCAAGCGGGGTAATCTTTACACAACCCATGTACTGAATAAGAAAGAGGTACATAGTTGGCTTACAATCGCCACTTCAAACAATACATAAATATAGCATTACAATCATCCAGATACAATCAAGGTCCGACAACGGATCCAAAATAAAGACAACCCCAAATGCATAAGATCCCCGATCGCCCCAACTGGGCTCCACTACTGATCGTCTGGAAAGGAAACGCAGTATCGTCCCGAGTCCTCATCGAACTCCCACTTGAGCTCAGTCATATCTCCTGGAATGGTATCATTGGCACCTGCATCTGGTTTTGGAAGTAATTTGTGAGTCACGGGGACTCAGCAATCTCACACCCTCGCGATCAAGACTATTTAAGCTTATGCGTAGGTAAAAGGTATGAGGTGGAGCTGCAGCAAGCACTAGCATATATGGTGGCTAACTTACGCAAAAGAGAGCGAGAAGAGAAGTCAAAGCACGTCCGAGAATCTATGATCAAGAAGTGATCCTAGAAATACTTACGTTCAAGCATAACACGAGACCGTGTTCTCTTCCCGGACTCCGCCGAAAAAAGACCATCACGGCTACACACGCTGTTGATCCATTTTAATTAAGTTAAGTTTCAGGTTTTCTACAACCGGACATTAACAAATTCCCATCTGCCCATAACCGCGGGCACGGCTTTCGAAAGTTCAAAATCCCTGCAGGGGTGTCCCAACTTAGCCCATCACAAGCTCTCACGGTCAACGAAGGATATACCTTCTCCCAGGACGGCCCGATCAGACTCGGAATCCCGGTTACAAGACATCTCGACAATGGTAAAACAAGTCCAGCAAAGCCGCCCTGATGTGCCGACAAATCCCGATAGGAGCTGCACATATCTCGTTCTCAGGGCACACTGGATAAGCAATCCGTACAACTAAAACCAACCCTCGAGTTTCCCCGAGGTGGCGCTGCAAGGGGCTCTAGTTTGGACCAACACTTAGAGGAGCACTGGCCCGGGGGATTAAAATAAAGATGACCCTTGAGTCTGCAGAACCCAAGGGAAAAAAGGCTAGGTGGAAAATGGTAAAACCAGGGTTGGGCCTTGCTGGAGGAGTTTTATTCAATGCGAACTATCAAGGGGTTCCCATTATAACCCAACCGCGTAAGGAACGCAAAAT
Organism: Triticum urartu; assembly: GCF_056163025.1. NCBI lineage: Eukaryota > Viridiplantae > Streptophyta > Magnoliopsida > Poales > Poaceae > Triticum > Triticum urartu. The sequence goes on along the minus strand of NC_141874.1, from coordinate 219,601,937 downwards.
CAAGGAACATAACACCGGTATGACGGAAACTAGGGCGACAAGAGTGGAACAAAACACCAGGCATAAGGCCGAGCCTTCCACCCTTTACCAAGTATATAGATGCATTAAAGTAGACAAGATATAATAGTGATATGCCAACAATAAACATGTTCCAACACGGAACAAACTCCAATCTTCACCTGCAAGTAACAACGCTATAAGAGGGGCTGAGCAAAGCGGTAACATAGCCAAACAACGGTTTGCTAGGACAAGGTGGGTTAGAGGTTTGACATGACAATATGGGGGGCATGATAAACAAGTGGTAGGTATCATAGCATAGGCATAGCAATGGAGCGAGCAACTAGCAAGCAAAGATAGAAGTGATTTCGAGGGTATGGTCATCTTGCCTGCAAAGTTCTCCGAGTTGACGTAAGCTTGATCCTCGTAAACGTTCTCAATGGGTTCCTCGATCATGTACTCGTCTCCCGGCTCTACCCAAAGCAAGAACACAAGCAAAGGGAACCACAATCAACCACAGTGCAATGCACAAGCAACATGATGCAAAACATGACATGATATGCGGGATGTGATATGCAATGCATGTGCATGCTCCGGAAGGAAACGATTGAACCAGGCCTCAACTTGGAAAACCAAGAGTGCCGCTGGAAAGATGAGTTGATTTCGGTAGAAATTGATATAAAGATCACCGGAATCGGATGCACGGTTTGCAAATGGCAAGCAAAACAATAATGGCACAAAGCTGCGATTAACAGCACGATGCCATCTAAATGCATCAAGAAATATAAGCTACTGCACTCTAACATAACAACAAAGCACATGACAGTGATCCACTCAAGATGCTTGACAAAAGATGAACACTGAGCAACGGCTAAATCACACTATAGCAGGTTCAAACAAGCATGGCAAAAGTGCAAAAGATATCAGGTTCACAGACTTAGCTGAAAACTGGACATGGCAAAACAGAGTTACGTAGGCATGTTTACGAGCTCGATGCACTCACCATAAGGCATTGCATGACAAACTAAGCATACACCCAACAAGAGACATGATCTATAATCTAACCATGGCAAGAACACTCTCATAGCATGCATGGATCAACTACAACAACCTCGGCAAAATTGCTTAACACATAAACAATCTGCCAGGTACATTTTATAGCAAAAGTAGAGCAAGATTGAGTCATGCTAGGGTACTCCAAAATTGCAAAAAAATACATGGATGGATAGAACATAACAATATCTCAAAATCATCCTTACTGAACAAGCTCAAAAGAGGCATGGATCACTCTGTAGCAACAAGAATACATGGCATAAAAATATCATGAGGGAAATGACTTAGAAGAATTCCAAGTCCCTGAAATCAGCAACATCACGAGAGCTACTTTGCATGCTTGTGCTAGTCACCACAATGATCACAAAAATACATGGCATACACCTATGTAAAGATGGCATGGCATAGCCCAAAACACATGTAGGGCTCAAGTTCATAGGAGGCACATATTAAACATGGCAAAAATGACAAATGTCCATAATCTGATAAGAAACAAAAACTAACATTACATAGCACTCTTGCAACAGCATTTAGGGCATCAAGATGAACTCAAATGAACATGGTGCAATGGAATGAAATGAAGAGCACATCCAGACGAACAAATTGATATGCTACACGCCCAAAACGGAGCTACGGGTGCAAAGTTATGATACGATGAACAATGCTAAAAATACTGAAAAACTGGGGACTTAGAGAAACGAAAGTCAACCCTCTCTCTCAGATCTAGATCTGGCACGCGAACTGGGGTTCGACGGAGCTCTCGCTGGAGTTGAGCGTGGAGGAGGCCGGAGTGCGGGGAGGAGGCCGGAGCTTGGAGCGGTTCGGGCTCCCGGGCGGCGGCGCTCGGTGATGGTGGCCGTGGCGGCTGGAGTTGACGAGGAGGCGGCGTGACGAGGCGGCGGCGGGCGGCGCGGCGAAGCCGGCAGGGCGGATATGCGGCGGTGAGCGGCCGGCGACGGTGCGGGAGGCGGCGCGCTCTGGCGCAGCCGGGCGGGGTCGCGGGCCGGGGGGCCCGACAGGGGCCGCGGCGGGCCGGCGCGAACGTGGCGATGTGGGTGCATGGCCCCGAAGAATCCGGTGATGACATGTGGCGGCAGATGGTGGGATTTTTGTTCGGTAGCGCCCGGACACATCCGACGGCGTGGAGGGGAGAGGAAGCTAGGGTTTCATCCGGATTTTTGGAGAGGGTTGCACATATTTATAGGTAGAAGGAGTTTGGAGTGTCCAAATGAGGTGCGGTTTTTGGCCACGCGATCGTGATCGAATGACCGAGATGATGGAGGGGGTTTAGGTGGGTTTTGGGCCACTTTGGAGAGGTGTTGGGCTGCAACACGCACGAGGCCTTTACGGTTCCTCGGTTAACCGTTGGAGTATCAAACAAAGTCCAAATGGTACGAAACTTGACAGGCGGTCTACCAGTAGTGAACCAAGGCCGCTTGGAAAGTCTTGGTCCAATCCGAGAAAGTTTAACACCCGCACACGAAAAGAGGCAAAAGGGGAACACTGGAGGACGTAGGAGTGCCGGAATGCAAAACGAACAACGGGGAAAATGCTCGGATGCATGAGATGAACATGTATGCAAATGCGATGCACATGATGACATGATATGAGATGCATGACATGGACAAAATTAACACAAAGACAAAACCCAACCACGAGGAATATCATAACTTAGTGCCGAAAATGGCAAGAGTTGGAATACAAATATGGCAAGTTACATATGGGGCGTTACAGGCCTTTAAACATAGCATCCGGGACGAATGGCTTGCACGCCACCTCGGTCAAGAAGGACCTAGATCCATGACAGCCCTTACCGCTCTAATGACCCGCTTTTGCGCGGGAGAAGACAGCTGGCTCGCTCGTAGAAGCAACAGCGCCAGCGACTCGGGTACTTCCGAAATCCGAGACGGCAATGGCAAGCCATGACGAAGCATGCGCAATAGTCGCAATGATAATGAAAGATCACGTGACATAGCGGTCAACGCCGGATTTAGCAACCCCAAGCTCGGTCGACAGAAAAAGCCATTCAAGGCAAACAGAGACGAACCATCCAAACTAGACAGGATATTGGACCGGCCCTGCCAGATTCATGGCCACCCCAATAAACCAGCTAATCACACCAACAGAAGCCGTTGGGTCCTCAAGCAGGCCGACAAGCTCAACGCCGGACACAATGGAAATGGACCACCAGGCAACAGGGACAACAGAGCGGCTCACCAGCTAAATGCCGGAGGGTGGAAGGAATTTACCCTTGAAGATCGATCAAATCCGGAACAAAAATAGCAGTTCGGCTTCCGCTGCCCATCTCGTACACCCGTTAAAACTATACCGCGCATACATAATTACACACTCAAGATACCATGGGCATTGATGGAAGCACAATACAGAAAAATCTTCTGGCACTTCGGAATATTCTTTAACTGCTTTCCTATTTTCTTTGGTTTCATTATCTCCTAAAAGCAGGTGGCACAAAGGGGAAGCACCTACGACCGACCCCATAGGAGTTCTAATCCGTACACTCACCTACGGGGCTACTCCCTTCAAGGATTCCCCTCGCTGAGGACAGGTGACGCAGACTTGCGACAGGGGGTCCAAAATAACTTTTTAGACCGCATTATCTTTCCGAGCATGTAACATGCCTTTTTCCTCTGCCCTCGACCCAGGGCATATCAAATTGCTGGGGTCGTGGCCTTTATGTATATCAAGTAACCATTGTCACATCACTCAAGTCCCAGTTCAAATTATCCGAATTAATCACTCACGTATTTTCGCAAAATGAATACGCCTCCTATGGTTGTTTCATAGATATACCCTGGCTTAACTTGCCAAGGGCTCTGTACGGGAACAAATGAGTTGCCAAAAAAGACCGAACAACTTTCACAGCATACTTTGGTGTCGCGAGTTTGGCCTTATATGCATCAGCTCCGAATCATGTCTTGAGTCAATAGTTGGGTTGCCCGGCTCCTGTGCTTCCTATCCTACGCTCCGCTCTATCGGCTAGGGTAGTAAAGGGAGAACTACTGCGATTGTGCTACCGGTTCACCCGGTGACGCACCTCAGTAGAGAAAGCCGAAAACTAACTGTCATGATGCGGCGAGAGCTGGTCAACCACTCGATGACTTATCGGAATCTCTAGCGATTACTCCGTGTCACACGAAGGACCTCTTTTCCGGTCAATTATGTAAACACATCGTATGAGTAAGCCACATACATACCAGGGGCTATGTCGTAGACCCACCATAAATCTCCTATGGCTAAGTGAAAGTGTTAATGCCCTATAGTCTGGTTGCCTGGTTCGCCGCATTGACACCTCCTTCACGGACCAAGACGTTGGGTCAAGAGTGATCATATGCTTTTTCGAACACCCCTATAATTCCTACAGGGGGGCTGAAGCCGACGACTAGAAAACTTTTAGATTATATTAAAATGGCCGCACAGGAGGAACACAAGCTTTCGAGCAACATATACAAATATATTTACTATAAAATTGTCTCGTACAATTCTCATACACTTTACTCGAACATTATGTCCTTCGAGCATTGACCCTCTATCAAGAAGGCGGCTACAAGGACGTCTTCAAAATAATGCTCCGGGTCGTGGCGGTCCTTGCCCTTGGGTGGACTCTTCACCGCAACGTTGATGGCCTTCATATTCCCCCAGAACGTCTTGACTCGGGCAAAATCCATTTGTGCACCCTCGATGCACACCGATCGCTTCACAACATCGATACGCGGCACTGCGTCAACAAGCCGCTACACCAAGCCGAAGTAACTGTTCGAGACAGGATCAGTTGGCCATAACCGGATTATGACGTTCTTCATGGCAGCACCGAATAACCTATGAAGCTCGGCCCACTGGGACATCCGCTCATTCAGCAAAAGGGGGTGCTTCGAGGCACCGAATTGTGACCAGAACAACTTCTCCATTGCGTACCCATCTCGCGCCTGATAATACTACGCCGCATTGGCAGAACTCTTCGGCAAGTCTAAAAACTTGTTCGGAGAACTCCACAATTGGTTCAGCTGAGTATAGTTCGGATCGCCGAACTTAGCCTGTAGCAAAAATGGCTTACCAGCTGCAATCTCCCCAGCTTGCCGGATCTCCTCATGGGCTGCTCTGGATTCAGACCACACTTCTCTCGCCTCTCGTAGGGCCTTGTCAATTTCAACCGTTTTGGCTTCATTCTCCTTCTCCAGGAGTTCACACCGGCTAGCAGCACTTTTTAGCTCGAGCGCCATCGTGGATATCTTCTCCTCGTCTTGACGCTGAGTAGCTGGTTTGGCTTTTAATTCAGCCGATGCCTTCTCGGCAACCGTATTACTACACCGGGCCTGCTCCTTGGCCCGGGCTAGCTCCGCCCGAAGAATTTCAACGGCGACAGCACCATCTGCAGCCAGGCACAACTTTCAGCGTCATGCTTATATCAAAAAAATGTATGTGCAGGGACTACTCTGAATACATACCTTGCGACTCGTCAAGACGCATATTGATTAACGCAATGTCATCCCCGGCTACATCAAGCTTCTGTTGCAGCTCGGCAATATCCGCAGTCTGGGCAGTAGCCAGGGGGGAAGCAGCCTGTGTTCAAAGTTAATCAGATTGGTCCTCGAATATTTCTTTCAATCATCCGATTCGCTTCCTATGGGAAGCCAACCTGAGTCTCAGGGGCTACTTTCTATAAACAGTGTATTTTCTGAATAAAACACAATTCCACATATTACAGTACAAACCTCGGAGCCTCTTAGCAGACTCACAAAAGGCCTCATCCAATCCGCTCTTTGCGGATAGGACCTTTTTAACCACCGTACCCATCAAGGTACGATGTTCCTCCGAAACGGATGCCTGCCACAACATGTTCGTCAAGATATCCGGCACCTTTGGGTCTCCGGAGGCACCCGCAGGAGTACGGTCACCCTTTGAAGGGATCCGTTTATTTGTATCCGTCCGCATTCCGAATTGTTCGGGGTCTTCATTGTTGTTCCCAGGACTCTGGACCGCCGAAGTATCGCCTTCGTGTATCCCTTGCACCACTTGTTGGTCGGGGGAGACCCTCCGCGACGACACCTCAAGGTCGTCTGCCCTATTGGACGGAGAAGCCGGTGGGGGTGTCTCGCTTTCCATCATCTTCCCCCGAGGAGGAGGATTGTCGAAGGGGACTGCACGCTGAGCTGCAAAAAATATATATTCCAGGCATCATAAGAAAAGAACGGGATAGGTTTAAAACAACCCTGTTCAGTTACGATTTGGCCAGAGGCTCGTCCTTGTCATGAGACTGCGCTTCGACGTCCTCCAGGCCCGGGCCGCCCTCTAGAGGCATCTTGCCTTGCTTAGGAGCCCGCTTCTCCCAATCTTCGGAGGAGACCCTCTTCTTCCAGGGAGGGAAGGAGATAGTGGCCCCCCCTTCACTTTTGTCTTCGGATGAGGGGATATTTATTCCACCGGACACAAAGTCTGAGGTTCCCTGTGAATAGAGGCCATCCTTGGTCCTCTTGCCCTCCACCTCGTCCTCCTTCTCCGGCATCTGGTATGGTGTTGGGGCCAGCATCCTTGTTAGGACCGGATTCGTTGGACCCTCGGGCAGATGGGCCGAACACATAATCAGTTCCGCCTTCTTTATCCAGCCCTGGAAAAAGATAGCTTGCTTAGTATCGTATTACTGTATGCATGACCACAAAGTATTTGCTTACCGGGGTATCCGGACGATTACAGTTAAGGCCAGCGTCCTCAGCAGTATCCGGCCAATGTTTCCACTTCCCGAAAAATAGCTTCCACATCCCTTCGTGTGTGGCGCCTAAGAAATGTTGGAGGGTCTGTGGTCCCTCTGGATTAAACTCCCACATACGGCGAGGCCTGCGCTGGCAGAGCAGGATTCGGCGAAATAACATCAATTGGATCACACTGACGAGATCGATATCTCTCTTGAGGAGGGTCCGGATGTGGCTTTGTAAGGTCTGCACTTCATCCATTAATCCCCAGTCTAGCCCCTTGTAGACCCATGACGCGAGCTGTAATGGTGGGCCAGGACGGAAGGTGGGGGCAGCTACCCACTTAGCACTGCGGGGCTCTGTAATATAAAACCACTCCCGCTGCCAGTAATTGGAAGCCTCAGAAAAAGAACCTTTAGGCCAGGGAGTGCTAGCGAGTTGGCTGATTGTAGCACCGCCGCACTCCGCCTGTTCCTCGTCGACTACCTTCGGCTTCACACCAAAGGTTTTGAGCCATAAACGCTGAGACATGGAGGATAGAGTCCGGGGCAAGATCATGAAAATCTAATCCGTAATAAAACATTAGCCCTCGGACAAAGGGGTGAAGAGAAAACCGTAACCCCCAGAGGAAGTGGGAGACAAATACCACCCTCTCGCTGGATCTGGGGGTCGGGATAACTTGTCCTTGAGCAGGAAGACAGTGGTGGATCTCTGCGGTCAGATATCTGGCCGCCCGAAGCTTTGTGATATCCTCCTCTATAACAAAGGAAGCCACCCATCGGCCTTGGGAGATGGATCCGGACATTATGGGAAGAATGAAAGCAATGTAGTCGAACCTTGGGTGCTGGAACTCAGGGTTGGGGAGGCTTAGGAGAGGTTTGGCATAAAAATACGGCCCTTGGTTCCTTTATATACACCTCCGGTATTGAACGTCTCCTCCTAAGCCTAGGAACCTGCCTATTTCTGAGGAATCTTTCTCGCAGGGTGGTTGGGTTACCCATGCTCGTATTGATGAAAATCCCGTAATAAGGGGACACGGTCTCTGCTTTGACAAGACGTGCCAATGACAACTGCGTCTCGAAACATGGGGCGAAAAATGGTTCGAAATTATGACCGGACAAGCATGACGTCACATTACCAAAGTTGTCAGCAGATTGGACTCGTGTGTTATTATATTCTCTTTGCGATTGTGTGCGGCGTGTGTTACAGGTCCGTACAAGATCAATTCGTCTGGAGACTATTCAGGAGTTTGGAAGGAGGAACCCGCCTTGCAATGCCGAAGACAGCACTATGCGCCGGATACCTTGTCATTGAAGCCAGGTTCAGGGGCTACTGAGGGAGTCCTGGACTAAGGGGTCCTCGGGCATCCAGCCTGTTATCTATGGGCCGGACTGATGGGCTGCGAAGATATGAAGACCGAAGACTGTACCTGTGTCAAGATGGGACTATCCTTGGCGTGGAAGGCAAGCTTGGCGAACAACTATGAAGATTCCCTCTTATGTAACCGACTCTATGTAACCTTAGATCCCCCGATGTCTATACAAACCGGAGGGTGTAGTCCAAAAAGGGTATACTCAATACCTTAGTCATACATGCTAGACTTCTAGGGTTTAGCCATTACGATCTCGTGGTAGATCAACTCTTGTAATACTCATATTCATCAATATCAATCAAGCAAGACGTAGGGTATTACCTCCATCAAGAGGGCCCGAACCTGGGTAAAACATCGTGTCCCCTGTCTCCTGTTACCATCAACCTTAGACGCACAGTTCGGGACCCCCTATCCGAGATCCGCCGGTTTTGACACCGACAGGGGGTCGTCCCATGCATGCGTGATACGTCTCCAACGTATCTATAATTTTTGATTGTTCCATGCTATTATATTATCTGTTTTGGATGTTTAATGGGCTTTAATATACCTTTTTATATTATTGTTGGGACTAACCTACTAACCAAAGGCACAGTGCAAATTGCTGTTTTTTTGCCTATTTCAGTGTTTCACAGAAAAGGAATATCAAACGGAATCCAAACGGAATGAAACCTTCGGGAGAATTATTTTTGGAACAAACGTGATCCAGGAGACTTGGAGTTGACGTCAAGAAAGAAGCGAGGCAGGGAGGCACGCCCAGGGGGGAGGCACGCCCCCACCCTCGTGGGCCCCTCACAGCTCCACCGATGTACTTCTTCCTCCTATATATACCCATATACCCCGAAAACATCCAGGAGCACCATGAAACCCTATTTCCACCACCGCAACCTTCTGTACCTATGAGATCCCATCTTGGGGCCTTTTCGATGCTCTATTGGAGGGGGGAATCGATCACAGAGGGCTTCTACATCAACACCATAGCCTCTCCCATGATGTGTGAGTAGTTTACCACAGACCTTCGGGTCCATAGTTATTAGCTAGATGGCTTCTTCTCTCTCTTTGGATCTCAATACAAAGTTCTCCTCGATTCTCTTGGAGATCTATTCGATGTAATTCTTTTTGCGGTGTGTTTGTCGAGATCCGATGAATTGTGGGTTTATGATCAAGATTATCTATGAACAATATTTGATTCTTCTCTGAAATATTTTATGCATGATTTAAATATCCTTGCAAGTCTCTTCGAATTATCAATTTAGTTTGGCATACTAGATTGATCTTTCTTTCAATGGGAGAAGTGCTTAGCTTTGGGTTCAATCTTGCGGTGTCGTTTCCTAGTGACAGCTGGGGCAACAAGGCACTTATTGTATTGTTGCCATCGAGGATAAAAAGATGGGGTTTATATCATATTGCTTGAGTTTATCCCTCTACATCATGTCTTCTTGCCTAATGTGTTACTCTGTTCTTATGAACTTAATACTCTAGATGCATGCTGGATAGCGGTCGATGTGTGGAGTAATAGTAGTGGATGGAGAATCGTTTTGGTCTACTTGTCACGGACGTGATGCCTATATACATAATCATGCCTAGATATTCTCATAACTATGCGCTTTTCTATCAATTGCTCGATAGTAATTTGTTCACCCACTGTATAATTTGCTATCTTGAGAGAAGCCACTAGTGAAACCTATGGCCCCCGGGTCTATTCTCCATTATATTATTCTCCCGTCAAAAAGCTATTTCTGTCGCCGTTTGTTTTCCAATCTATACAACAAAAATACCAAACATATTTATCTTATTATCTCTATCAGATCTCACTTTCGTAAGTGACCGTGAAGGGATTGACAACCCCTTTATCGCGTTGGTTGCGAGGTTCTTGTTTGTTTGTGCAGGTACGAGGGACTTGCGTGTAGTCTCCTACTGGATTTATACCTTGGTTCTCAAAAACAGAGGGAAATACTTATGCTACTGTGCTGGATCACCCTTTCCTCTTCAAGGGAAAACCAACGCAAGCTCAAGAAGTAGCAAGAAGGATTTCTAGCGCCGTTGCCGGGGAGATCTACGCACAAGTCAAGACATACCAAGTACCCATCACAAACTCTTATCCCTCGCATTACATTATTTGCCATTTGCCTCTCGTTTTCCTCTTCCCCACTTCACCCTTGCCGTTTTATTCGCCCTCTTTTCCGTTCGCCTCTTTTTGCTCGCTTCTTGTTTGCTTGTGTGTTGGATGGATTGTTTGTCACGATGGCTCAAGATAATACTAAATTGTGTGATTTCTCCAATAACAACAATAATTATTTTATTAGAACTCCAATTGCTCCTCTTACCGATGCTGAATCTTGTGAAATTAATACTGCTTTGCTGAATCTTGTCATTAAAGATAGGTTTTCTGGCTTTCCTAGTGAAGATGCCGCTACCCATCTAAACAACTTTGTTGATTTATGTGATATGCTAAAGAATAAAGATGTGGATAATGATATTGTTAAATTGAAGCTATTTCCGTTTTCGCCTAGAGATCGTGCTAAAACTAGGTTTTCATCTTTGCCTAAAAATAGTATTGATTCATGGAATAAGTGCAAAGATGCTTTTATCTCTATGTATTTTCCTCCCGCTAAGATCATCTCTCTTAGAAATGATATCATGAATTTTAAGCAACTTGATCATGATCATGTTGCACAAGCTTGGGAGAGGATGAAATTAATGATACGTAATTGCCCTACTCATGGATTAAATTTATGGATGATCATACAATTTTTTTAGGCCGGATTGAATTTTGCTTCTAGAAATCTTTTAGATTCGGTCGCGGGAGGCACTTTTATGGAAATCACTTTAGGAGAAGCTACTAAACTCCTAGATAATATTATGGTTAATTATTCTGAATGGCACACCGAAAGATCTACTAGTAAAAAGGTTCATGTTGTAGAAGAAATTAATGTTTTGAGTGGAAAGATGGATGAACTTATGAAATTGTTTGCTAATAAGAGTGTTTCTTCTGATCCTAATGATATGCCTTTGTCTACCTTGATTGATAATAATAATGAATCTATGGATGTGAATTTTGTTGGTAGGAACAATTTTGGTAACAACGCTTATAGAGGAAACTTTAATCCTAGGCCGTTTCCTAGTAATTCCTCTAATAATTATGGTAATTCCTACAACAACTCTTATGGAATTTTTCATAAGATGCCCTCTGATTTTGAGACTAGTGTTAAAGACTTTATGATTTCGCGAAAGAATTTCAATGCTTTGCTTGAAGAAAAATTGCCTAAGATTGATGAGTTGGCTAGGAACATGGATAGAATTTCTCTTGATGTTGATTCTTTGAAACTTAGATCTGTTCCACCTAAGCATGATATCAATGAGTCTCTCAAAGCCATGAGAATTTCCATTAATGAGTGCAAAGAAAGAACCGTTAGGATGCGTGCTAAAAAGGATTGCTTCATAAAAGCGTGTTCTTCCAGTTTTCTCGATAATAAGGATGAATATCTACAAGTGATTGATGTGTATCCTATTAAATCTTTGTTTTGCAATATGAATCTTGATAATGATGGGGCTGGAGATGAGTCAACTTTATCTAAAAGGCGTCCCAATGATTCAGAGTTTTTAGATCTTGTTGCAAAAATTGGTAAAAGTGGGATTGAAGAGGTCAAAACTTTACATATCAATGAACCCACTATTTTGGATTTCAAGGAATTTAATTATGATAATTGCTCTTTGATAGATTTTATTCCCTTGTTGCAATCCGTGCTAAATTCTCCTCATGCTTATAGTCAAAAAGCTTTTACCAAACATATCATTGATGCTTTAATGAAATCCTATGAAGAAAAGCTTGAATTAGAAGTTTCTATGCCTAGAAAACTTTATGATGAGTGGGAACCTACTATTAAAATTAAAATTAAATATCATGAATTCTTTGCTTTATGTGATTTGGGTGCTAGTGTTTCCATGATTCCAAAAACTTTGTGTGATGTGTTAGGTTTCCGTGAATTTGATGATTGTTCTTTAAATTTGCACCTCGTGGATTCTGATATTAAGAAACCTATGGGAAGGATTAATGATGTTCTTATTGTTGCAAATAGGAATTATGTGCCCATATATTTCATTGTTCTTGATATAGATTGCAATCCTACATGCCCTATTATTCTTGGTAGACCTTTCCTTATAACGATTGGTGCAATTATTGATATGAAAGAAGGAAACATTAGATTCCAATTTCTGTTAAGGAAAGGCATGGAACACTTTCCTAGAAAGAAAATTAAATTACCTTATGAATCTATTATGAGAGCCACTTATGGATTGCATACCAAAGATGACAATACCTAGATCTATTCTTGTTTTTATGCCTAGCTAGGGGCGTTAAACGATAGCGCTTGTTGGGAGGCAACCCCATTTTATTTTTGTTTCTTGCTTTTTAGTTATGTTTAGTAATAAATAATCCATCTAGCTTCTGTTTAGATGTGGTTTTATGCTTTTAATTAGTGTTTGTGCCAAGTAGAACCTTTGGGAAGACTTGGGGGAACTTCATGTGATCTTAATGTAAAAAACAGAAACTTTAGCGCTCACGAGATTTGCTGCCATTTTTTTACTGGAGAGTGCGATTAGGTTGATTATTTTTGAAGATGATTAATAGAAAAATTCCTCACGTCCACCAATTTATTCAGAATTTTTGGGGTTACATAAGTATTCTAAACCTACAGATACTACAGACTGTTCTGTTTTTGACAGATTCTGTTTTTCGTGTGTTGTTTGCTTATTTTGATGAATCTATGGCTAGTATCGGGGGTATGAACCATAGATAAGTTGGAATACAGTAGGTTTAACACAAATATAAAGAAATAATGAGTTCATTATAGTACCTTGAAGTGGTGGTTTGTTTCCTTATATTAACGGAGTTCATGCTTATTTTGAGTTTTGTGTTGTGAAGTTTTCATGTTTTGGGTAAAGATTTGATGGATTTTGGAATAAGGAGTGGCAAGAGCCTAAGCTTGGGGATGACCAAGGTACCCCAAGGTAAAATTCAAGAAAAACCAAAAGCCTAAGCTTGGGGATGCCCCGGAAGGCATCCCCTCTTTCGTCTTCTTCCATCGGTAACTTTACTTGATGCTATATTTTTATTCACCACATGATATGTGTTTTGCTTGGAGCGTCTTGTATGATTTGAGTATTTGATTTTTAGTTTACCACAATCATCCTTGCTGTACACACCTTTTGGAGAGACACACATGAATCGGAATTTATTAGAATACTCTATGTGCTTCACTTATATCTTTTGAGCTAGATAATTTTGCTCTAGTGCTTCACTTATATCTTTAAGAGCACGGTGGTGGTTTTATTTTATAGAAATTATTGATCTCTCATGCTTCACTTATATTATTTTTAGAGTCATTTAGAACAGCATGGTAATTTGCCTTGGTTATAAAATTAGTCCTAATATGATAGGCATCCAAGATGGGTATAATAAAAACTATCATAAAAAGTGCATTGAATGCTATGAGAAGTTTGATACTTGATGATTGTTTTGAGATATGAAGATGGTGATATTAGAGTCATGCTAGTTGAGTAGTTGTGAATTTGAGAAATACTTGTTCTAAATTTTGTGATTCCCGTAGCATGCACGTATGGTGAACCGTTATGTGAAGAAGTCGGAGCATGATTTATTTATTGATTCTCTTCCTTATGAGTGGCGGTCGGGGACGAGCGATGGTATTTTTGTACAAATCTACCCCCCTAGGAGCATGCGTGTAGTACTTTGTTTCAATAACTAATAAATTTTTGCAATAAGTATGTGAGTTCTTTATGACTAATGTTGAGTCCATGGATTATATGGACTCTCACCCTTTCACCATTGCTAGCCTCTCTAGTGCCGCGCAACTTTCGCAGGTACCATAAACCCACCATATACCTTCCTCAAAACAGCCACCATACCTACCTATTATGGCATTTCCATAGCCATTCTGAGATATATTGCCATGCAACTTACCACCGTTCCGTTTGTTATGACACGCTTCATCATTGTCATATTGCTTTGCATGATCATGTAGTTGACATCGTATTTGTGGCTAATCCACCTATATAATTCTTTCATACATGTCACTCATGAGTCATTGCACATCCCGGTACACCGCTGAAGGCATTCACATAGAGTCATATTTTTTCTCAGTATCGAGTTGTAATGTTTCGAGTTGTAAGTAAATAAAAGTGTGATGATCATCATTATTAGAGCATTGTCCCATGTGAGGAAAGGATGATGGAGACTATGATTCCCCGACAAGTCGAGATGAGACTCCGGACGAAAAAAAGAGAAAGGCCATAAAAAATAGAAGGCCCAAAAAAGAGAAAAGAAAAAAATAGAGAAAAAGAGAGAAGGGACAATGTTACTATCCTTTTACCACACTTGTGCTTCAAAGTAGCACCATGATCTTCATGATAGAGAGTCTCCTATGTTGTCACTTTCATATACTAGTGGGAATTTTACATTATAGAACTTGGCTTGTATATTCCAATGATGAGCTTCCTCAAAATTCCCTAGGTCTTCGTGAGCAAGCAAGTTGGATGCACACCCACTTAGTTCTTTTGTTGAGCTTTCATACACTTATAGCTCTAGTGCGTCCGTTGCATGGCAATCCCTACTCACTCACGTTAATATCTATTGATGGGCATCTCCATAGCCCATTGATACGCCTAGTTGATGTGAGACTATCTTCTTCTTTTTGTCTTCTCCACAACCACCATTCTATTCCACCTATATTGCTATGTCCATGGCTCACACTCATGTATTGCGTGAAGATTGAAAAAGTTTGAGAACATCAAAAATATGAAACAATTGCTTGGTTTATCATCGGGGTTGTGCATGATTTAAATATTTTGTGTGGTGAAGATGGAGCATAGCCAGACTATATGATTTTGTAGGGATAACTCTCTTTGGCCATGTTATTTTGAGAAGACATGATTGCTTTGTTAGTATGCTTGAAGTATTATTAATTTTATGTCAATATTAAACTTTTGTCTTGAATCTTTTGGATCTGAACATTCGTGCCACAGTATAGAAAATTACATTGAGAATTATGCTAGATAGGATTCCACATCAAAAATTCTGTTTTTATCATTTACCTACTCGAGGACGAGCATGAATTAAGCTTGGGGATGCTTGATACGTCTCCAACGTATCTATAATGTTTGATTGTTCCATGCTATTATATTATCTGTTTTGGATGTTTAATGGGCTTTAATATACCTTTTTATATTATTTTTGGGACTAACCTGCTAACCAAAGGCCTAGTGCAAATTGCTGTTTTTTTTGCCTATTTCAGTGTTTCGCATAAAAGGAATATCAAACGGAATCCAAACGGAATGAAACCTTCGGGAGAGTTATTTTTGGAACAAACGTGATCCAGGAGACTTGGAGTTGACGTCAAGAAAGAAGCGAGGAGGCCACGAGGCAGGGAGGCGCGCCCCCAGCCTCGTGGGACCCTCACAGCTCCACCGACGTACTTCTTCCTCCTATATATACCCATATACCCCGAAAACATCCAGGAGCACCACAAAACCCTATTTCCACCGCAGCAACCTTCTGTACCCGTGAGATCCCATCTTGGGGCCTTTTCCGTTGCTCTGCCGGAGGGGGAATCGATCACGGAGGGCTTCTACATCAACACCATAGCCTCTCCGATGATGTGTGAGTAGTTTACCACAGACCTTCGGGTCCATAGTTATTAGCTAGATGGCTTCTTCTCTCTCTTTGGATCTCAATACAAAGTTCTCCTCGATTCTCTTGGAGATCTATTCGATGTAATTCTTTTTGCGGTGTGTTTGTCGAGATCCGATGAATTGTGGGTTTATGATCAAGATTATCTATGAACAATATTTGATTCTTCTCTGAAATCTTTTATGCATGATTTAAATATCTTTGCAAGTCTCTTCAAATTATCAGTTTGGTTTGGCCTACTAGATTGATCTTTCTTGCAACGGGAGAAGTGCTTAGCTTTGGGTTCAATCTTGTGGTGTCCTTTCCCGGTGACTGCAGGGGCAACAAGGCACGTAGTGTATTGTTGCCATCGAGGATAAAAAGATGGGGTTTATATCATATTGCTTGAGTTTATCCCTCTACATCATGTCATCTTGCCTAATGTGTTACTCTGTTCTTATGAACTTAATACTCTAGATGCATGCTGGATAGCGGTCGATGTGTGGAGTAATAGTAGTAGATGCAGAATCGTTTTGGTCTACTTGTCGCGGATGTGATGCCTATATACATGATCATGCCTAGATATTCTCATAACTATGCGCTTTTCTATCAATTGCTCGACAGTAATTTGTTCACCCACCGTAGAATTTGCTATCTTGAGAGAAGCCACTAGTGAAACCTATGGCCCCCGGGTCTATTCTCCATTATATTATTCTCCCGTCAACAAGATATTTCTGTCGTCATATATTTTGCAATCTTTATTTTCCAATCTATACAACAAAAATACCAAAAATATTTATCTTATTATCTATATCGGATCTCACTTTTGTATGTGACCGTGAAGGGATTGACAACCCTTTATCGCGTTGGTTGCGAGGTTCTTGTTTGTTTGTGCAGGTACGAGGGACTTGCGTGTAGTATTCTACTGGATTGATACCTTGGTTCTCAAAAACCGAGGGAAATACTTACGCTAATGTGCTGCATCACCCTTTCCTCTTCAAGGGAAAACCAACGCAAGCTCAAGAGGTAGCAATGCGCTCAAACTTTATTTGATCTAGTATGGGGCACATCTATATATATACATCTATATCTATACACCTATATAGTGCGCGAATAACTTTGAAAGTTGGTCGTTGGATGAAGCCAATCCGACGGTACAGAGATGACAAATCCGATCACTACTGGCCGTTGGATATCATCTACATTCCACCAGATTCTGCCGCATGTACATCACCTTCTTAACATCCCACAATTTTTTCAGATTTTTATGGAACTTTAAAATATGGTTTCCACAAAGTTTTCATTGAATATCGGCTTTCTTGAGTGAACCGTGTGCTATTTGAAAACATTTCGTGAGAAGAATCTCGGTTTTTAAATCCCCGTAAATCCAAAACTAAGCTAAAAATCATGAAACCCGGCATGGTGTCACGACATGGTACTTATATGTCGAGGAATATTTTTCGTCCATTGTGACACAAGTTTTATTACAAGTCTCTTACAAACCGGAGCTTCCCTCAAAGAAGCCTCGTGGTTCTGATAGGGAAACGTGTCCCCCTTGTGGGCGAAATGTAATCAATGCATCTTTTCGCCTTGTATTTTCTTCTACGGGCAACATGGAACGACAGGATATCTGTGCTGAAATTTAAAATTATTCAGGGTTCGTTTGGCCTTTTTATACACTAATTGAGTTTCCTAGGCATTTAATGTCCATAATTCAAATATGAACTTCAAATACATGCTCCAGTTCACCAAAATGACTAGAAATTTTTTACATGTGTCCTTGGGTGCATGTTTAGGTCCCATGCCAGGAATGGAAACGAATTACAACCGTACCCACATCCTGGCTCGTCCTCAAACATTTGGAATCTTGGTTTTTAAATCCCCGTAAATCCTAAACTCACCAGAAAGTCATCAAAGGTGGCATGGTGTCACGTCATGGCACATATATGCCGTGGTAAAAACATTGTCCAATTTGGACCAAGCTTTATTAGAAACCTCTTACAAAAACCGGAGCTTCTCTCAAAGAAGCCTCATGGTTATGATAGGGAAACGTGTTCCCCTTATGGGCAAAACATAATCACTGCCTCTTTTCACCTTGTATTTTCTTCCACGGGCAACATGGAATGACATGATATCCGTGCCGAAATTTTAACTTATTCAGGGTTCGTTTGGCCTTTTTATACATACACTAATTGAGTTTCCTAGGCATTTAATGTCCATAATTCAAATCTGAACTACAAATACATGCTCCAGTTCACCAAAATGGCTAGAAAAATTATACATGTGTCCTTGGGTGCATGTTTAGTTCCCATGCCAGGTGTCCTGGCTCGTCCTCAAACATTTCGACTCTCGGTTTTTAAGTCCCCATAAATCCAAAACTCACCAGAAAGTCATCAAAGGTGGCATGGTCTCATGTCATGGCACATATATGTCGTGGTAAAAACATTGCCAATTTGGGCCAAGCTTTATTACAAACCTCTTACAAACCGGAGCCTGTCGCAAGAACCCTCGTGGTTTTGATAGGGAAATGTGTTCCCTTGTGGGCCAAACGATAATCACTCCCTCTTCTAGCCTCGTATTTTCTTCTACACGCGACAAGGAACAGTTGGAGATTCGTGCTGAACTTTGAAATTATTCAGGGTTCGTTTGACCTTTTTTATTCATTAATTGAGTTTTCTAGGCAATTTAATGTCCATAATTCAAATCCGAACTACAAATACATGCTCCAGTGCACCAAAATGGCTAGAAAAAACATAGATGCTTCATTGGGGTGCATGTTCAGGTTCCATGGAACGAATGAGAACGAATTCAACCGTCTCACCGTCCTGGCTTGGCCACAAACATTGCGAATCTCGGTTTTTAAATCTCTGTAAATCCAAAACTCACAAGGAAATCATGGAACTTGGCATGGTGTCACTACATGGTACATATAATTGTCCAATTTGGGCGAAGCTATATTACAAGCCTCTTACAAACCGGAGCCTGTCGCAACCCTTGTGGTTCCGGTAGGGAAACATGCCCCTCTTGTGGGCGAAATGATAATTGCTGCCTCTTCTCGCCTTGAACTTTGTTTTCCACAAGCAACATAGAATAACAGGAGTGTCGGGCTAAAATTTGAAACTGTCCAGGGTTCATTTGGCCATTGTATATATATTATTAATTACTAAGTTTTCTACGCATTTAATGTAGTCCATAATTCAAATTTGAACTACAAACACTTGCTACAGTGAGGCAAAATGGGTGGGAAATCGTACATGTGTCATTGGGTGCATGTTTAGGTCTCATTTAAGGAATGAGAATGTATTACAAACTTATCGTCGTCCTAAAACATTGAGAATCTCGGTTTTTAAATCCCAGTAAATCAAAAACTCACCAAAAAAACATGAAACTTGGCATGGTTTCATGACATGGCACATATATGCCGTGGTAAAAAATCGTCCAGTTCGAGAAGAGGCGCACACATTAGTAACCAATGAAGTCCTTTTTGAAACAAAAAGATGACACGTTAATATCACAAATGGTTGTATTATATTAACCGTGTCGAAATTTAACCATACTCGGTGGCGTGCGTGCAACTGTTTGATTAGACGGGATGAGCGCTAGAAGTCCGCAATGCAGGCTCGACGGGACGCGTGCGAGCAGTCCGCCGCGCAGGCTCGACGGGACGCGTGCATCCTGTC
The DNA here is from genome assembly GCF_056163025.1 of Triticum urartu. NCBI lineage: Eukaryota > Viridiplantae > Streptophyta > Magnoliopsida > Poales > Poaceae > Triticum > Triticum urartu. The sequence goes on along the minus strand of NC_141874.1, from coordinate 219,582,449 downwards.
CACCTCGCAGGCTCGACAGGACACGTGCGAGCAGCAAGGCCGCCCATGCTCATCGGGAAGTGAGCTCTTTAACCTCCATGCACCAGTGGCCGCCCGCCTCGCTCACAACTTCTTCATTAATGGGTTAATTAAAGCACCTGGGCGGAGGGTGTTTGCTTGTGCTCCCATGGCAGCATTTTCTTTGTTCATGTTTTCTACTCGTATTCCACCCTAATTTAAATTGCCACATAGGGCAACAGATAATACGACCACAAATAAAATGGCAATGGATAATACGACGACAAATTTACAATGACGCAGATAATAATTGTCTTACATATTCCGGATAATTTCAAATGCCACATGTGGCAAAGCCCGGAAGACACGGGGGCAAGAGAAGAAGGAAATTGCAGACAACGATCTGGGTCACTACTGTCTCTACTCGTCGATGGATCGCCGGGCGACGAAATCCTCCAGCTCCTTCTTCAATTCCTCACGACTTTGCTTGAAAGCAGCCACTGATTCCTCCACCTCCTGCTCGTGCTCGATCTGGAGCTTCCTCAAGCCACCCATCAGTTCCTCGATGACCGCTTTCAGCGTCATCTCCGAGGCACTGCTCTGCTCATGCAGCATCTTCCAGCCGGCGGCCTCCTCCTCCTTATCGGCGAGCAACTTGAGGAGCTTCGCATTGTCACCCATGAGTTGCTCGACGAGGCCGGTCGCCTTGTCTACCGAGGCATCGCTGATCTTGAGCGGCTTCATCAAGCCATCGGCCACCTCCTACTGCGTAGTGACGCCAGCGAGAATGTCGTTGTCGCCAGCGAAGGACTTCAGGAACGCCGGCTCGTCGCGATGGACGACGCCCTGAATGCGCTTGTGAGAGCCCTCACGTGCCCATGAGAGCTCGTTCGAGGGCTCCGCGGCGCGCTGGGACATCTCTGCTGCGGCTGCGGCTTCGCGGCGGGTCCTCTCTAGTGCTCCCGCGGCCTTGGTCTTTGCTGCACGGTTATATGTCCACCCTAAACTCCTCCTACCGGTCATGGCGGAACGACTTGACAGGAAAGACCAGTTTTATGGGTGATGAGGAGAGGAACCGTGAAGTAATTTTTGAGTGGGTAGTTTTTATAGCCCGGTGCTAAGTGTGAACACATATTAGTTTGATAGATGTGAACATATTTGCAATTACTTATTGTGTTGTAATCTACAATGTGACGAGCAACAAGGTCAAAATTTATTGATGGCAGAAGGTTGACCACGTGGTTGCTCGCCGTTGAGGCGGCCGCGGCGCGCTCCGCTCTGGCGTCCCTGCGTGCGCTCTGCTCGCCGTTGAGGCAAATTTACAATGGAAACAATTAATAATTCTTAATAACTGTCTTACATATTCAGGATAATTTAAAATGCCACATGCGGCAAGGCCCAGAACACTCACGACCTAGATATGCATACAATTATAATAAAATATAAGCTAAAAGGCTGAGCTGGCGGCCTTCCGACGATGGTCTTCTCGGACTCCATGATTAGCATGGCACCCTTGCGGCCGTTCACTCCAAGTGTCCCGACCCACCTCTGCCTAGGGAGCTACTGGCGCTGGGAGGCTCTTGGGGCTGCTGGGTGATGTCTACTATGGAACTTTATTCTTGTAGACTCGTGTTGGGCCTCCAAGCGCAGAGTTTTGTAGGACAGTAGCAATTTTCCCTCAAGTGGATGACCTAAGGTTTATCAATCCATGGGAGGTATAGGACGAAGATGGTCTCTCTCAAACAACCCTGCAACCAAATACAAGAAATCTCTTGTGTACCCAACACACCCAATACAATGGCAAATTGTATAGAGGCACTAGTTCGACGAAGAGATGGTGACAAAAGTGTAATATTGATGGTAGAAATTATTTTTATAATCTGAACAAATAAAAATAGTAAGGTAGCAAATAGTAAACGGGCACAAAAAAGGTATTGCAATGCTTAAAAACAAGGCCTAGGGTCCGTACTTTCGCTAGTGCAATCTCCCAACAATGCTAATATAATTGGATCATATAACTGTCCCTCAACGTGCAACGAAGAATCACTCCAAAGTTCCTATCTAGCGGAGAACATAAGACGGAATTGCTTGTAGGGTATGAAACCACCTCAAAGCTATTCTTTTCGATCAATCTATCCTAGAGTTCGTACTAAAATAACACAAAGCTATTCTTTCCGATCGATCTAACCAAGAGTTCATACTAAAATAACACCAAAGCAAATTCAAATTCATAATATTCAATACAACACAAAGAACTTCAAAGAGTGCCCCAAGATTTCTACCGAAGAAACAAAGACAAGAACGTGCATCAACCCCTATGCGTAGGTTACCCCAATGTCACCTCGGGAATCCGCGAGTTGAGTGCCAAAACATATATCAAGTGAATCAATATGATACCCCATTGTCACCACAAGTATTCAATTGCAAGACATATATCAAGTGTTCTCAAATCCATAAAAGTATTCAATCCTATAACAATGAAATCTCAAAGGGGAAAACTCAATTCATCACAACAAGATAGAGAGGGGAAAACACCATATGATCCGACTATATTAACAAAGCCCGTGATACATCAAGATTGTGACATCTCAAGAACACGAGAGAGAGAGAGAGATTAAACACATAGCTACTCGTACAACCCCTCAGCCCCGAGGGTGGACTACTCCCTCCTCATCGTGGTTGTAAGTGCATCTAGTGCCCCTTAGTGATTTTTGTGTATTGAAGACTTATAGGTTAAGGGACTAATGCGTTTGTGAGTGTACATGGGTCTATAAGTCTATGAGGAGTTTGATATTTACAGAGAAAGTCGACCCCTAAAAATGAAGTTCTTTGACTGAAGACTTTGGATTTCTGAAGAGTTTCTGAAGACTTTGAAAGTGAAGAAATTGGTGTGACCTTGAAGACTTGGTATTCATTCCAGGAACATGAGGCGTGAAGACTTTTGTTTTCGTAGTTTCATTTTCTCTTTCTTGAGTCATAGGAAACACCGTACTGTTAAAGGGGGTCGAGGAAATACTGAGGAAAAATTTCCATGTGATGCTCAACTCAAAATCCTACACCTACCAATCCCTTCGAGTGAAGCCATTGGAAATCTCATGCAGTCCAATCATATTCTTCAGTGACAGAGACGAAGTTCTTCTGGTCTCTGAGGAATTTGTTCTGACTGAGGAGTTAGAAATTCGCCAGTGCGGATTGTCTACACAGTGAGGAACATGATAGCCCTTAGGATTTTGCTACTCAAAATTCCGACCGTTGTTGTGCTATGCGCCAGCTGTCCCAAAATATCTATCCACCTAACGGTCATATCATTGAAGGGCATTTATGTCTCATCATGTCGGGCTGCTCCCTAGGATATAAATAGCCGCCCCTACAACCACTAGCTGGTTGGCTGCTCCGAGAGAAACTGACACTTGTCATTTGAGAGCAACCCATCCTCCGAGGACTTTGAGCGAAAATCATCGAGTGAGGAAAAACCAAACCCAAACACCTACAAACCCCAAGTGATTGAGCATCACTGAAGAGATTGATCCTGCGTGGATCCGACGCTTATTACCTTTGAAGACTGTGCTTTTTCCAGACGGTTAGGAATCATGGTCTAGAGCATCCAAGAGGAATTTTGGATCGCTGAGTGACCAAGTTTGTGAAGGTTTGGAAGTCGCCTGAAGACTTACCACGAGTGATTGGGCGAGGTCTGTGTGACCTTAGCTCAAGGAGAGTACGGTGAGGACTGGGTGTCCTGAGCTGCATGCTCAGGACTGGGTGTCCGGGACTGTGTGTCCTCGAGTTTAAATACTCAGCCGCTCCAACCAGACGTACAACTGAGACAGCAGTTGGAACTGGTATACCAAATCATTGTCTTCACCAAGCTTACTGGTTCTATTTCCTCAACTCTTTCATTTCCTCATAACTGTGTTGTGTGCTTGTTCATATCTGTGTTTGAAGACTTTGACTGAAGACTTTCTCAATTTCCTCAGTTCAATTTCTTCAGTCTGTTTGTCTTCATCCTGTGTTATCCTGTGCTTACGCTTCCTCTACTCTGTGCCTGTCTTCATTTCATCATGATGACTATGATTGTATTCTATTATGTTTACTTTTGAGTACTTATTCCGTTGCTAGTAGTTCTTCGCTAAGGAATTTCCTCACAAGCAAATTCCTCAGTGAAGAATTTCATAAAAATCGCCTATTCACCTCCCCCTCTAGTCGATATAACGCACTTTCAATTGGTATCAGAGCAAGGTACTCCCTTGTTCTGTGTGATTTTGGTTTAACCGCCTGGAGTTATAGTTATGTTGACCGCATGTATGATCAAGGTCTCTGCTGGGTGTCCTACCTTCGATAGGACGGACTACCCCTACTGGAAGAATAAGATGTGGATGCATCTTGAGGCAATTGATAATGATCTCTGGTATGTTGTGGAAAATGGTGTTCCCTCAGTCACTCCTTCTCTGAATGTTGCTGATGTGAAGAGATTCAAGCAACTCGACTCTCAAGCGAAGAATATCATATGTGGCCATCTGAGCAAAGGATAGTATGGCAGAGTGAGTGCTTTGGAGACAGCGAAGCTTATCTGGGACAGGTTGTCCAAAGTGAATGAAGGAGTCTCAACACAGCATGACTCTCGAGTTGATGTTCTTCGCAATCTCTTCAATCGTTTCAAAAGACTCGACAATAAAAATGGTCAACAAACCTTCGATTGCCTCACTGACATCTCAAATGAGCTTCAAGCACTTGGTGCCACTGACATCACCGACCATGAGGTGGTGAAGAAATTGCTGAGATCGCTTGATTCCTCATTTGACACTCTGGCATTGATGATACAAGAACGTGCTGATTACAAGTCACTTGATCCCGCTGACATTCTCGAGAGGCTAAATACTCATGAGTTCCAACTTGCTGAAAAAAGAGATCTCTATGGTTCGAGCTATGGCAGATCACGTGCACTGAAGGCCAAGGCAGTATCTGAGTCCAAAGATGAAGACTCTGGTAGCATCCTTGGTGATCCTGAATAACTAAGCCATGATCTAGCTCTGCTCGTGAAGAAGTTCCAAAAGTTCTCAAGACGGGGTCGCTTTGGAAGACCCACAAGGAGCAATGATTCCTCATCCAGTGACTACAAGAGGAGGCTCTGTCACAAATGCAAGAAACCTGGACATTACATTCAAGACTGTCCTCAGTGGGAAAAGGAATCAAAGAAGAAGAAATACAAGGATTACAGTTCTTATGATGCGAAGAAAAAGAAGAAATCCACAAAATCTTCATCATCAAAATCCTCAAAGCCTTCATATCACAAGAAGAGCAGCTCCAAGAAGGCTAGGGCATTCATTGGCAAGGAAATGGACTCTGAGGCTGAATCTGAAGAAAATGAGGAAGAGGAGACATCTGAGGAATCCGAATCCGGAGCGGCGAGCCTAGCTCTTGCTACTGCATTCGTCAGCAAGTCTATCTTCAACACTGAAGAAAATGACCTCACCAACAAGGCTGATGAAGGCGATGATGACTACGCTCCCACCTATTGCTTCATGGCAAAGGGTGCCAAGGTACTCAAATATACCTCCTCTGAATCAAGTGAGAATGAATCTGATGAAAACCTTAAGCCCAGCTATTCTAAACTTGCTAAGATTGCTGTAAAACAACAAAGGGCTCTTGAAAAGGTTCAAAACATGCTAGACAAAAGTGATGATATGTTGGGTGAAGAAATGGATCGCACTAAAGCCTTGACTGGAAATCTTCAGAGACATCAGACTAGGTTTGACAATCTTAAAGGTCATCATAACACTCTCTTATCTGATCATGAGAAGCTTTCTTATGAATTTCTTCAAAGAAAGCAAGACCTTGAGAAGCTAAGAGTGAGTTATGAAGATCTTCAGAAGGAGCACGATTCATTACTTGCTCAACAAATCAGCGCTTCTCAGGAAGAATTTGTTCCTCCATGTTTCAAATGCATTGAACGTGAATCTGCTAATTCTTCACCTGAATGTTCAAATGTTGCTAATGTTTCAAATTCTTCACATGCCTCTGCTATCACTAATTCCTCATCTGAGGACATTGCTAGTATCATGACGATGCAGGGCTGAAGGAATTGTACATGACAGGCATGTACAAAAGCCTCAAAGGGCATCAGACTCTTTGTGATGTGCTTAAAAAGCAGATCCTCAACAGGAACCCTAGGAAAGAGGGTATTACTTTTGAGAGGAAACTCAATGCTGATGGTACATATTGGAAGCCTGAGCAGTACCCCAAAACTACATGGGTTGCTGCAAAGGGACCTCCAGTTGATCCATCTAACCTATCTAGACTTACATGTGAATCTCCTCATTCTGATGATGAGTCATTTGACTCCAACTACAAACTGTTCAAAAATCAGAATGGTGAAGTATTTGCTAGATATGTTGGCACTAACTGCAGGAACGGTCCCCCTATGAAGAAAATCTGGGTTCCCAAAAGATGCCTTGAAAATCTTCAGGTGAATGTCATCATGACGCCACCTGTGAAGAATAGGAACCCCAGATCAAATTCTTTTCATATGGACCAAATTCTTCATATGGATCCAAGTCCTCATACGGACCAAACTCCTCACATGGATCAAATTCCTCAAAAGGATCAAAGTCCTCATATGAACATCATCGTGCTAACCCGTCTGTTTCGCAGGGAAGATCTAAGGATTATGGATATGTGCATTATTCTTCAAATTATTATGTCCATAAGTCCTCGAAGAATTTCTCTGCTTACTCTTATGCTTATTCTAACCCCTCTTATGTGAAACAAAATGGACTGTCTTCTATGCCATCCTTCTCGTATGGAGCTCGCAGAATGATGAACTCTTTGCCACCCCTTTAGATGTGGGTGGTGAAGAAAAATAACTAATCTCTTCTGCAGGGTCAGGTCTCCAGACATACGTAATCGTCTGAAGAATTTGCTGGAGACCTGAGCATGCCTGATAGGACGCAGGCTAATCATGAAGAAATGAACTTTCATTTCTCACATCCTCATATTGCTTTATCTGTTCTTTTGCGTGATGAAATTGATCTGATGAATTGATGTCAAATTCTTCACTGATGAATTATATGAGTTTGTAAGGTGCACTAATTCATCTACAGGATGATCAACCCAAAGCCACTGAGTGGGTCCTTGATAGTGGATGTACAAATCACATGACTGGTGACAAGAATCTATTGATGGATGCTCCATTATCTCCGTCGCATCTGAAGCATATCATATTTGCTGACAAAGGCAAAAGTCAGGTATTGGGTCTAGGTAAGGTTGCGATCACAAAGGATCGACACATGGACAAAGTCATGCTTGTTGAGTCCCTAGGATACAACCTTATGTTTGTCTCAATGCTTTGTGATCTTGATATGGTTGTTGTCTTTGGCAAGTACCGTTGTGTTGTGGTTATGGAAGCTAACAATTCCAAAGTCTTCGAAGGCTTTAGGAGAGGAGACCTGTATATTGTTGATTTCTCTACAGGACCACAACCAGCCGTGTGTCTACTTGCAAAAGCTTCAGAAGGCTGGCTCTGGCATCGACGACTCGGTCATGCAGGCATGAGGAATTTGCACATGCTTGTGAAGAAGAAGCATGTCATTGGCATCGAGAATGTCAAATTCCTCAAGGATCACCTATGCGGAGCTTGTGAAGCTGGGAAGATGACAAAGGCCAAGCATCCAGCGAAGACTACCATGACCACCACTCGCCCATTTGAATTACTTCACATGGATCTCTTTGGTCCTAATCATTATTCTGCTGTTTCAAATGAAGCATATCAATATGGCATTGTTATTGTTGATGATTACTCTCGTTACACATGGGTACACCTTGTTACTTACAAACATGAAGTGCAGGAAGTCTTCAAACGGTTTTCCTCGAGGGCTTCAACCAACTTTGGTGTGAAGATCAAGAACATCAGAAGTGACAATGGCACTGAGTTCAAGAATTCTGGTCTCGATGACTATCTTGATGGACTTGGTATTACTCATGAGTTATCTGCTCCTTATACTCCTTAGCAGAATGGCGTCGTGGAGCGCAAGAACAGGACTCTTGCTGAGATGGCTCACACTATTCTTGATGAATACAAAACGCCTCGTCGTTTCTGGACTGAGGCAATTGATACTGCGTGCCACATCATCAACAGAGTATATCTTCACAAATTCTTCAAGAAGACTACCTATGAACTCCTCACTGATAAGAAACACAATGTAAGTTATTTCAAAGTCTTCGGTGCTAAATGTTGGATAAGAGATCCTCATCACAACTCAAAATTTGCACCGAAAGCACATGAAGGTTTTATGCTTGGTTACGGAAAGGACTCGCACACCTACAGAGTCTTCAACAACGTTCTTCACAAGGTTGTTGAAACTATAGATGTGCGGTTCGATGAAACTAATGGCTCGCAAAGAGAGCACCTACCTACTGTGATAGATGAACCAGCACCTGAGGAAACTATCAAGTTCAAGGCTACTGAGGATGTCATTCCCACTGAAGAATCTGCTGAAGAATTCATTCCAGAACATGAAGAACATCGAGCTAATGCACCTGAAGAAAATACAGAAGAAAATGGTGCTGATGAGAATGCTGATCAAATTCTTCAACGGCAACCAGCTCATCCTCGCATTGCAAAAGAAGTGCAAGTTGAAAAGATCATCAATGACATCAAAGCGCCAGGTCCTCTCACACGCTCAAAAGCTTCACATTTATCTAACTTTTGTGGGCACTATGCTTTTATCTCTATTATAGAGCCCACTAAGGTAGATGAAGCATTCTGGAGCCTGAGTGGATTCAGGCCATGCAAGAAGAATTACATCAGTTCGAGCTCAACAATGTCTGGGAACTGGTCAAACGCCTAGATCCTCGCAAGCACAATATCATTGGCACAAAATGGATCTACCGCAAGAAGCAAGATGAAAATGGCCTTGTGGTGAGGAATAAGGCACGACTTGTAGCTCAAGGCTACACACAGGTTGAAGGAATTGATTTCAATGAAACTTCTGCACCTGTTGCTAGACTTGAGGCTATTCGCATATTACTTGCTTATGCTAACCATCATGATATCACTTTATATCAAATGGATGTGAAAAGTGCATTCCTCAATGGTAAGCTTGAGGAAGAAGTATATGTTGCTCAACCCCCAGGTTTTGAAGATCCAAAGAATCCTGACAAAGTCTTCAGACTCAACAAGGCCCTCTATGGACTCAAGCAGGCCCCACGGGCATGGTATGATACCTTGAAGGAATTCCTCATGAAGAAAGGCTTCAAACCCGGTTCACTCGACCCTACACTTTTCACTAAATCTTATGATGGTGAATTGTTTGTGTGCCAAATATATGTTGATGATATTATCTTTGGCTGTACTGACCAACGTTATAGTGATGAATTTGCCTATATGATGAGTGAAGAATATCAAATGCCTATGATGGGAGAGTTGAAATTCTTCTTAGGTCTTCAAATTCGTCAACAACGCAATGGCATATTCATATCCCAGGAGAAATACCTCAAGGATGTACTGAGGAAATTCGGCATGCAAGATTGCAAAGGCGTCAAAATTCCTATGCCCACAAATGGCCATCTGTGCACTGATGAAAATGGTATTGACTTCGATCATAAGGTATACCGCTCCATGATTGGTTCTTTATTGTACTTATGTGCATCTAGGCCAGATATAATGCTTAGTGTTTGCATGTGTGCCTGATTTCAAGCTACACCGAAGGAATCACACCATAAGGCTGTGAAGCATATTCTTCGATATCTAGCTCACACACCAACACTTGGATTATGGTACCCCAAGGGCTTGGCTTTTGATCTTGTTGGATATTCTGACTCTTACTATGCTGGTGATCGTGTGGACCGCAAGTCAACATCTGGTACATGTCATTTCCTCGGACGATCTTTGGTCTGTTGGTCCTCAAAGAAACAGAACTACGTATCACTATCTACTGCTGAAGCTGAGTACATTACCGCTAGTTCTTGCTATGCTCAATTGCTATGGATGAAGCAAACTCTCAAGGACTACGGCGTCAACATGAAGAATGTGCCTCTCTTCTGTGAAAATGAGAGTGCCATCAAGATTGCTCACAACCAAGTTCAGCACTCGAAGACAAAGCACATTCAAATTCGTCATCATTTTCTTCATGATCATGTGTTGAAGGGCGACATTTCTATTGAGCATGTGAAGACTGAAGAACAGCTAGCCGATATCTTCACAAAGCCCTTGGATGAGAAGAGATTTAGCAAGTTGTGGTGTGAGCTAAATATCCTAGAATCTTCGAATGTTCTTTGAAAAGGACACTCATCCTAACACTTATGCAAAATTGATGACTTAGATGTGCAACACATGAAGAAATATTTTTCTTCAATCAATGAAGAATAACACTCTTAGTGTGAAGAAATTAACAAAGAATTTGATTCTCAGAACCCTACGATAATTGTACGCAGTGTCTGAAATCATCATTCTTATACGGTGGGTCACGCCACCACCAAAAATTGAAATTCCTCAATTGATCATATTCTTCAACTTTGCACTGTCTTCACTGTTTCCGTCGTTTTTCTTCATTGGCTATATGTATATATAAGTTTATGTCCTCTACAACATTCACTTATTGCTAATTCTTCAAGTTGGTTTTTTCTGCTAAGTGAATGTGATCGGACCCTTCCCCTCTATGCTATACTCAACCCAATCTGTTCACAAATTCTTCATGTGCGTTCTATTTGAAACTCGTTCAAAATCTTCATTGTGTCCTTGTCAGCTGAAGAAATTGCAAACGAAACTTTAAAACCTATCTTATCTAAATTTTCGGCTTTGCCACTCAAACCGTTCTGCATCCCACGATACACTTATCCATTCACCCATGATCGCACACGATCTCCACCTCTCCGTACGTGGGTGACACATGTCAAGAGAATGAGAAAGGTCAGGGGCACATTCATCAAATTTCTTCTGGCGAGCAGTTTTTCACCGTGGCTATAAATACCCCTCCTTCCCTTCCTCACTTCTTTTACTCCGCTCGATCTCTCTCCAGCTCAAGCTTCTCAAACCCTAGTGCCGCCGCTACTTCATCGTCGCCAGTGAGGAAGAGCTTCATTGCCTCGACCTCATCACCGATGTACTCGCGCCGACCGCGGAAATCTTCACTCCGCCGCCGTCATAGCCGTCTTCCTCCGCCGAGTTAGGGCGTGGAAGATCTACACAAACGAACTTCACGTCTCCTCTTCACTGTTCGTCGTGTTCTTCATCCAGGGTAATTAAAAGTTACTTTTACTGCCCTCGTTGATTCGAATGATTATCTACAAAATCTTCAAAAGTGTTTTTCTTCATATCTTCACACACTAAAACACCTCACAAGTCATCTGTTCTTGATTCATTTCTCTAAGCATCATTTTTCTTCAAGATTCCTCAGTTGTGTGGATCTTCGATCTATACAACTCTGGAACCTAAGACAAAGAACGCTTAGTGAAATTCTTCAAGACTCATCTGGTCAAATTCCTCAAACTTGTTCTTTTTGAAAAACCTTCTGAGAATGCATATGACCTCTCCAAATTCCTCGCAACTATACTCTGTTAACAGGTACACATGTCAGCTGCTGAATCACTAGGTTCTCATCAACTTAACTCATTTGCAACGTTCCTCGAAGAAAAGTTGCATACTTCTTCAGAGAATTCAATTGTCCAAATTCCTCAACTGAAGAAAATGGCTGACGGTAAGAAGCCACAGAAAGGAGGAAAGAGGCCTGAGGTCAATACATCGTTTCAGATCCCTGATGAAATATATGCTGGGTACTGCACACCTACTGAGGAAACCAAGAATGAGCGCAAGGTGCACATTTAGAAGATAGAGAGGAGATGGGCTAGAGAGTGGAGGGATTACAGATATGTCACTCCCAAGTGCATGAAGAAATTCGCACTCAATCCTCCATGCTGAAGACCTCCATTGGCACCTGGCGAAATAGCTGATCCCACCAGCCTCAAGCGCGGTGAGGACTATCCTAACGAATGGGCCAAGCGCCAAGCCAAGTTGGCCAAGCAAGCCAGAGAAGCAGTGAGGAAATTCAATGAAGACTCTGCTGCTGCTGCCTCTGCTGAGGCCTCTGCTGTCAAGCCAAAGAAGGTTATGTCAAAGAAGCTTGCGCGCAAGCCAAGTGCTTCACCAACAATGCCCTCAAGGCCAAGCTCCTCAGCAATGCCCTCATGGCCAATTCCTCATGCTGCTCCTGCTCCCTCAAAATCCTCAGCTCCTCCAAAGTCCTCAGCTGTTCCAACAAAGTCCTCAGCACCTGTGCATCTTGCCTCGTGCCAAAGGACTGCAGGCATGTCCATTGCCTCAGGAGCTTCAGCTAGTTCCTCAGCTGCACCAAGTTCCTCAACTGGACCCTCTCTACTGAAGACTAAGGCCACTGCTGGACCAGGTCCTCGCCCTATTCCTCAGAAGAAGCAAGTCGCCTTCCAAGTGCCGTTTGATGAAGACGAAGCTGATGATGATGAACTTGCAGAAATCATCAGAGATAGGCAAGTCAGGGTCGCTAGAGCCAAGGGAACAGATGTGCCACTGCTTTTGGATCCCAAGTTGATCCTCGAATACATTGATGTTTGGCACAAGGACCCCAACACTCCCATGCCGGATTTCAAGCTGACTCCTGGTCAAAGTCACATGCTGACTCACTTCATACAAGAAGAGAAATGGAAATTTGAACAGGGGAGGAGAGTGAAGAAAGCACAGTACAAGAAAGAGCGCTTTCTGAAGCAAAACGTTCTGAAGTTTTCACCTGAAGAACTTGTTGCTCTCCAATCTGAAATCAAGAAACTGAGTGATGAATTTGATCGCTATTATGCTGACTGGCTAGGAGGCAAAGTCAGATTTGTAAAGATCACAGAACAGTTCACCTCCACTGTTGCAGCCCCAACGCAATAGGAAAATCCTCAGGCTGAAGCATCTGCTCAGCCTACTGAAGAAAATGCCAGCACCGCTGATGACAATCAGGCCGCTGAAGAAAACGTGAGTTCCAGGGATGACGACTGCATTCCAGCCACTGAAGAAATTGCCAGGGCACCCACTAGTGGTGCGCCTGAAGAAAATGAAGAAAATCAACCAGATTCCTCTGCTCCTCCTGCGCCTACACCAACTCCAATCCTTCCATCTGCATCAGATGTGAAGAAGACCAAGGCTGCGGAGCGTGGAGCAGTGAAGAAAAGGAAAGCATCAGCTGCTTCAGATTCTTCAGCTCCGAAGAAGATGAAGCCTATGACAAGTTCATTTACTAATCCCATTGATGCTGTTCCCATCTCGACTAGGCCATCAAAGGACCTTGTTCCTTTTGGTGAAAAATATGAGATCCCTAGCGGATCTGATGAAGAAAATCATTCTGCTGCTTCATCAAAGCAGATTGATGAAGAAATTGAAGTGGATGCGATCCCTTCAACACCTGTCATCTCCTCGCCCATGCCTCAGTTCACAGCTGAAGAGGCTGGCGTTGAAGAAATGGAAGATGAAGATGTGGACGTTGGCTGCTCCACACCAGTAATAAGTGATGAATTCTGGGAAAGTCAGCATCCAAACTCTCCAATGTTCACATCGTTGCAGCAAATACCTCAGTCGCCTGCACAAACTGTTCAAATAGGCTCTGAAGAAACTCACCCCACTTCATCTGTACATGAGGAGATTCCAGCCACTAGTGCTGAAGGAACTGCTGCTGCTGAACATCTGAAGACGCAGACATCCACTGAAGAGGAACTAGAAATTCCTCAGCCTGAAGAACCTGAGATTGCGATTCCTGAGGTCGTGATGCAACTCACTGACACTCCTTTACCCAAGCCAAAGGACTCATTCTCACGCAAGCAAAAGTTCAAGGCTGATGATTTCTTCGGCGAGCATGTATTCTTCGAAGACTACAACCCTTATAACTCTGCTCGCATTAGGAAGAGGCGTTTCTGGACTGCTAGTCAAGCCAATTTCTATTCCTCAGTGATGTTCAACAAAGAGAAAATCTTCTATCATGAGCATATTCCTCACGTGGATATGGAATCTCTACCGTGCTTCACACTAGTCCTTAGTGTTCTTCATGACGCTGGACAGTTAAACTTTTGCTCTGACATCTGCGATTGGAATGAAGAACTGATTCTTCAATTCTATGCAACGCTGCACATCACGGGAGATTCTGAAGATGTGAATTCATGGGTGTTGGATTGGATGTCTGAAAACACTCACTACACCGCACCAGCTTCTGAATTGCTTCGTGCCTTACCACTCAGTCCTCCCCTTGAAGAAGCTCGTTGCATCTACAGTGAACCTGAGCTTACAAATCACTATATGCAGGTGCTGATGAAACCTTTGAAGCCAGGTCAAGCACCAAGAACCAAATTTCTCGTGAAGGAATTGCTGTATGTGCCAAGAACTGTCTATCGTATTCTTACGAGGACAATGAGTCATATCAAAGGCCACGACTCATCTGATGAGGAAATTGTTGGCATCATGAAGAATCTGGTATTCAACATCGTTCATGGAATTCCCGTCAACTATCACGATTTCTTCATGAGGACTCTGGCAAATGTTGCACTGTATCTGTTTGAGCTGAAGCCTTATGCACCTTGGATTATGAGATTCCTCAGGACAAGGTCTTCACTCAACTACAAAGCTGATTTTCAGAATCACCTCGGCTACTTGCCCCCGATTGAAGTCCTCAAGCAGACCTATTCCTCAGTTGATGGAAAGGGCAAGGCACCAGCTGTTACATATGAAGGCATTCGTCCATTGGATGGTCAGTTTCGCAAAGCTGCTTCTTATTCCACCAATGATGACTCTGCCACACATGACTCTGCCAATGCACCCAAGTCCACTCCTCAAGCCACTACTCCGCGCGTGATGACTGACCGTGAACTTCTGCTTAGTCTCCAAAAGAAGGTGGATCGAAATCACAAATGGGTTAATCGTCAGTTTGGTTCATTTCTTCACAACATGACTGCTACACACAATGCAGTGGAGAAAAACCATTACTACCTCCATCAAGTCTCCGGTCGCACCTGGGCAATCCTGTCACATCTGTATGGTGAAGACGATCTGAAGAAAATGGGTCTCAAGGAAGATTTTGACTGGTTTGCACCTCCACCAAACAAATTCAAGAAGGTCAAGGTTCCTTCACTGGTGGCCAGCTCATATTCTTCATCGCGCGACACTGGTGAAAATGAAGACTTGGACGACACTGTGGCAGGCCCTACTACAACAAACGACCCCAACAACGCTGGCGCTCCTTCATCAACTTGATATTCTTCAGGGGCGTTAGTCCTCATATTCGATCCTTTTGGTCATTTGATGTCAAAGGGGGAGAATTTTGAGTTAGTCTTCAAGCGGGTCTTTCTATATGGGTGTTTTTTCCAAGTTACAACTCTCGTTCTTCTGAGACTTTATTGGATCGAGTTGTAAACTTAAACCCGATGGTGCTCTGATACTCCTGATATGTTTTTCTGCATGCTTATTCCTCGTTAATATTATTGCACGCATGTTGAATTACATCAGTCACCATATTTCATCATGCATTTCAAATTCTTCACTGTTATGTGTCAAATGCGTGTATGAATTACAAGATATAGGGGGAGATCTCCATGATTCAACTCTTCAAGTGTGCATTGCTTCAAAAGCAAATTCCTCACTATGCACAGCTTCAGGGGGAGTTCTTCTATATCTTGCAATCAAATTCCTCAATACCAGTATTTATACTTCATATGTTTATCCCCGTTGAAAACTGAACCTATATTGTCATCAATCACCAAAAAGGGGGAGATTGTAAGTGCATCTAGTGCCCCTTAGTGATTTTGGTGTATTGAAGACTTATAGGTTAAGGGACTAATGCGTTTGTGAGTGTACACAGGTTTATAAGTCTATGAGGAGTTTGATATTTACAAAGAAAGTCGACCCCTAAAAATGAAGTTCTTCGACTGAAGACTTTGGATTTCTGAAGACTTTCTGAAGACTTTGAAAGTGGAAATTGGTGTGACCTTGAAGACTTGGTATTCATTCGAGAAACATGAAGCGTGAAGACATTTGTTTTCGTAGTTTCATTTTCTCTTTCTTGAGTCATAGGAAACACCGTACTGTTAAAGGGGGTCGAGGAAATACTAAGGAAAAATTTCCATGTGATGCTCAACTCAAAATCCTACACCTACCAATCCCTTCGAGTGAAGCCATTGGAAATCTCATACAGTCCAGTCATATTCTTTAGTGACAGAGACGAAGTTCTTCTGGTCTCTGAGGAATTTGTTCTGACTGAGGAGTTAGAAATTCGCCAGTGCAGATTGTCTACACAGTGAGGAACATGATAGCCCTGAGGATTTCGCTACTCAAAATTCCGACCGTTGTTGTGCTATGCGCCAGCTGTCCCAAAATATCTATCCACCTAATGGCCATATCATTGAAGGGCATTTATGTCTTATCATGTCGGGCTGCTCCCTAGGCTATAAATAGCCGCCCCCTACAACCACTAGCTGGTTGGCTGCTCCGAGAGAAACTGACACTTGTCATTTGAGAGCAACCTATCCTCCAAGGACTTTGAGCGAAAATCATCGAGTGAGGAAAAACCAAACCCAAACACCTACAAACCCCAAGTGATTGAGCATCACTGAAGAGATTGATCCCGCGTGGATCCAACGCTTGTTACCTTTGAAGACTGTGCTTTTTCCAGACGGTTAGGCGTCATGGTCTAGAGCATCCAAGAGGAATTGTGGATCGCCGAGTGACCAAGTTTGTGAAGGTTTGGAAGTCGCCTGAAGACTTACCACGAGTGATTGGGCGAGGTCTGTGTGACCTTAGCTTAAGGAGAGTACGGTGAGGACTAGGTGTCCTGAGCTGCGTGCTCAGGACTGGGTGTCCGGGACTGTGTGTCCTCGAGTTTAAATACTCAGCCGCTCCAACCAAACGTACAACTAAGACAGTAGTTGGAACTGGTATACCAAATCATTGTCTTCACCAAGCTTACTGGTTCTATTTCCTCAACTCTTTCATTTCCTCATAATTGTGTTGTGTGCTTGTTCATATATGTGTTTGAAGACTTTGACTGAAGACTTTCTCAATTTCCTCAGTTCAATTTCTTCAGTCTGTTTGTCTTCATCCTATGTTATCCTGTGCTTACGCTTCCTGTACTCTGTGCCTTTCTTCATTTCATCATGATGACTATGCTTGTATTCTGTTATGTTTACTTTTGAGTACTTATTCCGCTGCTAGTAGTTCTTCGCTAAGGAATTTCCTCGCCGGCAAATTCCTCAGTGAAGAATTTCATAAAAATCGCCTATTCACCCCCCTATAGTCGATATAACGCACTTTCAGTGGTGGCCGCCGGGATGATGAAGATGTCCACCGGTGATGATTTCCCCCTTCGGCAGGGTGCCGGAACGGGGTCTAGATTGGTTTTTCATGGGTACAGTGGCTTGCGGCGGCGGAATTTTTGGTCTAGGTTGTAACACCCAGAATGCGGCTATACCTCCCACGTGTCAGGGCACGACTTAGAGGCATAGCCGCATGGTAGGTTTGTCGCAAGAGGGGTAATCTTCACACAATCCCATGTACTGAATAAGAAAGGGATAAAGAGTTGGTTTACAATCGCCACTTCACACAATACATAAATAATTCATACATCATCTAAGTACACTCAAAGGTCCGACTACGGAACCAAAATAAAGAAAGACAACTCCAAATGCTAGATACCTGATCGCCCAACTGGGCTCCACTACTGATCATCAGGAAATGAAACATAGTAACGACCCAGATCCACGTCGAACTCCCACTTGAGTTTGGTAGCATCACCTGCACTAGTATCCTCGGCACCTGCAACTGTTTGGAAGTATCCGTGAGCCACGAGGACTCAACAATCTCACACCCGCGAGATCAAGACTATTTAAGCTTATGGGTAGGAGAAGGTAGTGAGGTGGAGCTACAGCAAGCACTAAGCATATATGGTGTCTAACATACGCAAATAAGAGCGAGAAGAGAAGCAACGCAACGATCGAGAAGCTAGAAGTGATCAAGAAGTGATCCTGAAACTACTTACGTTCAAGCATAACACAAGACCGTGTTCACTTCCCGGACTCCGCCGAAAAGAGACCATCATGGCTACACACGCGGTTGATGCATTTTAATGAAGTCAAGTGTCCAGTTCTCCACAACCGGATATTAACAAATTCCCATCCGCCACATAACCGCGGGCACGGCTCTCGAAAGTTTATACCCTGCAAGGGTGTCCCAACTTAGCCCATCACAAGCTCTCACGGTCAACGAAGGATATTCCTTATCCCGGGAAGACCCGATCAGTCTCGGAATTCCGGTTACAAGACATTTCCACAATGGTATAACAAGACCAGCAAAGCCCCCCGATGTGCCAACAAATCCCGATAGGAGTCGCACGCATCTCATTCTCAGGGCACACCGGATGGGCCAGACATCGGGTTGGCATAGACCCTTGTTGCCCAGGGGGCGCTGGACATCGCCCAGTTTGGACCAACACTCAGAGGAGCACAGGCCCGGGGGGTTTAAAATAAAGATGACCCTTGAGTCCGCGGAACCCAAGGGAAAAAGGCTTAGCTGGCAAATGTTAAAACCAAGGTTGGGCCTTGCTGGAGGAGTTTTATTCAAAGCGAACTGTCAAGGGGTTCCCATAACACCCAACCGCATAAGGAATGCAAAATCAAGGAACATAACAGCGGTATGACGGAAACTAGGGCAGCAAGAGTGGAACAAAACACTAGGCAAAAGGCCGAGCCTTCCACCCTTTACCAAGTATATAGATGCGTTAAATTAAATAAGATATATTGTGATATCCCAACATATCCATGTTCCAACATGGAACAAACTTCAACTTCAACTTCACATGTAGACCTCATGCTCAAAGGATGCACACATCAAATGCAACAAAAATGACAAATCACCATGAACTAATAAGTACCAGCACTTAACATTTTATAGCGCTCTTGCATCGATGAAAATGGCATAATAAAGGACAGTAACATGCATGGAAATACTGCTAACATGAAGAGCTCAACGAGAAAAACAATTTGACAGATCATATGCATGATTTGGAGCACCGAGCACCGAGATGTGATGGGATGAAGGAGGCATAAAAACATTAGGGACTTAGGCAAATTTTGGGGTCAACCTTCCGAATCTGGATATAGGGTTCCGGTGGCGCGGACTTAGACGATCGTCGAGATCTCGTAGGAGGAGATGCCGCGCGGTGGCCGGAGTGGTCGGGGGAGGTGGCCGGAGTTGCCGGTGTGGGGCGGCGCCAGTGGAGAAGGGCGGCAAGGCGGGGAGGCTCACCGGAGGGCGGCGCCGGCGAGGACGCGCGCGGGGCGACAGCGCACTGCGGCGGCAAGCTGCATAGGCGCGACGCGGGGCGTCGGGGCCGGCGAGGTGGCGGCGGCAGGCGCGGGCGAGGTGGAGGGCGCGGGGCGGCGGCGGCGGCAGAGGACGCCATGTGGCGAGTGGGGATAGGCTTCGGGCGGCGGCGCGGACGCGTTCGGCTTCTCCGGACGTGTCCGGTGGCGAAGGGGAGCGGTTGCTAGGGTTTTGGACCCGGATTTTGGAGGGGATGCACATATTTATAGGTAGGTGGAGTTTGGAGTGTCCAAATGAGGTGCGGTTTTCGCCCACACGATCATGAGACAAGACGGGTGCGCCGGTGCATGTGGGAGTGTCGGATTGCGAAACGGACAATGAGGAAAATACTCGGATGCATGAGATCAACACGAATGCAAATGCGATGCACATGATGACATGATATGAAATGCATGACCTGAACAAAATGCAAAACGAAAGACAAAACCCAACCACAAAGAGAATCTCATAACATAAGGCCGAAAATGGCAAGAGTCGGATTTACAAATATGGCAAGTTACATCCGGGGTGTTACATAGGTTAACCTCGAAGGGTTTCAGAATATTTGGGAATTTATAGTGCAAAGGGGGGTGCGCGAGGCCACCTAGGTGGGCACAACCCACCTGGGCGCACCAGGGGGCCCTAGCATGCTCTGGTGGGTTGTGCCCCCTTGGGGCACCCCCAGGTGCAGCTCTGGCCCATTGGGTTCCTTCTGGTCCAAAAAAATCTTCGTAAAGTTTCACGGTGTTTGTACTCCGTTTGATATTGATTTCCTGTGATGTAAAAAACAAGCAAAAATCAGCAACTAGCACTGGTGAAAGTGCGTTAAGTCGACTAGAGGGGGGGTGAATAAGTGATTTTTATGAATTCTTCACTGAGGAATTTCAGAGTGAGGAAATTCCTATGCGAAGAACTAATTGCAGGGGAATAAGTACTCATATGCAAACATGACATAACATAAGTACGGAAATCATGATGAATAGAAAACAAGCACAGAGTACAGAAAGCGTTATCACAGGATAGAACATAATGAAGACAAACAGACTGAAGAATTTGAATTGAGGAAATTGAGAATGTCTTCAGTCAAAGTCTTCAAACAGATATGAGTAGGTACACAACATAGTAATGAAGGAATTAAAGGGTTGAGGAGATAGAACCAGTTAGCTCGGGGAAGACAAAGATTTGGTAGACCAGTTCCAACTGTCGTGACAGTTGTACGTATGGTTAGAGCGTCTAGGTATTTAAACTTGAGGACACATAGTCCTCACCGTATTCTCCTTGAACTAAGGTCACACAGACTTCGTCCAATCACTCATGGTAAATCTTTACGTGACTTCCAAACCTTCACAAACTCGGTCACCCGGTGATCCACAATTTCCTCTTGGATGCTCTACACCATGACGCCTAACCGTCTAGAGGATGCACAGTCCTCAAAGGTAACAAGCATCGGTTCCACACAGGAACAATCTCTTCAGTGATGCCGAATCACTTTGGGTTTGTAGGTGTTTGGTTTGGGGTTTTGGGTTTTTTCCTCTCTTGATGATTTTCGCTCAAAGTCCTCGGAGGATGGGATGCTCTCAATGACAAGTGTCAGTTTCTCGCGGAGCAGCCAACCAGCTAGTGGTTGTAAGGGGCCGCTATTTATAGCCTAGGGAGCAGCCCGACATGATAAGACATAAATGCCCTTCAATGATATGACAGTTAGGTGGATAAGATATTTTGGGACAACTGGCGCATAGCACAACAATAGTCGGAAATTTGAGGTATCAAATTCCTCAGGGCTATCATGTTCCTCACTCGAGGCAATCTGCACTGGCGAATTCCTAAGTCCTCAGCCAGGACAAATTTCTCAGAGACCAGAAGAAATACGTCTCTGTCACTGAAGAAATTGACTGAACTGTATGAGATTTCCCATGGCTTCACTTGAAGGGATTGGTAGGTGTAGGATTTTGAGTTGAGCATCACCTGGAAACTTGTCCTTAGTTTTACCTCGACCCCCTTTAACAGTACGGTGTTTCCTATGACTCAAGAAAGAGAAAATGAAACTACGAAAACAAAATTCTTCATGCTTCATGTTCCTCACATGAATATCAAGTCTTCACGGTCACACCAATTTCTTCACTTTCTAAGTCTTCAGAAAGTCTTCAGAAATCCAAGGTCTTCAGTTGAAGACATTCATTTTTAGGGTTCGACTTTCTCTGTAAATATCAAACTCCTCATAGACTTATAGTCCTGTGTACACTCACAAACGCATTAGTCCCTTAACCTATAAGTCTTCAATACACCAAAATCACTAAGGGGCACTAGATGCACTTACAACTGGGCACTGTGTCAATAGGTTAGTCCCAAAAAATGATATAAAGGGGAGGACTGATAGGCAGGGCATGAAGCAATTCAGAGGCCGGTGCTTTGAAGTGAGTGTTATCGTCATCCAGTCCAACACCCAAGAATTCACATCTTCAGCATTTCCTGTGATGTGCAGCGTCGCATAGAACTGAAGAATTAGCTCTTCATTCCAATCTACGATGTCGGTGCAGAAGTTCAGCAGCCCAGCTTCATGAAGAACACTAAGGACTGGTGTGAGGCAAGGCAGTGATTCCATGTCCACATGAGGAATATGTGCATGATCAAATACTTTGTCCTTATCGAAAAGCAATGAAGATTAAAAGTTGGCTTGGCTTGCTGTCCTGAAATGCTTCCTTCGCAGACGAGCAATGTCATATGGATTGTAATCTATGAAGAATTCATGCTCGTGAAAGAAGTCATCAACCTTGAATTTTTGCTTCTTGGAGAAGGGATTCTTCGGCTTGGGCTAAGGAGTGTCAGTCAAAGTCATCACAGCCACAAGAATCACATTCTCCGGAACCACAGGCTGAGGAATTTCAGTTTCTGCTTCAGTAGTAGCCTAGGTCTTCAATTCTTCATCAACATTAACATCAACACTAGTGGCTGGGATTTCTTCATGAATGGAAGGAGTGGAGTGATGATCTGCATAACCCATTTGAAATTCAGTGTGCACTGGGGACTGAGGGATTTGTTGCAGTGGCGTGAAGAGCGGAGAGTTGGGGTGCTGACTATCCCAATAATCATCATTCAGCACTAGAGTGGAGCACTCAATGTCCACGTCTTCATGTTCTTTATTCAATCCTTCAACGCCTGCCTCTTCAGCTGTGAACTAAGGCATAGACGATGAGATGACTGGGGTTGAAGGGATATTATCCGCTTCAATTTGTTCGTCCAACTACTCTAAAGAAGCAGTAGAAGGAACATCCTCATCAGATCCGCTTGGGATCTCATAATGCTCACCAAAGGGAACGAGTTCCTTTGATGGCATGCTTGAAACTGAAATAGCATCAATTGGATTCTCAAAAGAGCTTGTCAATTTCTTCATCTTCTTCGGTGCTGAAGAATCTGATGGAGTAGATGCTTTCCTTTTCTTCACTGCTGCTCGCTCCGCAGCCTTGGTTTTCTTCACTTCTGATGAAGAAGGAAGAACTGGACTTGGTGTTGGTGCAGGAGGAGTAGAGGAAATTAGTTCAGTAACCTCAAGTGCAACTGATGCAGTTTCCCTGGCATTTTCAGTTTCTTCAGGCACAGCGGTTGAAGCTTGAGCTGGCCTGACTTGTTCTTCAGGCGCACCACGAGTGGTTGCCCTGGCAGTTTCATCAGAGGCTGGAATGGATTCATCAACCCTGGTACAAGCAGTTTCATCAGCAGCCTGATTTTCATCAGCGGTGCTGGCATGTTCTTCAGTCGGCTGAGCAGAAGCTTCACCCTAGGGAGATTCAGCTTTTGAAGTAAATTTCTCAGCCAACTTCACAAATCTGACTTTGGCTCCAAGCCAGTCTATGCGGTAGATGTTGAATTCATAACTGAGTCGTTTGATCTCAGTTTGGATAGCCACAAGTTCATCAGTTGTCATGTTGACAACATTTTTGTTTAGAAAACGCTCCTTCTTGTACCGCGCTTTCTTCAACTGCTTGGCCTTCTCAAATTTCCACTTTTCTTCGCCAATGAAGGCAGTGAGCATGTGACATTGGCCAGGAGTGAGATTGAAGTCAGGCCAAGGTGTGTTAGGGTCCTTGTGCCAGAGATCAATATACTCAAGGATCAACTTGGGATCCAACATCAATGGCACATTTGTGCCTTTGGCTCTAGCGGCCCTCTGCTGTCTGTCTCTGATGATTTCAGCGAGTTCGTCGTCATCAGCTTCGTCATCAATGGACGGTACTTGGAAGGCGACCTGCTTATTGTGAGGACTTGGTCTAGTGACTCATCCAGCAGTGGCCTTAGTCTTCAGCAATGTGGGGCCTGTTGAGGAATGTGGAGGAGCTGAAGAACTTGCAGAGGCTCTTGAGGCAATTGATTTGCCTGTGGTCCTTTGACATGACGCGATATGCACAGGTGCCGAGGACTTTGCCAAAGGAGATGAGGGTTTTGAAGCTTGAGGAACTGGGGCAACTTGAGGAATTGGCCTTGAGGGCATTGAAGAAGAAGCACTAGGCTTATGTGCGGGCTTCTTAGGCATAGCCTTCCTGGGCTTGCTAGTAGAGGCCTCAGTAGTGGCAGTAGCAGTATCTTCATTGAATTTCTTCACTGCCTCTTTTGCCATTTTGGCCAGTTTAGCTTGACGCTTGGCCCATTCAGCGGGAAATTCCTCACCTCGTCTAATGCTAGAGGGATCATCAACTTGGCCTGGTGCCAATGGAGGTCTTGGGCATGGAGGGTGTACAACGAATTTCTTCATGTACTTTGGAGTGACATAGCGATATTCCCTCCATTCTATGGCCCATCTTCTTTCAATCTTCTGAATGCGCACCTTGCGCTCATTCTTCGTTTCCTTTCCATTAATTGCCTCATCTGGAGTGCAATACCCTGCATAGATGTCATCAGGGATTTCAAAGGCAGTGTTGACTTCCAATTTTTGCCTCCCTTCTGAGGTTTCTTTCCATCTACCATTTTCTTCAGCTGAGGATTTTGAACTATTGAGTTCTCTGAAGAGGTATGCAGTTTTTCTTAGAGGAACGTTGCAAATGAGTTAAGTTGATGAGAACCTAGTGATTCAGAAGTGGACATGAGTAACCGTGAACAGTGTATAGGTGCAAAGAATTTGGAGAAGTCATATGCGTTCTCAGATGTTTTTGGAAATAAGAAAAAGTTTGAGGAATTTGACCAGATGAGTCTTGAGAAATTTCACTAAGCGTTCTTTGTCTTAGGTTCCAGAGTTGTATAGATTGAAAATCCACACAATTGAGTAATCTTGAAGAAAAAACATGGCTTAGGGAAATAGATCAAGAACAGATGTTTGTGTGAGGTGTTTAGAGTGAGGATTGAAGAATAAACACATTTTGAAGACTTTTGAGAAATCACTGGAATCAATAAGGGCAGTAAAAGTAGATTTTAATTACCCTTGACGAAGAACACGACAAACTGGGAATGTAGATTGGAAGTTCGTTAGTCCAGATCTTCCATGCCCTAACTTGGCAGAGGAAGACAGCTACGGCAGTGTCGGAGTGAAGAAATCCGCGGTCGGCGTGAGTACGACGGCGACGAGGTTGAGGCAGCGAAGCTCTTCCTCACCGATGATGATGGAAGTAGCGGCGACGCTAGGTTTTGAGAGCTCGAGCGAGGGAGTGAGGTCGAGCTTAGTAAAAACAGACTGTGGAAGGGAAGGGGTATATATAGCCACGATGAAAAACTGCTCGTCCGAAGAAAATGGACGAACGTGCCATGACCTTTCTCATTCTTGTAACATGTTTCACCCACGTACAGAGAGGTGGAGATCGTGAGTGATCGTGGGTGAATAGATAAGTATTATCGTGGGATGTGGAATGGTTTAGGCGGCGACAACCGAAAATTCATATTAGAATATTTTAAAATTTCGTTCGCAAATTCTTCAACTGACATGTACACAGTGAAGATTTTGAACGGGTTTCAAAAAGAACGCACATGAAGAATTTGTGAACAGACTGGGTTGAGTATATCATAGAGGGGGAAGGGTCCGATCACATTCACTTAGCAGAAAGATCAACTTGAAGAAATAGCTATAAGTGAATGCTGGACATAAACTCATATATAATATGTATAGTCAATGAAGAAAAACGACAGAGAGAGTGAAGACATTGCAAAGTTGAAGAAATCAACTTAGGAATTTCAAGACTGAAGAAAAACTCAAATTGAAGATTTTCAACTTTTGTTGGTGGCGTGACCCACCGTATAAGAATGCCGATTTCATACACCACGTACAATTGTCGTAGGGCTGTGAGAATCAAATTCTTCATTAATTTATTCACACTTAGAGGGTTAGTCTTCATTGATTGAAGAAAAATGTTACTTTGTGTGTTGCACATCTAAGTCATCAATTTGCATAAGTGTTAGGATGTGTGTCCTTTTCAAAGGACATTCGAAGATTCTAAGATATTTAGCTCACACCGCAACTTGCTAAATCTCTTCTCATCCAAGGGCTCTGTGAAGATATCGGCTAGCTGTTCTTCAGTCTTCACATGATCGATGGATATATCGCCCTTCAACACATGATCACGAAGAAAATGATGACGGATCTGAATGTGCTTTGTCTTCGAGTGCTGAACTGGGTTATGAGCAATCTTGATAGCACTCTCATTATCACAATAGAGTGGCACATTCTTCACATTGATGTCGTAGTCCTTGAGAGTTTGCTTTATCCATAGCAATTGAGCATAGCACGAACCAGCAGAAATGTACTCAGCTTCAACGGTAGAAAGTGATATGCAGTTCTGTTTCTTCGAAGACCAACAGACCAAGGATCGTCCGAGGAAATGGCATGTGCCTGATGTTGACTTGCGGTCCACACGATCACTATCATAGTCAGAATCTGAATATGCAATGAGATCAAAGTCGAGCCCTTGGGATACCATAATCCAAGTGTTGGAGTATGAGCTAGATATCGAAGAATATGCTTCACAGCCTTATGGTGTCATTCCTTCGGTGTAGCTTGAAAACAGGCACACATGCAAACGCTAAGCATAATATCTGGCCTAGATGCACATAAATACAATAAAGAGCCAATCATGGAGCGGTATACCTTTTGATCAAAGTCAATACAATTTTCATCAGTGCATAGATGGCCATTTGTGGGCAAAGGGATTTTGACGCCTTTGCAATCTTGCATGCCAAATTTCCTCAACACATCCTTGAGGTATTTCTCCTGAGATATGAAGATGACATTTCGTTGTTGACGAAACTGAAGACCTAAGAAGAATTTCAATTCTCCCATCATAGACATTTGATATTCTTCACTCATCATATAGGCAAATTCATCACTGTAACGTTGGTCAGTACAACCAAAAATGATATCATCAACATATATTTGACACACGAATAATTCATCATCATAAGCTTTGGTGAAAAGAGTTGGGTCAAGTGAACCGGGTTTGAAGCCTTTCTTCATGAGGAATTCCTTCAAAGTGTCATACCACGCCCGAGGGGCCTGCTTGAGGCCATAGAGGGCCTTATTGAGTCTGAAGACTTTGTCAGGATGCTTTGGATCCTCAAAACCCTGGGGTTGAGCAACATATACTTCTTCCTCAAGCTTACCATTGAGGAATGCACTTTTCACATCCATTTAATATTATGATGGTTAGCATAAGCAAGTAATATGTGAATAGCCTCAAGTCTAGCAACACGTGCAAAAGTTTCATCGAAATCAATTCCTTCAACCTATGTGTAGCCTTGAGCTACAAGCCATGCCTTATTCCTCACCACAAGACCATTTTCATCTTGCTTGTTGCGGTATCCATTTGGTGCTGATGATATTGTGCTTGTGAGGGTCTGGTCGCTTGACAAGTTCCCACACATTTTTGAGCTCGAACTGATGTAATTCTTCTTGCATAGCTTGAATCCACTCAGGCTCCAGAAATACTTCATCTACCTTAGTGGGCTCTGTGATAGAGACGAAAGCAAAGTGCCCACAAAAGTTAGACAAATGTGAAGCTTTCGACCGTGTGAGAGGACCTGGTGCTTTGATGTCGTTGATGATTCTCTCAATCTGCACTTCATTAGCAACGCGAGGATGAGCTGGTTGACAACGAGGAATTTGCTCAGCATTTTCTTCAGAGCCATTCTCTTCAGGTGCACCAGCATGATGTTCTTCACGTTTTGGAATGACTTCTTCAGCAGATTCTTCAGTTGGAATGACATCCTCAGTAACCTTGAACTCAATGGATTCCTCAGGTGGTATTTCATCTAGCACAGGAGGTAGGTGCTCTCTTTGTGAGCCATTAGTTTCATCGAACCACACATCTACAGTTTCAACAACCTTGTGGTGATAGGTGTTGAAGACTCTGTAGGTGTGCGAGTCCTTACCATAACCAAGCATAAAACCTTCATGTGCTTTCGGTGCAAATTTAGAACTATGATGAGGATCTCTAATCCAACATTTAGCACCGACGACTTTGAAATAACTCACATTGGGTTTCTTGTCAGTGAGGAGTTCATATGGGGTCTTTTTGAAGAATTTGTGAAGATATACCCTATTGATGACGTGGCACGCATTATCAATTGCCTCGGGCCAGAAGCGAGGAGGCGTCTTGTACTCATCAAGCATAGTGCAGGCCATCTCAACAAGAGTCCTGTTCTTGCGCTCCACGACGCCATTCTGCTGAGGAGTATAAGGAGCAGATAACTCATGAGTAATACCAAGTTCATCAAGATAGTCATCAAGACCAGTGTTCTTGAACTCAGTTCCATTGTCACTTCTGATGTGCTTTATCTTCACACCAAAGTTGGTTGAAGCCCTCGAGGAAAATCGTTTGAAGACTTCCTACACTTTAGTTTTGTAAGTGATGATATGCACCCATGTATAACAAGAATAATCATCAATAATGACAAAGCCATATAGAGATGCAACATTGGTAAATGTGGTATAATGAGTAGGGCCAAAGAGATCCATGTGAAGCAATTCAAATGGATGAGTGGTAGTCATGATGGTATTTGAGGGATGCTTGGCCTTGGTCATCTTTCCAACTTCACAAGCTCCACACAATGGTCCTTGAGGAATTTGACACCCTTGATGCCAATGACATGCTTCTTCTTCGCGAGCATGTGCAAGTTCCTCATGCCAGCATGATGTCACACCCTCGATGCGACTATATCTCCCACGTGTCGAGGCACGACTTAGAGGCATAATCGCATTGAAGGCATATGTCGCAAGTTAGGCAATCTTCACAACATCCCATGCAATATAAATCATAAAGGGGAGATAACATAGTTGGCTTACACTCGCCACGTCAATCAAGTACATAAATAACATTACATCATCCAAACACTCATGGCCCGACTACGGCGCCAAAATAAAAGATAACCCAACATGCGACAATGGTCCCGTTCACCCCCAACTGGGCACCACTACTGATCATCGGGAAAGGAAACATAGTATCATTGAGAGTCTTCGTCGAACTCCCACTTGAGCTCAAACGCATCTCCTGGAGCGGAATCATCAGGCCCTGCATCTGGTGTAATAGTAATCTGTGCCACAGGGACTCAGCAATCTCGCACCCTCGCGATCAAGACTATTTAAGCTTATAGGTAAGGCAAGGTAAATATGTGGAGCTGGAGCAAGCGACTAGCAAAATATGGTGGCTAACTTATTCGCAAAAGAGAGCAAGAAGAGGAGGCAAAGCGTGAGCGAGAAACTAGAGAACAACCTGCGCAAACATTACTCCAACACCGTGTCCACTTCCCGGACTCCGCCGAGAAGAGGCCATCACGGTAACACACTCAGTTGATTCATTTTAATTAAATTAAGGTTCAAGTTATCTACAACCGGACATTAACAAATTCCCATCTGCCCATAACCGCGGGCACGGCTTTTGAAAGTTCAAATCCCTGCAGGGGAGTCCCAACTTAGCCCATGACAAGCTCTCACGGTCAACGAAGGAATAGACCTCCTCCCAAGACGTTCCGATCAGACTCGGTATCTCGGTTCTTCAAGACACATCGACAGGTTAAAACAAATCCAGCAACACCGCCCGAATGTGCCGACAATTCCCGATAGGAGCTGCACATATCTCTTTCTCAGGGCACACTCAGATGAACACTACGTACAACTAAAATCAACCCTCAAGTTGCCCCGAGGTGGCGCTGCAAGTGGCTCTATTTGGACCAACACTTAGAGGAGCACTGGCCCGGGGGGGGGGGGTTTAAATAAGATGACCCTCGGGCTCCGGAAACCCAAGGGAAAAGAGGCTAGGTGGCAAATGGTAAAACCAAGGTTGGGCATTGCTGGAAAAGCTTTAATCAAGGCGAACTATCAAGGGGTTCCCATTATAACCCAACCGCGTAAGGAACGCAAAATCCGGGAACATAACACCGATATGACGGAAACTAGGGCGGCAAGAGTGGAACAAAACACTAGGCGAGAGGCCGAGCCTTCCACCCTTTACCAAGTATATAGATGCATTAAGATAACATGGCAAAATAATGATATCCCAACAAGTAAATAAATGTTCCAACAAGGAACGGCCTTCAATCTTCACCTGCTACTAGCAACGCTATAAGAGGGGCTGAGCAAAGCGGTAACATAGCCAATCAACGGTTTGCTAGGACATGGTGGGTTAGAGGTTTGACATGGCAATTTTGGGAGGCTTGAAAGCAATTGTTAGGCATCGTAGCATTGGCATAGCAAAAGAGCGAGCGAAACTAGCATAGCAAAGATAGTAGTGATTTCGAGGGTATGATCATCTTGCCTGCACAGTTGTCAGAGTTGACTGGATCCTCGAAAGCAAACTCAACGGGCTCCTCGTTAGCGAACTCGTCTCCTGGCTCTACCCAAATAAGACAAAAAAACAACAAGGATACAATCAACCACGTGCAAGGATCAAGCAATATGATGCGATGATGATATGCTATGCGGGATGCGATGCGGGATGCAAAATGCAAGATATGACAGGAAAATCAAGATCCTGGCCTCAACTTGGAAATCCAAGTGTGCCACGGGAAATATGAGATGAAATCGCTTGAAAACGATATAAAGATCATCGGAATCGGAGTTACGGTTTGGAAATGGCAAGCGATTCAAAAATGACACCGGTCTGCGATTTACAGCAAGTAGCCATCTAAATGCAACGAAATGAACATGCTACAGCACCCAATCAAGATAACAAAATACATGGCAGGGATGCATTCGAGATGCTTAACAAAATTCTAGCACTGAGCTACGGCCAATTCATCCATTAACAGGTTCAAACAAGCATGGCAAAAATGCATATGACAAACAGATCTCAGACTTTGTGAAATTAACACTTGTCTGGAATTTCAGATCAGGTAGCTCACTTCGGAGCAACAAAACTACATGCTACAGGACCTGAACATGGCAAGGTAACACATGGCATGGAGCTACTCAAATAGCTTAACAAAAGTCCCTTAGTGACCTTGAGCCAAAAGGGATCAGAAAATATACTAACAAGCACGTGAACATCGCAAAAACATAATCAGTTTTCAGACTAGTGAAAACTGGCACATGCTGAAACAGATATCAAGTAGGCATGTTCACGAGCTCGATGCACTCACTACGGTGCAAGTCATGGCAAGAAAAGCATACATCCATCAAGAAGGCACAAAATTCAAGCTAGACATGGCAAGAACAATAACATAGCATGCACGGATCAACTACAACATCATCGGCAAAATTGCAAACAAGTTGACAATCTGCCCAGATTCACAAAGTAGCCAAAGTAGACCTCGATTGACTCAAGCTAGGGTGCTCCATAATTTCAAAAAAAGACATGGATGGATAGAGCACTACAAGATTAATAAAACTCCCTTACTGATCATCCTCAAAAGAGGCACGGATCACTAGGAAACAACATGAACAGATGGCCATATGAGATAAACAGCTCAAGGACTTAGTGGAATTGCTAAGTCCCTGAAAACAGAATTACTAAGTGCACCACTTTGCAAGCTTGCACTAGTCACC
The DNA here is from genome assembly GCF_056163025.1 of Triticum urartu. Taxonomy (NCBI): domain Eukaryota; kingdom Viridiplantae; phylum Streptophyta; class Magnoliopsida; order Poales; family Poaceae; genus Triticum; species Triticum urartu. The sequence goes on along the minus strand of NC_141874.1, from coordinate 219,551,157 downwards.
ACACTCATCACAAAAATACATGGGTTGCACCTATGGAAAGATGAAAAAACCCTTAACAAAACGTATGTAGAACATCAGGGCATATCAAGCACATATTAATCATGGCAAAAATGACAAAAAGCTAAAAGGAGCAGCAGATCTGACAATTATCTCAAATAGCCCTCTTCTAACAGCATTTCAGGCATCAAGATGAACTCAAATGAAAATGATGCAATGGAATGAAATGATTTACTCTCTGAGATGAACATTTTGATATGCTATATGCATGAATCAGAGCTACGGATGCAAAGTTACAAGGCCACGAACATGGGCACTTGGATCTAAGAATTTCAGGACTTGGTGAAAAAAATCAACCTCTCCCAGATCTAGGGTTTGCACAGAATCCGAGGCCCAGTCGGATCTCGCCGGAACAGTGCTCGGGGTCGCCGGATCTTCGTCGGACGCGGGAGGAGACGACGGGGAGGCCCGGATCCGGTCGCCGGAACGCGAGGCCGGGACGGCGGACGCGGAGGCGCGGCTGCGGCGGAGGAGAAGGCGGCGGAGAGGTGCGGCGCCGGCCGGAGGGAGCTCCGGAGCTCGCTGGCGATGGCGTGCGCGGCCGGGCGCGGGAGGCGGCCGCGCAAGGTAGGGGACGAGGCGGCGGGGCGTGGATCCGGCTCGGCCCGGATGGACGACGGGAGGGCCGGCTTCGGGCTCTCGGGCCCGCGGCGGCGAAGTGGGCGCTGGTTGCCACTTGGCGGCCGGCGAGTGGCTAGGCGCGGAGTGTCCGGCCCGGGGCGGACATTGTCCGTCGGCGGCGGGGTTTTTTTTCGGGAGGAAGGAGAAGGAGATCCGCGAATTTTCGGTCAGGGACTTTAAATAGGCATAGAGGGAGCTAGGAGAGTCCAAATGAGGTGCGGTTTTCGGCCACGCGATCGTGATCGAATGCTCTAGATGATGGAGCAGAGTTAGGTGGGTTTTGGGCCAAATTGGAGGGGTGTTGGGCTGCAACACACACGAGGCCTTTTCGGTCCCTCGGTTAACCGTTGGAGTATCAAACGAAGTCCAAATGATACGAAACTTGACAGGCGGTCTACCGGTAGTAAACCAAGGCCGCTTGGCAAGTCTCGGTTCAATCCGGAAATGTTTAATCCCCACACACGAAAGAAAGGTAGAATTGACCACCGGAGGAGAACAAAGCGCCGAAATGCAAAACGGACAATGGGGAAAATGCTCGAATGCATGAGATGAACACGTATGCAAATGCAATGCACATGATGACATGATATGAGATTCATGACAACGATAACAACACACGGAGACAAAAACCCGAACCCGAGAAAATAAAATAACTTAATGCCGGAAACGGCAAGAGTTGAAGTACAAATTGGGAAAGTTACATCCGGGGTGTTACACATGACCAAGTCGTCGATGCCATAGCCAGCCTTCTGAAGCTTTTGCAAGTAGACATGTAGCATGTTGTGGTCCTGTAGAGAAATAAACAATATACAAATCTCCTATCCTAAAGCCTTCGAAGACTTTGGAATTGTCAGCTTCCATGATCACAACACAACGATACTTGCCAAAGACAACAACCATATCAAGATCACAAAGCATTGAGACAAACATGAGGTTGAACCCTAAGGACTCGACAAGCATGACTTTGTCCATGTGTCGATCCTTTGAGATTTCAACGTTACCTAGACCCAATACCTTGCTTTTGTCTTTGTCAGTGTAGGTGATATGCTTCAGATGCGATGGAGATAAAGTAGTGTCCATCAATAAGCTCCTGTCACCAGTCATGTGATTTGTACATCCATTATCAAGGACCCACTCAGTGGCTTTGGGTTGATCAGCCTGCAGATGAATTGGTGCATCTTACAATCTCATATACTTCATCAGTGAAGAATATGACATCAGTTTTATCAGATCAATTTCATCAAGCGATAGAAAAGGTAAAGTAGTATGAGGAAGTGAGAAATGAAAATTCATTTCTTCATGATTAGCTTGCATCCTTTCAAGCATATTCAGGTCTCCAGCAAATTCTTCAGACGTTTAGATTCGTCTGGAGACCTGACCCTGCATAAGAGATTAGTTCTTTTTCTTCACCACCCACATCTGAAGGGGTGGTAAAGATTTCATCATTCTGCGAGCTCCAGAAGAGAAAGGTGGCATAGATGCCAATCCACTTCAATTCACATAAGAATGGTTAGGGTAAGAATATGAGTAAGCAGAGAAATTCTTTGAGGATTTATGAACATAATGATTTGAAGAATAATGCACATATCCATAACCCTTAGCCTTTCCCTGCGAAACAGAGCTGTTAGCACGATGATGTTCATATGAGGACTTTGATCATGTGAGGAATGTGGTCCATCTAAGGACTTGGATCCATATGAGGACTTTGGTCCATATGAAGAATTTGATCTGGGGTTTCTATTATTCACAGGTGGTGTCATGATGACATTCACCTGAAGACTTTCAAGGCACCTTTTGGGAACCTAGATTTTCTTCATAGGAGGACCATTCCTGCAGTTAGTGCCAACATATCTAGCAAATACTTCACCATTCTGATTTTTGAACAGTTTATAATTGGAGTCAAATGACTCATCAGAAGAATATGAAGATTCACATGTAAAGCCAGATAAAGTAGATGGATCCATTGAAGGTCCCTTTGCAGCAACCCATGAGGTTTTGGGATACTACTCAGGCTTCCAGTAGGTCCCATCAGCATTGAGTTTCCTCTCAAAGGAAACACCCTCTTTTCCAGGGTTCCTGTTGAGATCTGCTTCTTAAGCACATCACAAAGAGCCTGATGCCCTTTGAGGCTTTTGTACACGCCTGTCACATACAATTCCTTCAACCCTGCATGGTCAGTGATTCTAGCAGCATCCTCGGATGAGGAATTAGTGACAGCATAGTCAGGTGAAGAATTTGCAGCAATAGAAGCATTTGAACTTTCAGGTGAAGAATTAGCAGATTCATGTTCAATGCACTTCAAACATGGAGGAATAAATTTTCCTGAGTAGCGCTGATTTATTGAGCAAGTAATTAACCACACTCCTTCTGAAGATCTTCATAACTCCCCCTTAGCTTCTCAAGATCTTGCTTTCTTTGAAGAAATTCATAAGAAAGCTTCTCATGATCAGATAAGAGAGTGTTATGATGACTCTGAAGATTATCAAACTTAGTCTGAAGTCTCTGAAGACTTTCAGCCAAAGCTTTCGACTGATTCATTTCTTCACCCAACATATCATCGCCCTCATCCAGCATGTTTTGAACTTTTTTCCAAAATTCTTTGTTGTTTAGTGGCAAGGGAAGCAAGTTTGGTATAGCTGGGTCCAAATTCATCACCAGATTCATCATCACTAGACTCAGATAGATAGCATTCAGTTACCTTGGCACCTTTTGCCATAAGGCATGGTGAAGAGGATGATGATTCAGATTGAAGGTCATAGCCTTTCGCGACTCCATGAATTCCCCAAACCAGGGATCATGATGAGTTCGATGACCTTCATAGACCTCAGATAGACGGTCCCAGATGAGCTTCGCATGGCAGAGATGCATAACGTTCTTGAACTGATTTTGCGACAAGCCAGCCTCTGCCATATTGCATAGGTCAGTAAGACCAATCTCAATGATGGTCCAAAGTTCGTTGTTCATCGCCATGAGGCGCTTCTTCATCATGGCCTTCCACTTGGGATAATCATGACCGTCAAAGATGGGGCATGTCACTGTCTTCATTCTTGCGGCCGACATAACTGAAACTGCAGGCGGTTAAACCAAAATCACACAGAACAAGGGAGTACCTTGCTCTGATACCAATTGAAAGTGCGTTAAGTCGACTAGAGGGGTGTGAATAGGTGATTTTTATGAATTATTCACTGAGGAATTTCAGAGTGAGGAAATTCCTGAGTGAAGAACTACTTGCAGTGGAATAAGTACTCAGATGCAGACATGACATAACATAAGTATGGACATCATGATGAATAGAAAACAAGCACAGAGTACAGAAAGCGTTAGCACAGGATAAAATAGAATGAAGACAAACAGACTGAAGAAATTGAACTGAGGAAATTGAGAATGTCTTCAGTCAAAGTCTTCAAACAGATATGAATAGGTACACAACACAATAATGAAGAAATGGAAGGGTTGAGGAGATAGAATCAGTTAGCTCGGTGAAGACAAAGATTTGGTAGACTAGTTCCAACTATTGTGATAGTTGTACGTCTGGTGAGAGCGGCTAGGTATTTAAACTTGAGGACACACAGTCCTCACCATATTCTCCTTGAACTAAGGTCACACAGACCTCGTCCAATTACTCATGGTAAATCTTCAGGTGACTTCCAAACCTTCACAAACCCGGTCACCCGGCGATCCACAATTTCCTCTTGGATGCTCTAGACCACGACGCCTAACCGTCTGGAGGATGCACAGTCCTCAAAGGTAACAAGCGTCGGTTCCACACAAGAACAATCTCTTCAGTGATGCTCAATCACTTTGGGTTTGTAGGTGTTTGGTTTTGGGTTTTGGGTTTTTTCCTCTCTTGATGATTTTCGCTCAAAGTCCTCGAAGGATGGGATGCTCTCAATGATAAGTGTCAGTTTCTCGCGGAGCAGCCAACTAGCTAGTGGTTGTAGGGGGGCTATTTATAGCCTAGGGAGCAGCTCGACATGATAAGACATAAATGCCCTTCAATGATATGACCGTTAGGTGGATAAGATATTTTGGGACAGCTGGCGCATAGCACAGCAACGGTCAGAAATTTGAGGTATCAAATTCCTCAGGGCTATCATGTTCCTCACTCGTAGGCAATCTGCACTGGAGAATTCCTAACTCCTCAGTGAGGACAAATTCCTGAGAGACCAAAAGAACTACATCTCTGTCACTAAAGAAATTTACTGAATTGTATGAGATTTTCAATGGCTTCACTCGAAGGGATTGGTAGGTGTAGGATTTTGAGTTGAGCATTACCTGGAAACTTTTCTTTAGTTTTACCTTGACCCCCTTTAACAGTACGGTGTTTCCTATGACTCAAGAAAGAGAAAATGAAACTACGAAAACAAAAGTCTTCACGCTTCATGTTCCTCGCATGAATATCAAGTCTTCATGGTCACACCAATTTCTTCACTTGAAGACATTCATTTTTAGGGATCGACTTTCTCTGTAAATATCAAACTCCTCATAGACTTATAGTCTTGTGTACACTCACAAACGCATTAGTCCCTTAACCTATAAGTCTTCAATATACCAAAATCACTAAGGGGCACTAGATGCACTTACAAATGGGCCCTGGGTCAATAGGTTAGTCCCAAAAATGATGTAAAGTTGCTATAAAATGATTGTAAAACACCCAAGAATGATAAAATAACAGTGTGAATACTTCATAAATTATAGATACGTTGGAGACGTATCAGCATCCCCAAGCTTAATTCCTACTCGTCCTCGAGTAGGTAAATGGTAAAAGAAATAACTTATGAAGTGTGAATGCTAGCAATGTGCATAAGTTTGATCAATGATAATTTCAACCACTTTTCCTAGCATCATAACAGCAATTCTTTCTTACAAAACTTCTCATGTTATAGTAGCAACCAATTCACATGTTAAGGTTCAAACAATGAATTCTCTTGAAACTCAACAACCTATCTTCTTAGTCACCAAGCAATTGCAATTCAACTTATTCAATAGAGTTTAAGTAAGAGCTCCACATACTCAACCATCATATAGTCTTCTATGATTGCTAACACTCACCTTCTATACATGAGCAAAACGTTTCAACCGAACACATAGGCAGATAGGGGTGATGTCAACAATATTCACCTCAAGGGTGATGTCAACAATAATAACTCATGCTACCCATGTTCAATTGGACATATGTGCCTAGATCTTTCCCCACCACATGATGCTTACCAAAATAAAAAAATAAAAGGAATAGAGAGGAATACTTTGACTCTTTCCATAAAAGTAAATACTGAAAAGTAAAAGATAGGCCCTTCGCAGAGGGAAGCAGAGATTGCCATGCGCTTATTTTTTTGTATGCTCAATCCCTTAGTGCAAAAGAACGTCACGTTATATTTCCCCTTGTGATAGCAACCTTTATTATGCAGTCTATCGCTTTTATTGCTTTACCATCACAAGTTCATACAACGCTCAATTTTCTCTTGCACTTTTAGAAGCAATTTTTATTGCCTTATTGCACCGATGACAACTTACTTGAAGGATCTTGCTCAATCCTTAGGTAGGTATGGTGGACTCTTGAAAATAAGATTTGGGTTTAAGGATTTTTGGATGCACAAGCAGTATCTCTACTTGGTGTAGAATTTTTGGCTAGCAAAGATAGGGGCAAGCATGTAACGCCCTCGATGCGGCTATATCTCCCACGTGTCGAAGCATGACTTAGAGGCATAACCGCATTGAAAGCAATGTCGCAAGTGAGGTAATCTTCACGCAACCCATGTAATACATAAGGGAAAGAGATACATAGTTGGCTTAACATGGTGACTTTACTTTGCATGTTTAACAACTCTAAAATTTGGTTTAGGGCAGAACAGTACCAAATCTAATATATGCTCATGAGGATTTTCCAGAATTGTTGTTGTTGTTTCCGGCCTCATTTAAACTTGACTAGATAGTTAGTTTTATTATGCTTCACCTCTTGCCATGTTATTCAACATTTATATTGTTGAGTTCATAAACGAGATCGAACTAAATAACTTGAATGTGGTGTTTCGTCAATATGCAACGGAGTTGCATATTGAGCTCCACTTAAATTGTAGGATTGCTTGTGCACTTTGCCATGCCATGCCTCATTAAACTAGACATGCATCATACTTGGTTGTGCATCATGTCATGTTTATGTGTTGGTTGTTTACTATGTTGTTTGCTTTCTTTCCAGTGTACTTCTTCTCGGCAATCCGGTAACGTTGCGTTTGTGAGGATCCGTTCGTCTACGTCCGTTTGTCTTCTTCATGGACTCGTTCTTCTTCCTTGCGGGATTTCAGGCAAGATGACCATACCCTCGAAATCACTTCTATCTTTGCTTGCTAGATGCTCGCTCTTTTGCTATGCCTATGCTGCGATACCTACCACTTGCTTATCATGCCTCCCATATTGTTAAGCCAAGCCTCTAACCCACCTTGTCCTAGCAAACCGTTGTTTGGCTATGTTACCGCTTCGCTCAGCCCCTCTTATAGCGTTTTTAGTTGCAGGTGAAGATTGGAGTTTGTTCCTTGTTGGAACATGGATATTTTGTTAGGATATCACAATATCTCTTATTTAATTAATGCATCTATATACTTGGTAAAGGGTGGAAGGCTCGGCCTTATGCCTGGTGTTTTGTTCCACTCTTGCCGCCCTATTTCCCGTCATATCGGTGTTATGTTCCTGGATTTTGCGTTCCTTACACGGTTGGGTTATAATGGGAACCCCTTGACAGTTCGCTTTGAATAAAACTCCTCCAGCAAGGCCCAACCTTGGTTTTACCATTCGCCACCTAGCCTCTTTTTCCCTTGGGTTAGGCCAGCCCAAGGGTCATCTTTATTTTTACCCCCCCAGGCCAGTGCTTGTCTAAGTGTTGGTCCAAAATGGGCAGCCTGCGGGGCCACCTCGGGGAAACATGAGGGCTGGTTTTACTCGTAGCTTGACCTATCCGGTGTTACCCTGAGAACGAGATATGTGCAGCTCCCATCAGGATGTCGGCGCATCGGGCGGCTTTGCTGGACTTGTTTTACCATTGTCGAGGATGTCTTGTAACTGGGATGCCGAGTCTGATCGGATTGTCTTGGGAGAAGAAATATCCTTCGTTGACCGTGAGAGATTGTGATGGGCTAAGTTGGGACACCCCTGCAGGGATTTGAACTTTCGAAAGTCGTGCCCGCGGTTATGGGCAGATGGGAATTTGTTAATGTCCGGCTGTAGAAGACTTGAACTTAACTTAATTAAAATGCACCAACCGCGTGTGTAACCGTGATGGTCTCTTCTCGGTGGAGTCCGGGAAGTGAACACAGTGTTGGAGTAATGTTTGACGTAGGTTGTCCTAGGATCACTTCTTGATCATAGTTGTTCGATCGTGCTTTTGCCTTCTCTTGTCGCTCTCTTTTGCGAACAGGTTAGCCACCATATATGCTAGTCGCTTGCTGCAGCTCCACATCATACCTTTACCTTACCCATAAGCTTAAATAGTCTTGATCGCGAGGGTGTCAGATTGCTGAGTCCCGTGACTCACAGATTACTTCCAAAACTAGTTTGCAGGTGTCGATGATACTGTGCAGGTGACGCAACCGAGCTCAAGGAGGAGCTCATTGGAGTTCGTGTTTGTTATGATGTTTCCGTGTTTCAGTTGATCAGTAGTGGAGCCCAGTTGGGACGATCAGGGATCTGTGTAGCATTTGGGGTAGTCTTCTTTCATTTTGGTTCCGTAGTCGGACCTTGATTGTATCTTGATGATGTAATGCTTTATTCATGTATTGTGTGAAGTGGCGACTGTAAGCCAACTATGTATCTCTTTCCCTTATGTATTACATGGGTTGTGTGAAGATTACCTCACTTGCGACATTGCTTTCAATGCGGTTATGCCTCTAAGTCGTGCTTCGACACGTGGGAGATATAGCCGCATCGAGGGCGTTACAAAGCACCACATGTTGAAGGATCTATGACAATATAACTTCTATGGGAATATGAACAAACATAAAGCATTACGTTGTCTTCCATGTCCAACGTCAACAATTTGGGTATATAATATTTTGATGGGGGCTCACAATCACAAAAGATTTCCAGGATAGTATATTTATATGTGAAGGTTCTCTTCCTTATACTAATTATTCGTGAATTGCTTTCATGATTGTCAAGCCTCAAAAGATTTTACTTTCTAAACCCAATGTGAAGCTACCACTAGGCATGATATGATTTCAAATTCATGACATTCAATTTATTCAACAATTTACTTATAGGATATAAGTTAAGCACAAGAGTAAATGACATAGAAAAGAGCTTCGTTGACGGGATGTGAATGCCGCTTGCTTAGCCTTTCTGGCAACTATTTGAGGACTCTATTTTATTTAAAAAACTTTCAGATCAAAGTACCTTATTAAAACAACAAGAAAAATGAAAATAAAATGACATTCTAAGAATAGCACAACTCATGTGAAGAAGCAAAAACTTAGGCTCAACCGATACTAACCGATAATTGTTGAAGAAGAAAGGTGGGATGCCTACCGGGGCATCCCCAAGCTTAGATGCTTGAGACTTCTTGAAATATTATCTTGGTATGCCTTGGACATCCCCAAGATTGAGTTTTTGTGTCTCCTTAATTCTTCTCATATCATGGTTTTCCTAAATCTCAAAAGCTTCATCCACACAAAACTCAACAAGAACTCGTGAGATAAGTTAGTATAAACCAATGCAAAAACCTTATCATTCTCTAATGTAGCAAATCACTAAAATTATTATTCAACATTGCATACTAAATGCCTCTGCATATTTAATACTCCTATCGGCAAATAGGATCATTAAACAAGCAAACATATGCAAACAATGCAAACATAACAGCAATCTGCCAAAACAGTACAGTCTATAAAGAATGCAAGAGTATCAATACTTATTCAACTCCAAACATTATGAAACTTTACCATACTGTAGAAAATTTATCAGAGCTCATCTGCAAAAAGTTTCAACATTTTATCACATTCTGACTTTCGTAGGGAATTTTTGCAACAGCGGTAAACTTTTTGTTTTCAAACAGCAACAATTATACTTGCAAAATAAACATGGCAAAGGCTATAATTGCCACTTTTATTGAAATAAAAGATGCAAAACATTATTCTAAATAACAGCAAGCAAAGCCTAATAAAATAAATTGACACTCCAAGCAAAACACATATCATGTGACGAATGAAAACATAGCTCCAAGTGAGGTTACCGATAATGTTGGAGACGAAAGAGAGGATGCCTTCTAGGGCATCCCCAAGCTTAGTTGCTTGGATCTTCCTTGAATATTTCCTTGGTGGTGCATTGGGCATCCCCAAGCTTAGGTTCTTGTCACTCCTTATTCTCCTCATATCGATATCTCACCCAAAACTTGAAAACTTCAACCACACAAAACTTAATGGAAATTTGTGAGACAGGTTAGTATGATAAAGAGCAAACCATTCCACTTTTGGTACTGCCAAAGACAAGATTCATAATTGTTCTCACACAATGCCTACTGTATCATATCATTTCTACAATTTCTATTGAGCAATATTGTAACATCCCAAATTTTCAATTTGGAATGTAATACATAGGACATCATATTGCATAACATATTTTATTGCATTTTGCTTTGTGATCCTCAAAATTCTAAGCAACTCAAGGACCCACGGAGAGAGTTGGGGATTTCACTGTTTTCATATTTGAATTTTCTCGAATATCAAAAAAAAGGATCATTTTGATTTTATTATTATTTTCTCTCCAAAAATGTTTCAAATTAAAATATATGAGAGGAGATAATATGAATTCTCCAAAATAAATGAGATATTGGAGGAAAAATGTTAAAATCAAATAAATATTTTTTTTCGAATTTTATTACTGTTTTATTTGAATTAGAAAAATATGCATTTTACAAATTTGCATTTTTAGGACAAGAAAATGTTCACTTTGTTCTAAATATTCTATTTAGACGGCGAAAATTCATTTTGGCATTTTTAGATATTTATTTTATTTTTAGGATTTTTCCGACGGAATCTATTTTTTTATAAAAAAGTCAACCGACCTAAACGGGCCATTACCGACCCGGACTCCTGCAGGGCAGGCTTTATAAGCCGACCGCCCGAGGCCCCCAGCCCACGAAGCCGCCCCGCCCCAAAACCCTAACCCTAGCGCGCCTGCACCGCCACCCGCGCCCTCGCCGCCGGCGTCGCCACAAGCTTCATTCGTTAGTCTTTTCTTTTTATTTTATTTTTGGCTGGGGACCTATCCGCGATTATTTTTATTGCTGATTAGCCCCTGATTTTCAAACGCTCGCCGTTTCTTAACCGTTTGTCCAAATCCAGTGAAACCAACGCCAAAATCTTCGTCTCGAAACCCTCTTTATGTTGATCAACTTGAACAAGGTTTTGACAATTTAAAATTTGGTTTCAAGCAGATTTGTTTTTGAAGTTCTTTTGACCGTAGTTTTAGTTCTGTAGCTCCGATTCGATTGATTCTTTTTGCAAATTGAAACTCTTCAGTTGAACTTTACATTTGGATCTTCTTATTTGAAGTTTTTCCTTGCATCTTTGCTTGAGTGCTTATGTATGCTATTGTTTGTTTGCGCTAGAATTCCCGGAGTTCGCAGCATGCTACTACGAGTCACTAGGTTTTGCGGATCATTAGCAAGGCAAGTAACACTTTGATCAAACCCATTTACCCGGTTTTTATGCATTAGTTTCAACCCTCAAACATTGCATGAGTAGGATCTCTTAACTTGTGAGTTTGGGAAGTACATGATGAGGTGAACCAATTACCCTTTTTATTGTCAAACCCTGGGAGTTACTTCTACGTTATGCTGCTTATTGCCATGCTATGCTCGTAGACGTGGATTGGGTTTGAGTGTATCCATGATGGATGTGAGATTATTAATTAACAGTTTACTTAAGGTGGCTACTTAAACACACATCTGGGTGGATTGGTTGCGGGCACCTGGGGATATACCAGTGTTGTCCTTTTTGGTTCGCCACCCAGGCTCAAAGGGATCATAAGATTATTCATGCTAGAAACTCCCGCATGCAGCCACATGCCATTATGGGCTCTAGCAAAGTTGAGTAAGTTGTGGGAAACCTTTCCATGATGGGCTAGCAGATGTAGGGGATTGTAGGTGTACCAGCCTATCTATCGGTTAAGGGGACCTCTTCGGAAAGACTGTGTCTCGGTCATCCGTTTCTCAAACACCATGCAGTGCGAGAAATACAACGGAGGAGATCGAGTCTTGTGGGTAAAAGTGCTCAAACCTCTGCAGAGTGTAAAAACTAATCATGATTAGCCGTGTCCCCAGTTCTGGACATCTTGAGTATCTGGTTCTTGGATTATCATGTGGATCTCATCACTCTAAATTAATTTGTTGGGATGTTAATTACTTTTAATTGGGATTGAGATGGGGATTTACCATTCTCAATGTTTTTCAACTACCATGATAGTTAAATAAAATATATTCCTTTGTTGTAGGGAAGAATTGGCTTTTCGCAAAAACTTTATAACCATAGAGCCTCCACCAGCCATATATGCATGTAGTGATAGCATTTACTTGTTCATTGCTCTACTGTGTTATCTTGCCAGCATATTCCATGTGCTGACCCGTTTTGGGCTGCAACATATCATGTTGCAGACTTTTTAGACGAAGAGTAAGGTGCGCTAGGTCGTTTGTCATGCACTCAGCTATGCCATTGGAGTTGATGGACTCACTTTATCTTCCAAGCCTTCCGATGTTATCTTACTTCGATGGCCTTAAGCCATACTTATTGTAATAAGTTCTCTTTTGAGACATTCGATGTAATAAGTGTGTGATTGCTACCCTGTTATAAATCCTTCAAGTATTGTGTGTGTCAGCATTACCGACCCAGGGATGACACTTATGCACAGAGATTTGACCATTTGAGGTTGGGTCGCTACAAGATGGTATCAGAGCACACGCTGAATGTAGGACACGACCACTAAGATGAGCCATAGGTCACTCTTCTCTACTCATTTCTGACTCCCCTCCATTTTCAACTCTATAGGATGGAGGACACAAGGAATAAGTTTACACAGCCGGATGAAGACACACCTATTGGACGACACTTGAAGGAAGTCACTAGGTACCTAAACATTGGAATACCAAGCTTCACGGGACCTACACCGCCACATTACCAGAAGATGAGAGTTGGATGATTCGAGTTCAAGTTCCCGGAAGGACATTCACGCCAATAACTGAGCCCATAGAGTTTTCCTTTGATGCACAAACCTGGAGTCTAGGCAAGAGCATGGCAGCCCACATTGCCATAGGACGCATGGGCGAAGTTTATCACAAGGATCTTAAGGATACTATCTACCAGATATGTGGGCGCCGAGATGAGCAATGGGAGATGATGAGCACCAGGAAGGACAGGTCAATTGCAGCCTTCATCCAGGAGTTAAATCATCACATTCGTCGCTAGGAGAACCAGATGTGCGCAAGCATGATAGATCTGAAGAAGTTGATGACTAGGAACATGGAGTTGGAAGAGGAACTCAAGTCTACATGTGATAGATATGAGGAGGAAATCATCATACTAGTGGAGAAGAATGACGATCTGACAAGGAAGCTAGGGGTATTCATGGGAGACCCTACGCCAAGAGGAGATGATGACCACCCCAAGGACTACATCATCATCGACAACACTGACTCCGACCCCAGTGATGATGATTATGAAGACGAAGCTGGAGCAGATATAATGGAATCTTTTACCGATCAAAATTTCTAGTAGACCACCATATTATTAGTAGTATTTCCCCATGTATATAGTAGTAGTCTGAGCACTGTAACGATAGTTAGATCGATTGTATGCCCTTGCTTGATATTGTTTTGGAGTGATATTGATTGTATTTGTCTCATGTGCATATGGGTAGTGCTTCCTCATTAGACCTCATTCTATTCTAATCTCTCCCCTGTAAAACCCACCATATGCCTCCGAGACGTGACCCCGGATTTGCCTTCCCACCGGAGCTCACTCAGTTGATCCAACAGCAGAATACACTGATGTAGTTGCTAGTTCAAAATGAAGGCAACAACAACAATAATAACAACAACCCACCGCCACCACCTCCAGTTGAAAACTTAGCCCGTTTTCTGAGGTTACAACCGTCAGTGTTTTCCAGTAGCACCGATCCCATAGTTGCGGATGACTGGCTACGCCGGATTGGAAGGGAGTTAACCACTACAGGTTGCACAGATGCTGAGAAGGTGCATTTTGCCGCACACCAATTGGATGGACCTGCAGCCTCATGGTGGGAGAATTACACAACCACCTTCCCCATAGCCAATGTTACTTGGGAGCAGTTTTAGCAAGCATTCCGCACTGCTCATGTCTCAACTGGGGCTATGAGCATGAAGAAGCTTGAGTTTCGCAACTTACGCCAGGGAAACCGTACTGCAGGGCAGTACATGGAGGAGTTTATCAAGCTAGCTCGTTATGCCCCAGATGACGTGGCCACCGATGCCGCGAAACAGGAGAAGCTTATGGAAGAGCTGAATGATGAGATGAGTATGCAGTTGATGGTGGCAACATTCAACAACTACCAGGAGTTGATAGATAAGGCTCTTATGATTGAAGGGAAGCAGCAGCAGATTGAGAGCCGCAAAAGGAAGTATGGACAAGGGAAATACAATTCAGGAGCTCAGCAGAAACCCCGTTTCACCTCGAACTCGGGAGGATTTACCCATAACCACTGAGGCCACACTCACAATGGAGGAATTTCGCATAACCACAATGGCCCTAGGAATGGAAATGGGAGTGGAGCAAGCAGTCAGAACCGCTCTAACCCAAGCACACCCGCCAAGAAGGACCAAAGCCATGTTACTTGTTTCAAGTGCGGGAAGACTGGACACTATGCCAATGAGTGCCCTGGACTCAAGAATGGAAATGGCAATGGAAGCTCTGGAAAGAAGCCCAACCCTTTCAACAAGGGACAAGTGAACCACGCGAACGTGGAGGAGGTTGAGGAGCAGCCAGATGCAGTTATCTATAAGTTTTTGGTTAAGTCATTTACTGCAATAGTTCTTTTTGATACTGGTGCATCGCATTCATACATATCAAGGGGATTCGTGGATAAGTATAAGTTGCCCACCAAAGTTCTTAAGACACCTATGTTAGTAAGCTCACCCGGAGTGGAGTATATGGCAAGCAGTGGATGTTTTCAGATGCCATTGACCATAGGTAGGCATGTTTTTCCCTCAGACATAATAATTTTGGAATCACAAGGATTGGATGTGATACCTGGTATGGATTGGCTATCAAAGTATGGAGGAAACATTGATTGTGCCAGTAGGTCAATTCTAGTCACCACACCGGAGGGAAAAAGGATTAAGTATGTATACAGGCATACTCCTAAGAGTACTCATGTAAATTCCCTCATGGGAGTTATTCAGGAAGAAGTGCATGTAGTGAAGGATTACCCGGATGTATTTCCAGAGGAACTACCAGGCATGCCCCCGGATCGAGACTTTGAGTTTTTGATAGAGTTATTGCCAGGCACCGGACCAATATCAAAGAGACCATACAGGATGCCCGCAAATGATCTGGAGGAGATTAAGAAATAGATTAAGGAGTTATTGGAGAAAGGTTACATTCGACGAAGTTCGTCACCATGGGGAGCCCCAGTGCTCTTGGTTGAGAAGAAGGATAAATATCTGAGAATGGTTGTTGATTATCGTGCATTGAATGAAGTGACGATCAAGAACAAGTACCCACTTCCGATGATCAATGATTTGTTTGACCAGCTGCAAGGAGCTAAAGCATTTTCCAAGATCGATTTACGATCAGGGTACCACCAGCTGAAGATTCGAGAACATGATATACCTAAGACAGCATTCACCACAAGGTACGGGCTATATGAGTACACGGTTATGCCATTTGGATTGACAAATGCCCCGGACTATTTCATGAGTATGATGAACAAGGTGTTTATGGAGTTCTTGGATAAGTTTTTTGTGGTGTTCATTGATGACATTTTGGTATACTCGAAGAATGAAGAAGAGCATAAGGAGCATTTGCGTTTAGTTCTCGAGAAGCTCAGGGAACATCAGTTATACGCCAAGTTCAGCAAATGTGAGTTTTGGTTGAAGAAAGTTCGATTCCTTGGACATGTTATATCAGGAGAAGGTATAGCAGTAGACCCTACTAAGGTTCAGTCATTCACTGAGTGGTTGGCACCCACCTCAGTTGGAGAGATCTGCAGTTTTCTAGGACTCGCGGGATATTATCGGGGATTCATTGAGAATTTCTCTAAGATTGCAAAGCCCATGATAGAGTTGTTGAATAAGGACACCAAGTTTAAATGGATAGATGAATGTGAGGCAAGTTTTCAAGAGTTGAAGAAATGATTGACTACAGCCCCAGTGCTGATTCTGCCAGATATACGTAAGGATTTCCAAGTGTATTGCGACGCGTCTCGTTTAGGACTTGGAGGCGTGCTTATGCAAGACGGAAGAGTTGTTTCATATGCCTCACGACAGCCTCGACCGCATGAATTGAATTATGCCACGCATGATTTGGAGTTAGCAGCCATAGTGCATGCACTCAAAACCTGGAGACATTTTCTTATTGGAAACCATTGTGATGTGTACACAGATCATACGAGTTTGAAGTACATTTTCACGTAGAAGGAGATGAATCTCAGGCAAAGGATATGTTTGGAGCTCATAAAGGATTACGATATGAAGTTGCACTATCATCCAGGGAAGGCCAATGTCGTAGCAGACGCTTTGAGCCAGAAGAGTTACGCCAATACCCTATTAAGTGGAGGATTGCCAACGGAGTTAGCTGAAGATCTCAGGGAGCTACGTTTGGAGATAGTCCCTAGAGGTTTTGTTGCAGCATTGGAAGTTCAGTCGACATTATTGGGAAAAATTCGAGAAGCTCAGAAGGTTGATAAGGAAATTGCTGAGATAAAGGAGAAGATGAGCAAAGGAAAGGCCAAAGGTTTTCGTGAGGACGAGCACAACACCTTGTGGTTTGAGGAACGTATATATGTGCCCAATAATGTAGAGATTAGGAAGTTAATACTCCAGGAAGCTCATGACTCGCCATACTCGATACACCCTGGGAACACCAAGATGTATTTGGATTTAAAGGAGCGTTTCTGGTGGACTGGTATGAAGAAGGATATTTCCGAGTATGTAGCTGTATGTGATGTATGTCAGAGAGTGAAGGAAGAACATCAGAAGCCAGCAGGATTACCGCAGCCTATGCCGATACCCGAGTGGAAGTGGGATAAGCTTGGCATAGATTTTATCACCGGATTACCCAGGACCCAATCGGGATATGATTCTATTTGGGCAGTAGTGGATCACTTGACCAAAGTGGCTCACTTTATCCCAGTGAAAACCACCTATACCAGTGCGAAGTTGGCCAAGATATACATGACCAGGATCGTATGTCTGCATGGTGTTTCGAAGACTATTGTATCAGATAGAGGAACACATTTTAGTTCAAAGTTTTGGCACCAGCTGCACCAGACTTTGGGCACCAGGCTAGAGTTCAGTACAACTTTTCATCCGCAAACAGATGGACAGACCAAGAGAGTCAATCAGATTCTGGAGGACATGTTGAGAGCTTGTGCGCTCGATTATGGATCTAGTTGGGATGATAATTTGCCCTACGCAGAGTTTTCATACAACAACAGTTACCAAGCCAGTTTGAAGATGGCACCCTTCGAAGCTTTGTATGGAAGG
Source organism: Triticum urartu (assembly GCF_056163025.1). Lineage (NCBI taxonomy): Eukaryota > Viridiplantae > Streptophyta > Magnoliopsida > Poales > Poaceae > Triticum > Triticum urartu. The sequence continues at coordinate 219,533,759 of NC_141874.1, read as the reverse complement.
AGGTGCAGAACGTCGTTGATGTGGGATGAAGTTGGAGACCATTAGTTGTTTGGACCATATTTGATCAAAGAGTCAGAAGAGAAGGTTAAGTTGATTCGAGACAGACTGAAGGTAGCTCAGTCCAGACAGAAGAGCTACGCAGACTTGAAACACAAGGAGGTAGTCTATGAAATTGGAGACAGAGCATATCTTCGTGTGTCACCTCTGCGAGGAGTTAAACATTTTGGAGTTAAGGGAAAGTTAGCCCCGAGATTTGTAGGACCATACCGAGTTTTGGAACGTATGGGAGAAGTGGCCTACAAGTTGGAGTTACCCGAAGGACTGTCAGGAGTTCATGATGTGTTTCACGTTTCCCAGTTGAAGAAGTGCCATGCTGAGATGGCCGACATTCCTCTGAGAGATACAGTGCCCCTGGAAGCAATTCAGTTGGATAGTGATCTGACCTATGAGGAGAAACCTGTCCACATTCTCGAGTTTGCCAGCCGAGTTACACGCAGTAAGGTTATCAAGTTTTGCAAAGTTCAGTGGAGCCACCATACCGAGGATGAAGCCACCTGGCAACGAGAGGGTGATCTATGGAAAGACCACCCACACCTATTTTCTAGCCAACCCGAATCTCGAGGGCGAGATTCATCTTAAGGGGGGTAGGTTTGTAACATCCCAAATTTTCAATTTGGAATGTTATACATAGGACATCATATTGCATAACATATTTTATTGCATTTTGGTTTGCGATCCTCGAAATTCTAAGCAACTCAAGGACCCATAGAGAGAGTTGGGGATTTCACTGTTTTCATATTTGAATTTTCTCGAATATCGAAAACAAGGATCATTTTGATTTTATTATTTTTTTCTCTCCAAAAATATTTCAAATTAAAATATATGAGAGGAGATAATATGACTTCTCCAAAATAAATGAGATATTGGAGGAAAAATGTTAAAATTAAATAAATAAAATTTTTGGATTTTATTGCTATTTTATTCGAATTAGAAAAATATGCATTTTTCAAAATTGCATTTTAGGCCAAGAAAATGTTCACTTTGTTCTAAATATTCTATTTAGACGGTGAAAATTTGTTTTGGCATTTTTTGATTTTTATTTTACTTTTTAGGATTTTTCCAGCGGAATTTGTTTTCTTTAAGTCAACCGACCTAAACGGGCCGTGACCGACCTGGACTCCTGCCGGGCAGGCTTTATAAGCCGACCGCCCGAGGCCCCTAGCACAACAAGCCGCCCTGCCCCGAAACCCTAACCCTAGCGCGCATGCACCGCCGCCGCGTCGCCCGCAACGCTCGTCGCCGCCGCTCGACGTTGCCGCCGCTCGCCGGACCCGCCGTTGTTTTTTTCGGTTTAGGTAAAAACCGTTCGTTTTTTAAAACCCTAGATGCATTTTTTTATTTTTATCGGTTCGGTTTTCGACAGTTTATTTATTTAGCGGATGTCCGTCCGTTCCAACGAACGCTATTCACCGGTTAGGTTCAGACAGCCAATGTTCGTTCATTAGTGTTTCATTTTTATTTTATTTTTGGCGAGGGACCTATCCGCGATTATTTTTATCACAGATTAGCCCCTGATCTTCAAACACTCACCGTTTCTTAACCGTTTGTCCAAATCCAGTGAAACCAACGCCAAAATCTTCGTCTCAAAACCCTCTTTCTGTTTAATCAACTTGAACAGGATTTTGACAATTTAAAATTTGGTTTCAAGCAGATTTGTTTTCGAAGTTCTTTTGACCGTAGTTTCAGTTCCGTAGCTCCAATTCGATTGATTCTTTTTGCAAATCGAACCTCTTCAGTTTAACTTTCCGTTTGGATCTTCTTATTTGAAGTTTTTCCCTTGCATCTTTGCTTGAGTGCTTATGTATGCTATTGTTTGTTTGCGCTAGAATTCCCGGAGTGCGCAGCATGCTACTACGAGTCACTAGGTTTTGCGGATCATCAGCAAGGCAAGTAACACTTTGATCATATCCCTTTACCCTTTTTTATGCATTAGTTTCAACCCTCAAACATTGCATGAGTAGGATCTCTTAACTTGTGGGTTTGGGAAGTAGATGATGAGGTAGAACCTATTACCCTTTTTATTATCAAACCCTGGGAGTTACTTCTACGTTATGCTGCTTATTGCCATGCTATGCTCGTAGACGTGGATTGAGTTTGAGTGTATCCATGACAGATGTGAGATTGTTAATTAAGGGTTTACTTAAGGTGGCTACTTAGACACACATCTGGGTGGATTGGTTGCGGGCACCTGGGGATATACTAGTGCTGTCCTTTTTGGTTTGCCACCCAGGCTCAAAGGGATCATAAGATTATTCATGCTGAAAACTGCTACGTCTTGAGCACTACGTTGGTTTTCCCTTGAAGAGGAAAGGGTGATGTAGCAAAGTAGCGTAAGTATTTCCCTCAGTTTTTGAGAACCAAGGTATCAATCCAGTAGGAGGCCACACGCAAGTCCCTCGTACCTACACGAACAAATAAGAACCTCGCAACCAACGCGATAAAGGGGTTGTCAATCCCTTCACGATCACTTACGAGAGTGAGATCTGATAGAGATAATAATGATAAGATAAATATTTTTAGTATTTTTATGATATAGATTGAAAGTAAAGATTGCAAAGTAAAAATAGATTGGAGACTTATATGATGGAAAATAGACCCCGGGGCCATAGGTTTCACTAGTGGCTTCTCTCAAGATAGCATAAGTATTACGGTGGGTGAACGAATTGCTGTCGAGAAATGGATGGAAAAGCGAATAATTGTGAGAATATCTATGCATGATCATGTATATAGGCATCACGTCCGTGATAAGTAGACCGACTCCTGCCTGCATCTACTACTATTACTCCACACATTAACCGCTATCCAGCATGCATCTAGAGTATTAAGTTCATAAGGACAGAGTAACGCCTTAGGTAAGATGACATGATGTAGAGGGATAAACTCAAGCAATATGATATAAAACCCATCTTTTTATCCTCGATGGCAACAATACAATACGTGTCATTTCCCTTTCTGTCACCAGGATCGAGCACCGCAAGATTGAACCCAAAGCTAAGCACTTCTCCCATTGCAAGAAAGATCAATCTAGTAGGCCAAACCAAACTGATAATTCGAAGAGACTTGCAAAGATAACCAATCATGCATAAAAAATTTCAGAGAAGAATCAAATATTGTTCATAGATAGACTTGATCATAAACCCACAATTCATCGGATCTCAACAAACACACCGCAAAAAGAGTTACATCGAATAGATCTCCAAGAAGATCAAGGAGAACTTTGTATTGAGATACAAAGAGAGAGAAGAAGACATCTAGCTACTAACTATGGACCCGAAGGTCTGAAGTAAACTACTCGCACATCACCGGAAGGGCCATGGAGTTGATGTAGAGGCCCTCCGTGATCAATGCCCCCTCCGGTGGAGCTCTGGAAAAGGCCCCAAGATGGGATCTCTTGGGTACAAAAGGTTGCGGCGGTGGAAATAGGGTTTCGTGGTGCTCGTGGATGTTTTCGGGGTATGTGAACATATATAGGAGGAAGAAGTAGGTCCGTTGAGCCACGAGGGGGAGGGCGCGTCCAGGGGTAGGCGCGCCCCCTACCTCATGGACACCTCGTCCGTTTCTTGACGTCCACTCCAAGTCCTCTAGATCACGTTTGTTCCGAAAATCACGCTCCCGAAGGGTTCATTCCGGTTGGACTCCGTTTGATATTCCTTTTCTGCGAAACACTAAAATAGGCAAAAAACAACAATTTGCGCTGGGCGTTGGGTTAATAGGTTAGTCCCAAAAATAATATAAAAGTGTAAAATAAAGCCCATTAACATCCAAAACAGATAATATAATAGCATGGAACAATAAAAAATTATAGATACGTTGGAGACGTATCAAGCATCCCCAAGCTTAATTCCTGCTTGTCCTCGAGTAGGTAAATGATAAAAACAGAATTTTTGATGTGGAATGCTTTCTAGCATGTTCTTCAATGTATTTTTCTCTATTGTGGCATGAATGGTCAGATCCAAAAGATTCAAGATAAAAGTTTATTGTTGACATAAAAATAGTAATACTCCAAGTATGCTAATCAAGCAATTATGTCTTATCAAAATATCATAGCCAAAGAAAACTTATCCCTACAAAGTCATATAGTTTGGCCATGCTTCATTTTCGTCACACAAAATGCTCCCCTCATGCACAACCCCGATGACAAGCCAAGCGTGTTTCATACTTAGCCTTTTCGAACTCTTTCAACTTTTATGCAATATATGAGCGCGAGCCATGGACATAGCACTATGGGTGGAATAGAATATGATGATTGAGGTTGTGTGAGAAGACAAAAAGGGATAAAGTCTCACATTGACGTGGCTAATCAATTGGCTATGGAGATGCCCACCGATTGATGTCAATGAAAGGAGTAGGGATTGCCATGCAACAGATGCACTAGAGCTATAAATATATTAAAGCTCATCAAAGAAACTAAGTGGGTGTGCATCCAACTTGCTTGCTCATGAAGACCTAGGGCATTTGAGGAAGCCCATCATTGGAATATACAAGCTAAGTTCTATAATGAAAAATTTCCACTACTATATGAAAGTGATAAAATAAGAGACACTCTATCAAGAAGACCATGGTGCTACTTTGAAGCACAATTGTGGAAAAAGGATAGTAACATTGTCCCTTCTCTCTTTTTCTCTCATTTTTTTGGGCCTTCTTTTTTTATATATATGGCCTCTTTTTTTTGTCCGGAGCCTCATCCCGACTTGTGGGGGAATCATAGTCTCCATCATCCTTTCCTCACATGGGACAATGCTCTAATGATGATCATCACACTTTTATTTACTTACAACTCAAGAATTACAACTCGATACTTAGAACAAAATATGAATCTATGTGAATGCCTCCGGCGGTGTACCGGGATTGCGATGAATCAAGAGTGACATCTATGAAAAATTTGAGCATGGTGGCTTTCCCACAAATACGATGTCAACTACATGATCATGCAAAGCAATATGACAATGATGATGCATGTCATAATAAATGGAATGGTGGAAAGTTGCATGGCAATGTATCTTGAAATGGCTATGGAAATGCCATAATAGGTAGGTATGGCGGCTGTTTTGAGGAAGATATAAGGAGGCTTATGTGTGATAGAGCGTATCATATCACGGGGTTTGGATGCACCGGTGAAGTTTGCACCAACTCTCAAGGTGAGAAAGGGCAATGCACGGTACCGAAGAGGCTAGAAATCATGGAAGGGTGAGAGTGCGTATAATCCATGGACACAACATTAGTCATAAAGAACTCACATACTTATTGCAAAAATCTACAAGTCATCAAAACCAAGCACTACGCGCATGCTCCTAGGGGGATAGATTGGTAGGAAAAGACCATCGCTTGTCACCGACCGCCACTCATAAGGAAAGCAATCAAAGAACACCCCATGCTTCAAATTTGTCACACAACGTTTACCAGACGTGCATGCTACGGGACTTGCCAACTTCAACACAAGTATTCATCAATTTCACAATTACTCAACTAGCACACCTCTAATGTTACCACCTTTATATCTCAAAACAATCTATCAAGCATCCAACTTCTCTTAGCATTTAAAATTTATAACCAAAGTGAATTACCATGCTGTTCTAAAGGACTCTCAAAATGATATAAGTGAAGCATGAGAGATCAATTATTTCTATAAAATAGAACCACCGCCGTGATCTAAAAGATATAAGCGAAGCACTAGAGCAAAAATTATCCAACTCAAAAGATATAAGTGAAGCACATAAGTATTCTAATAAATTCCAATTCATGTGTGTCTCTCCCAAAAGGTGTGTACAACAAGAATGATTGTGTTAAACTAAAAAGTAGAGACTCAAATCAGACAAGACGCTCCATGCAAAACACATATCATGTGGCAAATAAAAATATAGCTCCAAGTAAAGTTACTGATGGATGAAGATGAAAGAGGGATGCCTTCCTGGGTATCCCCAAGCTTAGGCTTTTGGTTGTCCTTGGATTTTACCTTGGGGTGCCTTGGGCATCCCAAAGCTTAGTCTCTTGCCACTCCTTGTTCCATAATCCATCAAATCTTTAGCCCAAACTTGAAAACTTCACAACACAAAACTTAAAAGAAATCTCGTGAGCTCCGTTAGTAAAAGAAAACAACCACCACTTCAAGGAACTGTAATGAACTCATTCTTTATTTATATTGGTGTTAAACCTACTGTATTCCAACTTTTGTATGGTTTATAAACTCTATTACTAGCCATAGATTCATCAAAATAAGCAAACAACACACGAAAAACAGAATCTGTCAAAAACAGAACAGTCTGTAGTAATCTGTAGGTTTCAAATACTTATGAAACCCCAAAAATTCTAAAATAAATTTCTTGACGTGAGGAATTTACTTATTAATCATCTTCAAAAAGAATTAACTAAATAGCACTCTCCAATAAAACATGGCAGCAATTATCGTGAGCGCTAAAGTTTCTGTTTTTTACAGCAAGATCGCAAAGACTTTTCCCAAGTCTTCCCAAAGGTTCTACTTGGCACAAACACTAATTAAAAGCATAAAACCACATCTAAACAGAGTCTAGATGAATTATTTATTACTAAACAGAATCAAAAAGCAATAAACAAAAATAAAATTGGGTTGCCTCCCAACAAGTGCTATCGTTTAACGCCCCTAGCTAGGCATAAAAGCAAGGATAGATCTAGGTATTATGACCTTTGGTATGCAATCCATAAATGGCTCTCATAATAGATTCATAAGGTAATTTAATTTTCTTTCTAGTAAAGTGTTCCATGCCCTTCCTTAACGGAAATTGGAATCTAATATTCCCTTCCTTCATATCAATAATTGCACCAATCGTTCTAAGGAAAGGTCTACCAAGAGTAATAGGACATGTAGGATTGCAATATATATCAAGGACAATGAAATCTACAGGCACATATTTACTATTTTCAACAATAAGAACACCATTAATTCTTCCTATAGGTTTCTTAATGGTGGAATCCGGAAGATGCAAGTTTAAAGAACAATCATCAAATTCACGGAAACCTAGCAAATCACACAAAGTTTTAGGAATCGTGGAAACACTAGCACCCAAATCACATAAAGCATAGCATTCATTATATTTAATCTTAATTTTAATAGTAGGTTCCCACTCATCATGAAGTTTTCTAGGGATAGAAACTTCCAATTGAAGCTTTTCTTCATAAGATTGCATTAAAGCATCACCGATATGTTTAGTAAAAGCTTTATTTTGACTATAAACATGCAGAGAATTTAGCACGGATTACAAAAAGGAAATACAATCTATTAAATAACAATTATCATAATTAAATTCCTTGAAATCCAAGATAGTGGGTTCATTGCTATTTAAAGTTTTGACCTCTCCAATCCCACTTTTATCAATTTTTGCAACAAGATCTAAAAACTCCGAATCATTGGGACGCCTTCTAACTAAAGTTGACTCATCTCCAGTCCCATCATTATCAAGATTCATATTGCAAAACAAATATTTAATAAGGGACACATCAATAATTTTTAGATCTTCATCTTTATTATCATGGAAACTAGAAGAACACGCATTTATGAAGCAATATTTTTTAGCACGCATCCTAGCGGTTCTTTCTTTGCACTCATCAATGGAAATTCTCATAGCTTTGAGAGACTGATTGATATCATGCTTAGGTGTAATGGATCTAAGTTTCAAAGAATCAACATCAAGAGAAATTCTATCCACGTTCCTAGCCAACTCATCAATCTTAGACAATTTTTCTTCAATCGAAGCATTGGAACTCTTTTGCGAATTATTCTTTAATATTAGATTCAAAATCAGAGGGCATCTTATTAAAATTTCCATAAGAATTGTTTTAGGAATTTCCATAATTATTAGAGGAATTACTAGGAAATGGCCTAGGATTAAAATTACCTCTATATGCGTTATTACCAAAATTGTTCCTACCAACAAAATTCACATCCATAGATTCATTATTATTCTCAATCAAAGTAGATAAAGGCATATCATTAGGCTAAGAAGAAACACTTTTATTAGCAAACAATTTCATAAGTTCATCCATCTTTCCACTCAAAACATTGATTTCTTCTATAGCATGCACCTTTTTATTAGTAGATCTTTCAGTATGCCATTTAGAATAATTAACCATAATATTATCTAGGAGTTTAGTAGCTTCTCCTAAAGTGATTTCCATAAAAGTGCCTCCCGTGGACGAATCTAAAAGATTTCTAGAAGCAAAGTTAAATCTGGCATAATTTTTTTGTATAATCATCCAAAGATTCAAACCATGTGTAGGGCAATTGCGTATCATTAATTTCATCCTCACTCAAGCTTGTGCAACATGTTCATGATCAAGTTGCTTAAAATTCATAATATCGTTTCTAAGAGTGATGATCTTAGCGGGAGGAAAATACTTAGAGATAAAAGCATCTTTGCACTTATTCCATGAATCAATACTATTTTTAGGCAAAGACGAAAACCAAGTTTTAGCACGATCTCTAAGGGAAAACGGGAATAGCTTCAGTTTAACAATATCATTATCCACATCTTTCTCCTTTTGCATATCACATGAATCAAAAAAGTTGTTTAGATGGGTAGCGGCATCTTCACTATGAGGTCCGGAAAACGGATCTTTCACGACAAGATTCAGCAAGGCAGCATTAATTTCACAAGATTCAGCATCGGTAAGAGGAGCAATCGGAGTGCTAATAAAATCATTATTGTTGGTATTGGAAAAGTCACACAATTTAGTATTGTCTTGAGCCATCGTGACAAGCAAGCAATCCAACACACAAGCAAACAAGAAACAAGTAAAAAGAGACGAACTAGAAAAGAGAAGGGGAACGGAAAAAGAGGGCGAATAAAACGGCAAGGGTGAAGTGGCGGAGAGGAAAATGAGAGGCAAATGGCAAATAATGTAATGCGAGGGATAAAAGTTTGTGATGGGTACTTGGTATGTCTTGACTTGTGCGTAGACTCCGGCAATAGTGCCAGAAATTGCTCGTTGTTAGGAGTCAAATCTTGACTTGAGTTGGCGCGAATCTCCCCGGCAACGGCGCCATAAATCCTTCTTGCTACCTCTTGAGCACTGCGTTGGTTTTCCCTTGAAGAGGAAAGGGTGATGCAGTAAAGTAGCGTAAGTATTTCCCTCAGTTTTTGAGAACCAAGGTATCAATCCAGTAGGAGATCACGCTCGAGTCCCATGCACCTACACAAATAAATAAGAACCTCGCAACCAACACGATAAAGGGATTGTCAATCCCTTCATGGTCACTTACAAGAGTGAGATCTGATAGATATGATAAGATAATATTTTTGGTATTTTTATGATAAAGAGAAATAAAGAATCAAAGTAAAATAAACGGCAAAGGAAATAACTAAGTTTTGGAAGATTAATATGATGGAAGATAGACCCGGGGGCCATAGGTTTCACTAGTGGCTTCTCTCAGGAGCATAAGTATTACAGTGGGTAAACAAAAAAGCGAATAATAATGAGAATATATAGGTACGATCATGTATATAGGAATCACGTCCGAGACAAGTAGACCGAAATGATTCTGCATCTACTACTATTACTCCACACATCGTCCGCTATCCACCATGCATCTAGAGTATTTTGTTCATAAGAACAGAGTAATGCTTTAAGTAAGATGAAATGATGTAGCGGGATAAACTCATGCAATATGATATAAACCCCATCTTTTTATCCTCAATGGCAACAATACAATACGTGTCGGTTCCCTTTCTGTCACTGGGATCGAGCACCGCAAGATTGAACCCAAAGCTAAGCACTTCTCCCATTGCAAGAAAGATCAGTCTAGTAGGCCAAACCAAACTGATAATTCAAAGAGACTTGCAAAGATAAACCAATCATACATAAAAGAATTCAGAGAAGAATCAAATATTGTTCATAGATAAACTTGATCATAAACCCACAATACATAGGATCTCGACAAACACATCGCAAAAGAAGATTACATCGAATAGATCTCCAAGAAGATCAGGGAGAACTTTGTATTGAGAACCAAAGAGAGAGAAGAAGCCATCTAGCTAATAACTATGGACCCGTAGGTCTGAAGTAAACTACTCACACATCACCGGAGAGGCCATGGAGTTGATGTAGAGGCCCTCCGTGATCAATGCCCCCTCCGGCGGAGCTCCGGAAAAGGCCCCAAGACTGGATCTCTCGGGTACAGAAGGTTGCGGCGGTGGAATTAGGTTTTCGTGGTGCTCCTGGATGTTTGGGGGATATGTGGATATATATATATAGGAGGAAGGAGTACGTCGGTGGAGCAACGAGGGGCCCAGGAGGGTGGAGGGCGCGCCCAGGGGGGTAGGCGTGCCCCCCTGCCTCGTGCCCTCCTCGATCGTTTCTTGACGCCCACTCCAAGTCTCCTGGATCACATTTTGTTGAGAAAATCACGTTCCTGAAGGTTTCATTTCGTTTGGACTCCATTTGATATTCCTTTTCTTCGAAACCCTAAAATAGGAAAAAAAAATTAGCAATTTGGGTTGGGCCTCCGGTTAGTCCCAAGAATGATATAAAAGTGTAAAATGAAGCCCATTAACATCCAAAATAGATAATATAATAGCATGGAGCAATCAAAAATTATAGATACGTTGGAGACGTATCAAGCACCCCCAAGCTTAATTCCTGCTTGTCCTCGAGTTGGTAAATGATAAAAGAAGAATTTTTTATGTGGAATGCTTTCTAACATATTTGTTAATGTAATTTTTTCTTTATTGTGGCATGAATGTTAAGATCCAAAAGATTCAAGATAAAAGTTTAATATTGACATAAAAATAATAATACTTCAAGCATACTAACTAAGCAATCATGTCTTCTCAAAATAATATGGCCAAATAAAGTTATCCCTATAAAATCATATAGTTTGGCTATGCTCTATCTTCACCACACAAAATATTTAAATCATGCACAACCCCGATGACAAGCCAAGCAATTTTTTCATACTTTTGATGTTCTCAAACTTTTTTAATCTTCACGCAATATATGAGCGTGAACCATGGATATAGCACTATATGTGAAATAGAATGGTGGTTGTGGACAAAACAAAAAGGAGAAGATAGTCTCACATCAACTAGGCATATCAACGGGCTATGGAGATGCCCATTAATAGATATCAATGTGAGTGAGTAGGATTGCCATGCAATGGATGCACTAGAGCTATAAGTATATGAAAGCTCAACAAAAGAAACTAAGTGGGTGTGCATCCAACTCGCTTGCTCATGAAGACCTAGGGCATTTTGAGGAAGCCCATCATTGGAATATACAAGACAAGTTCTATAATGAGAAATTCCCACTAGTATATGAAAGTGACAACATAGGAGACTCTCTATCATGAAGATCATGGTGCTACTTTGAAGCACAAGTGTGGAAAAAGGATAGTAGCATTGTCCCTTCTCTCTTTTTCTCTCATTTTTTTATTTGGGCCTTCTTTTCTTTCTTTCTTTTTGGCCTCTTTTTTTCATCCGGAGTCTCATCCCGACTTGTGGGGGAATCATAGTCTCCATCATCCTTTCCTCACTTGGGACAATGCTCTAATAATGATGATCATCACACTTTATTTACTTACAACTCAAGAATTACAACTCAATACTTAGAACAAAATATGACTCTATGTGAATGCCTCCGGCGGTGTACCGGGATGTGCAATGATGCATCAGTGACATGTATGAAGGATTATGAATGGTGGCTTTGCCACAAATACGATGTCAACTACATGATCATGCAAGCAATATGACAATGATAAAGCGTGTCATAATAACGGAATGGTGGAAAGTTGCATGGCAGTATACCTCGGGATGGCTATGGAAATGCCATAATAGGTAGGTATGGTGGCTGTTTTGAGGAAGGTATATGGTGGGTTTATGGTACCGGCGAAAGTTGCGCGATACTAGAGAGGCTAGCAATGGTGGAAGGGTGAGAGTGCGTATAATCCATGGAATCAACATTAGTCATAAAGAACTCACATACTTATTGCAAAAATCTATTAGTTATCGAAACATAGTATTACGCGCATGCTCCTAGGGGGATAGATTGGTAGGAAAAGACCATCGCTCGTCCCCAACCGCCACTCATAAGGAAGACAATCAATAAATAAATCATGCTCCGACTTCATTACATAACGGTTCACCATACGTGCATGCTACGGGAATCAAAAACTTCAACACAAGTATTTCTCAAATTCACAAATACTCAACTAGCATGACTCTAATATCACCATCTCCATATCTCAAAACAATTATCAAGTATCAAACTTCTCATAGTATTCAATGCACTTCTATGAAAGTTTTTATATTATTCCTAAAAGAAAATTTCCATGTTGTTCTAAAGGACTCTCAAAATAATATAAGTGAAGCATGAGATAACAATAGTTTCTATAAAACAAATCCACCACCGTGCTCTAAAAGATATAAGTGAAGCACTAGAGCAAAAACTATATAGCTCAAAAGATATAAGTGAAGCACATAGAGTATTCTAATAAATTTCAAATCATGTGAGTCTCTCTCAAAATGTGTGTACAGCAAGGATGATTGTGGTAAATTAAAAAGCAAAGACTCAAATCATACAAGACGCTCCAAGCAAAACACATATCATGTGGTGAATAAAAATATAGCTCCAAGTAAAGTTACCGATAGACGAAGACCAAAGAGGGGATGCCTTCCAGGGCATCCCCAAGCTTAGGCTTTTTGGTGTCCTTGAATTTTACCTTGGGGTGCCATGGGCATACCCAAGCTTAGGCTCTTTCCACTCTTTGTTCCATAATCCATCAAATCTTTACCCAAAACTTGAAAACTTCACAATACAAAACTCAAAATAGAAAATCTCGTGAGCTCCGTTAGCGAAAGAAAACAAAACACCACTTCAAGGTACTGTAATGAACTAATTATTTATTTATATTGGTGTTAAACCTAATTATTAAAACTTCTCTATGGTTTATAAACTCTTTTACTATCCATAGATTCATCAAAATAAGCAAACAACACATGAAAAACAGAATCTGTCAAAAACAGAACAGTCTGTAGTAATCTGTAGCTAACGCAACTTATGGAACCCCAAAAATTCTAAAATAAATTTCTGGACGTGGGGAATTTATCTATTAATCATCTTCAAAAATAATTAACTAAATATCACTTTCCAAATAAAAATGGCAGTGATTCTCGTGAGCGCTAAAGTTTCTGTTTTGCACAGCAAGATGAAAAAGACTTTCCCAAGTCTTCCCAACGGTTCTACTTGGCACAAACACTAATTAAACACAAAAAACACAACCAAAACAGAGGCTAGATAAATTATTCATTACTAAACAGGAGAAAAAAGCAAGGAGTAAAAATAAAATTGGGTTGCCTCCCAACAAGCGCTATCTTTTAACGCCCCTAGCTAGGCATAAAAGCAAGAATAGATCTAGGTATTGTCATCTTTGGTTTTAGGGAAGAAAAGAGCAAACTTATTGTCTATGACATTAATATTTCTATTTTGATAAAGCACATGGCCGTTAATGGTAGAAGAAATATTAAGCATTTTACAGAAATTTGTATCTAAACTAGCTTTCATTTCTTTGATAGATTCGTTTTGGTAGGAGAGCAAAAGAGATGTGGATTCAACCCTCTCATTCATGGGGTGCCCAAATATGGTTTTCATCTTTTCATAAGTATCTGTGGCATCCCCTTCAAGAAAACCTTCTTAAAATATAGAATCTAAGACATTCTTAAACGAAGAAGGTAGGGCAACATAAAATCTCTTTAAGTAAATTTCAATTTGGTATTGGGGCACATAACTGGCCCGGATCCTTAATAGTCTATCCCAAGCATCTTTCAAAGATTCATCGAGTAAATAACGAAAAATTCTGGAATCATCTTCATCAAAATTATTAAGATTCTCACTGATAACTCCGGCAGGTCTTTCCATAGCATCATTATTTATGAGCTTAGAGAGGACAGAAGGACTATCCAAGGTAAAACCCGAGAGAGAACCCTTAGCCCTTTTTGAATCGGCCATGGTACAAGAAAACAAAAGGGAAAGGAGATGGATAAAACGGCAAGGGTGAAGTGGGGGAGAGGAAAACGAGAGGCAAATGGCAAATAATGTAATGCGAGGGATAAGAGTTTGTGATGGGTACTTTGTATGTCTTGACTTGTGCGTAGACTCCGACAATGGTGCCAGAAATGGCTCGTTGTTAGGAGTCAAATCTTGACTTGAATTGGCTCAAATCTCCTCAGCAACGGCGCCAGAAATCCTTCTTGCTACCTCTTGAGCACTGCATTGGTTTTCCCTTGAAGAGGAAAGGGTGATGCAGTAAAGTAGCGTAAGTATTTCCCTCAGTTTTTGAGAACCAAGGTATCAATCCAGTAGGAGATCACGCTCGAGTCCCACGCACCTACACAAACAAATAAGAACCTCGCAACCAACGCGATAAAGGGGTTGTTAATCCCTTCATGGTCACTTACGAGAGTGAGATCTGATAGATATGATAAGATAATTTTTTTGGTATTTTTATGATAAATAGAAATAAAGATGCAAAGTAAAATAAACGGCAAAGGAAATAACTAAGTGTTCGAAGATTAATATGATGGAAGATAGACCCAGGGGCCATAGGTTTCACTAGTGGCTTCTCTCAAGAGCATAAGTATTACGGTGGGTAAATGAATTATTGTCGAGCAATTGATAGAAAAGCAAATAATTATGAGAATATCTAGGTATGATCATGTATATAGGAATCACGTCTGAGACAAGCAGACCGAAACGATTCTGCATCTACTACTATTACTCCACACATCGACCGCTATCCACCATGCATCTAGAGTATTACGTTCATAAGAACAGAGTAATGCTTTAAGTAAGATGACATAATGTAGAGGGATAAACTCATGCAATATGATATAAACCCCATCTTTTTATCCTTGATGGAAACAATACAATACGTGTCGGTTCCCTTTCTGTCACTGGGATCGAGCACCGCAAGATTGAACCCGAAGCTAAGCACTTCTCCCACTGCAAGAAAGATCAATCTAGTAGGCCAAACCAAACTAATAATTCGAAGAGACTTGCAAATATAAACCAATCATACATAAAAGAATTCAGAGAAGAATCAAATATTGTTCATAGATAAACTTGATCATAAACCCACAATTCATCGGATCTCGACAAACACACCGCAAAAGAAGATTACATCGAATAAATCTCCAAGAAGATCAGGGAGAACTTTATATTGAGATCCAAAGAGAGAGAAGAAGCCATCTAGCTAATAACTATGGACCCGTAGGTCTGAAGTAAACTACTCACACATCACCGGAGAGGCCATGGAGTTATTGTAGAGGCCCTCCGTGATCAATCCAGTAGGAGGCCACACGCAAGTCCCTGATACCTACACAGACAAATAAGAACCTCGCAACCAACGTGATAAAGGGGTTGTCAATCCCTTCACGGTCACTTACGAGAGTGAGATCTGATAGAGATAATAACGACAAGATAAATATTTTTGGTATTTTTATGATATAGATTGAAAGTAAAGATTGCAAAGTAAAAATAGATTGGAAACTTATATGATGGAAAATAGACTCGGGGGCCATCGGTTTCACTAGTGGCTTCTCTCAAGATAGCATATGTATTATGGTGGGTGAACGAATTACTGTCGAGCAATTGATAGAAAAGTGAATAATTATGAGAATATCTAGGCATGATCATGTATATAGGCATCACGTCCGTGACAAGTAGACCGACTCCTGCCTGCAAATACTACTATTACTCCACACATCGACCGCTATCCAGCATGCATCTAGAGTATTAAGTTCATAAGAACAGAGTAACGCCTTAGGTAAGATGACATGATGTAGAGGGATAAACTCAAGCAATATGATATAAACCCCATCTTTTTATCCTCGATGGCAACAATACAATACGTGTCATTTCCCTTTCTGTCACCGGGATCGAGCACCGCAAGATTGAACCCAAAGCTAAGCACTTCTCCCATTGCAAGAAAGATCAATCTAGTAGGCCAAACCAAACTGATAATTCGAAGAGACTTGCAAAGATAACCAATCATGCATAAAAGATTTCAGAGAAGAATCAAATATTGTTCATAGATAGACTTGATCATAAACCCACAATTCATCAGATCTTGACAAACACACCGCAAAAAGATTTACATCGAATAGATCTCCAAGAAGATCGAGGAGAACTTTGTATTGAGATCCAAAGAGAGAGAAGAAGCCATCTAGCTACTAACTATGGACCCGAAGGTCTGAAGTAAACTACTCACACATCACTAGGAGGGCCATGGAGTTGATGTAGAGGCCCTCTGTAATCAATGCCCCCTCCAGCGGAGCTCCGGAAAAGGCCCCAAGATGGGATCTCTTGGGTACAGAAGGTTGTGGTGGTGGAAATAGGGTTTCGTGGTGCTCCTGGATGTTTTCGAGGTATGTGAACATATATAGGAGGAAGAATTAGGTCGGTTGAGCCACGAGGGGCCCACGAGGGGGAGGGCGCGCCCCCTGCCTCGTGGACACCTCGTCCGTTTCTTGACGTCCACTCCAAGTCCTCTGGATCACGTTTGATCCAAAAATCACGCCCCCGAAGGTTTCATTCCTCTTGGACTCCGTTTGATATTCCTTTTCTGCGAAACACCGAAATAGGCAAAAAAAATTAGCAATCTGCGCTGGGCCTTGGGTTAATAGGTTAGTCCCAAAAATAATATAAAAGTGTAAAATAAAGTCCATTAACATCCAAAACAGATAATATAATAGCATGGAACAATCAAAAATTATAGATACGTTGGAGACATATCAGAAGCTTCCATGTGCAGCCACATGCCATTATGGGCTCTAGCATAGTTGAGTAAGTTGTGGGAAACCTTTCGATGATGGGCTAGCAGATGTAGGGGATTGTAGGTGTATCGGCCTATCTATCGGTTAAGGGGACCTCTTCGAAAAGACTGTGTCTCGGTCATTCGTTTCTCTAACACCATGCAGTGCGAGAAATACAGTGGAGGAGATCGAGTCTTGTGGGGAAAAGTGTGCAAACCTCTGCAGAGTGTACAAACTAATCATGATTAGCCATGTCCCTGGTTATGGAGATCTTGAGTATCTGGTTCTTGGATTATCATGTGGAACTCATCACTCTAAATTAATTTGTTGGGATGTTAATTACTTTTAATTGGGATTGAGATGGGGATTTACCATTCTCGTTTTTCAACTACCATGATAGTTTAATAAAATATATTCCTTTGTTGTAGGAAAAAATTGGCTTTTCGCAAAAAACTTTATAACCATAGAGCCTCCACCAGCCATATATGCATGTAATGATAGCATTTACTTGTTCATTGCTCTACTGTGTTATCTTGCCAGCATATTCCTTGTGCTGGCCCGTTTCGGGCTGCAACATATCATGTTGCAGACTTTTCAGACGAAGAGTAAGGTGCGCTAGGTCATTTATCATGCACTCAGCTATGCCGTTGGAGTTGATGGACTCACTTTATCTTCCAAGCCTTTCGCTGTTATCTTACTTAGACAGCCTTAAGCCATACTTATTGTAATAAGTTCTGTTTTGAGACATTCGATGTAATAAGTGTGTGATTGCTACCCTGTTATAAATCCTTCAAGTATTGTGTGTGTCAGCATTACCGATCCCGGGATGACACTTATGCATAGAGATTTGACCGTTTGAGGTCGGGTCGCTACAAATATAAGCTATAGAAACTAGAAAACAAGCAAACTATGCATTGAAAACAGAATCTATCAAAAACATAACAGTCTGTAGTAATCTGTACTCAAACCATACTTCTGCTACTCCGAAACTTCTGAAAAATTAGGACAATCTGGATAATTTGTCTATTAATCTTCTGCAAAAAGAATCAGCATTTTATCACGCTTCTGTTAAAAATGAGAATTGTTTTCCTGAGCGCAAAAGTTTCTGTTTTTCAGCAAGATCAAAGCAACTATCACCCAACAAGATCCTAAAGGCTTTAATTGGCACTTTATTGAAACAAAAGCAATAAAACATGATTACTACAGTAGCATAATCATGTGAACACACAAAAACAGTAGGTAAAAGTGTTTGGTTATCTCCCAACAAGCGCTTTTCTTTTATGCCTTTTAAGCTAGGCATGATGATTTCGATGATGCTCGCATAAAAGATAAGAATTGAAACATGAAGAGAGCATCATGAAGCATATGACTAGCACATTTAGGTCTAACCCACTTCCTATGCATAGGTATTTTGTGAGCAAACAACTTATGGGAACAAGAATCAACTAGCATCGGAAGGCAAAACAAGTGCAACTTCAAAACAATCAACACATAGAGAAGAAACTTGATATTATTGAGATATGTAAGGGCATAAGTTCCTTTCTCATAATAATTTTCAGAGGCATCATGATTGAATTCAACAATATAACCATCACATACAGCACTCTTTTCATGATGCACAAGCATAGAAGATTTATCACTCTTTATGGCATAGATGTCCTCATAATAATCATCATAGATAACAACTTCATTGTCATAATCAATTGAAACCTCTTCCAAAATAGTGGATGTATCACTAAATAAAGTCATGACCTCTCCAAATCCACTTTCATCAATATTGTAATAAGATTCAACACCCTCCAAAATAGTGGGATCACTACTACCTAAAGTTGACACTCTTCCAAACCCACTTTCATCAATGTAATCATCATAAATAGGAGGCATGCTATCATCATAATAAATTTTCTTATCGAAAGTAGAAGGAATCAAAGGATCATATTCATTAAGCAGAGCATCCCCAAGCTTAGGACAAGCATTATTTCCAGCAAATAAATCTTCAAATGTATCATACTCATCAAACATAGCATCCCCAAGCTTGTGTTTTTGCATATCATCACAAGCATTTTTATCAATAGCATGAATGCCACCAATAGTATAGCAAACATTATTATCATATTCTTCCAAGCAAGTGCTAAAAAGATTTTCAATATCATAATTGATATTGTTGTCTTCCCAATCATAATCATCACAACAAGCAATAGGCATAACAAAATCATCATCAATATCATCATCCTCCATCAACATATTTGATTCACTTTCATGAGGCACGATGGTGATGGGAGCAACATTATTTGGGAGAGATACCTTTTTAACTCTCTTCTTTCTTCTTTTCTTCTTCTTCTTCACCACATCATGTGTGGGTTTTATTAATCTTTTTAAGCTTCTTATTGATGAGATTGGTTGGATAGGAAGCTCCTCCTCGTTACTTGATTCATCATAATAAACACTAGGAGGGTTTTGGGGAATATTTTTCCTTTCATTAGTTCTCTCTTCATATTCTATTTGTTCTCTTGACTTTAGGTAGTTGGCAATATAAGGATTCTCAATGCAATTTACCATACAGAACATATAAATTTCCTCTAGATCAAAAATCAAGAAATCTCTTAATATTAAATTTTGGAATACCCTTAGTTATACGTTTCATTTCTTCATACCCCAAAAGAAGAATAAGCTCTTTATGATGCTCAAGGGTAATCAAGTTATCACAATTTTTGGACACGATTTGATCATGAAAGAATTCTCATTGGAGATTTAAATGACCATGTTCATTGCAAACTTCACAAGGATGGCGAAAAAAATTAAAGCTTTCAGCACAATCATCTAGCCTCTCTTGCAACTTTTTCATTTCTAAATATTTATGCTTCTTACAAAATCTATCTTCCCTATATGGTGCGCAATTGCACTCCCAATTCACTCCGCAAAAAGTGACATGCTTATAAGAAACATTTTTGTCATGACTTGTGCAATCATCATTAGCATTTTGGATATTCAAAGAATTTAGACTAACAACATCATGCTCATCATTCAAATATTTTGTGCCAAACATTTTATTGACTTCTTCTTCTAACAATTGAGCACAATATTCCGAACCATCATTTTCAAGAAAGATATTATAAAGATGATCAATAATATGATGCAACCTTAATTCCATTTTTATGTAGTTTTCTTTTATATACCAAACTAGTGATAAAACAAGAAACTAAAAGATTCGATTGCAAGATCTAAAGATATACCTTCAAGCACTCACCTCCCCGGCAACGGCGCTGGAAAAGAGCTTGATGTCTACTATGCAACTTTATTCTTGTAGACTCGTGTTGGGCCTCCAAGCGCAGAGTTTTGTAGGACAGTAGCAATTTTCCCTCAAGTGGATGACCTAAGGTTTATCAATCCATGGGAGGTGTAGGATGAGGATGGTCTCTCTCAAACAAACCTGCAACCAAATACAAGAAATCTCTTGTGTCCCCAACACACCCAATACAATGGCAAATTGTATAAGTGCACTAGTTCGGTGAAGAGTGGTGACAAAAGTGTAATATTTATGGTAGAAATATATTTTTTATACTCTGAACAAATAAAAACAGCAAGGTAGGAAATAGTAAACAGGCACAAAACGGTATTGCAATGCTTAAAAACAAGGCCTAGGGTCCGTACTTTCGCTAGTGCATCTCCCAACAATGCTAATATAATTGGATCATATAACCGTTCCTCAACGTGCAACAAAGAATCACTCCAAAGTTCCTATCTAGTAGAGAACATAAGATGGAATTGCTTGTAGGGTACGAAACCACCACAAAGCTATTCTTTCCAATCAATCTATCCTAGAGTTCGTACTAAATAACACAAAGCTATTCTTTCTGATCGATCTAACCAAGAGTTCGTACTAAAATAACACCAAAGCAAATTCAGATTCATAATATTCAATCCAACACAAAGAACTTCAAAGAGTGCCCCAACATTTCTACCAGAGAAACAAAGGCAAGAACGTGCATCAACCCCTATGCATAGATTAACCCAATGTCACCTCGGGAATCCACGAGTTGAGTGCCAAAACATATATCAAGTGAATCAATAAGATACCCCATTGTCACCACGAGTATTCAATTGCAAGACATATATCAAGTGTTCTCAAATCCATAAAAGTATTCAATTCGATAACAACGAAATGTCAAAGGGAAAAACTCAATTCATCACAACAAGATAGAGAGGGGAAAACACCATATGATCCGACTATATTAACAAAGCCTGCGATACATCAAGATCGTGACATCTCAAGAGCACGAGAGAGAGAGAGAGATTAAACACATAGCTACTGGTACAAACCCTCAGCCCCGAGGGTGGACTACTCCCTCCACATCGTGGTGGCCGCCGGGATGATGAAGATGGCCATCGATGATGATTTCCCCCTCTGACAGGGTGCCGGAACGGGGTCTAGATTGGTTTTTCATGGCTACAGAGGCTTGCGGCGTCGGAAATTCTGATCTAGGTTAACCCTGAAGGGTTTCAGAATATTTGGGAATTTATAGTGCAAAGAGGGGGTGCAGGAGGCCACCGAGGTGGGCACAACCCACCTGGGCGCGCCAGGGGGCCCTGGCGCGCCCTGGTGGGTTGTGCCCCCCTCAGGGCACCCCCAGGTGCAGCTCTGGCCCATTGGGTTCCTTCTAGTCCAAAAAAAATCTCCGTAAAGTTTCGCGGTGTTTGGACTCCGTTTGATATTGATTTCCTGCGATGTAAAAAACAAGCAAAAAACAGCAACTAGCACTAGGCACTGGGTCAATAGGTTAATCCCAAAAAATGATATAAAGTTGCTATAAAATGGTTGTAAAACACCCAAGAATGATAAAATAACAACATGACTACTTCATAAATTATAGATACGTTGGAGACATATCACTGGGCCTCTTCCAAAAAAGCTTGATAGCGTGCAATCACACGCATGACAACTCCGCGGAACCGCTCCATTTCCATGTCTCATCTCTGGCTTGGTAGAAAATTCCGTCCATCACCTACATCCTCAAGATATCATGTTGGCGATGCTCTACTTCGTCGGGGACGTCAACTCCGCCAAGGATGCGCTCGAGCCTGGCCACCACATCATCAGGATAAAGGTTGACACAGCCGCCACGGGCAATGATTAAGCCGCAGGATGCCTTTGTCTTGACTGAATTGCAGAGGTCCTCTGCACATTCCTTGCGGGGCATCAGGCTCTTGATGAGCACTTGTGATGGTGGCTCTTCAGGTGGGTCGTCGATCATGCCGTCGAGCAGCTCTGGATCTTTTGCACGGTGGATGGGAAACTGCTCATCACACCTCCTCTTCAATATGTTGATTGTGCTCCCAAGGACTGTCACACCGTATCGCTGCCGTTGGGCCATGGTGCCTGCACCGGCCGATGAAGCTCTTGCTCCCCGACCTACTCCAGCTCGTTCTCCTCGCGGAAGATGTAACGCAGGTAGGCATCGACGTCGAAGCTTTGGTTGTTGCCTGGCATGCTAGGAATAACTAATGGTAGATGGTGAGGACTGGATCTGCGCAGAGTTGCCACCTGGGTTATATGCAGCAAGCCGTTAGCTGGTGGCGGGAAACAGGTGAGGGAAGAGGCGTGGATTTTACAATTCACCCATGTGGAGCGAGGGAAGCATTCACTAGAGCGCGAGAAACATTTGCTGGAGCGGCGGAAGCATTCGCTGGAGCGCAGGAAGACTAAGTGGCACACACACACAACCCAAATACCGTATCCGGTGGCACATGTTATTTTTCACACAAGTGTTAACATAAGGAAACATATGTGTAACTTACTAATCATCGCACACGAGTACTCGCAGACGCATCGTGTGCGATACTCCTAGCCACCGCAAGCAACTAGTTTGCATTTTTCAAAGTTTTTTGTACACACAGAATCGCACACGAACTAACTGTATTAACATTTTGCGTTGTAGTTTCTCATCACAAACAGTTCATCCGAGTCGGCTGTTTGCCATGCATCACGCACATCTTGTTAAGTTGAACCGTTTCTGTTGTGTTCGCTAATCAAAAACAGTTCGTCCGAGTGAACCGTAAGCCCTATATCACACACACCTTGATCTGGCTAACCGTTTTTGTTGCACTCCCTAATAGCAGACAGTTCACCGGAGCAAACTGTATGACGTATATCGCACACACATTGATATCGCTGCCCGTTTTTGTTGTTCTGCATCATGCAATAGTTCGAACAAGTTAACCGTGTGCCCTGAATCGCACATGCAACTAAAATCTGAACCGTGTTTGATGGCTCCGTAGTCGCAAACATTTTGCACCTTTTTGACAGTTTTTTTACATCCCTGTTTGTGATTAATGCATCTCACACGGTTTCGTCAAAGGGTGTCTGATTGTAGTGTCGCGTTAGCAGCATCCTGCAGTAGTGTAGAATTGTATTAACCAGAATTTTACAAGGGGAGGGGGCACAGCCCCCTCTTTCCTTCTCCCTCTCCCTCCTTTCCCCTTTCCCCTCTCCGTTGGAAGGAAGGGGGGCAAATCCTACTAGGAACGGAGTCCTAGTAGGACTACCCCCTCATGGCGCGCCACCCCTGGCCGGCCACCTCCTCCCCCTCCTTTATATATGGGGGCGGGGGCACCCTAAAGGCACACCAAGATTTCTCTTAGCCGTGTGCGGTTCCCCCTCCACAGTTTACTCCTCCCGTCATAGCGTCGTAGTGCTTGGGCGAAGCCCTGCGCGGATCACATCACCATCACCGTCACCACGCCGTCATGCTGTCAGAACTCTCCCTCAACCCTCTACTAGATCAAGAGTTCGAGGGACATCATCGAGATGAACGTGTGCTAAACACGGAGGTGCCGTACATTCGGTACTTGGATCGTTTGGATCGTGAAGACATTCGACTACATCAACCGCATTAATCTAACGCTTCCACTTTCGGTCTACGAGGGTACATGGACACACTCTCCCCCTCTCGTTGCTATGCATCTCCTAGATAGATCTTACATGATCATAGGATTTTTCTGAAATTGCATGCTACGTTCCCCAAAAGTGGCATCCGAGCCTGGTCTATGAGTAGATGATATGCACGAGTAGAACACAAAGAGTTGTGGGCAATAATAGTCATACTGCTTACCACCAACGTCTTACTTTGATTCAGCGGTATTGTTGGATGAAGCGGCCCGGACCGACATTACATGACCGCGTTCATGAGACTGGTTCTACCGACGTGTTTTGCACACAAGTGGCTGGCAGGTGTCTGTTTCTCCAACTTTAGTTCAATCGAGTTTGACTATGGCTGCTCCTTGTTGAAGGTTAAAACATCACACTTGACAAAAAATCGTTGTGGTTTTGATGCGTAGGTAAGAACGGTTCTTGCTAGAAACCCGTAGCAGCCACGTAAAACTTGCAACAACAAAGTAGAGGATGTCTAACTTGTTTTTGGAGGGCATGTTGTGATGTGATAAGGTCAAGATGTGATGAGATATAAATTGTTGTATGAGATGATCATGTTTTGTAAAAGTTAAGGGCAACTAGCAGGAGCCTTATGGTTGTCGCTTAATTGTATGAAATGCAATCGCCATATAATTGATGTACGTTATCACTAAGAGATAGCGATAGTCGTAGAAGCAGTAGTTGGCGAGACGACAACGATGCTACGATGGAGATCAAGGTGTCAAGCCGGTGACGATGGAGATCATGACGGTGCTTTGGATATGGAGATGAAAGGCACAAGATGATGATGGCCATATCATGTCACATATTTTGATTGCATGTGATGTTTATCCTTTATGCATCTTATTTTGCTTAGTACGGTGGTAGCATTATAAGATGATCCCTCACTAAATTTCAAGGTATAAGTGTTCTCCCTGAGTATGCACCATTGCTACAGTTCGTCGTGTTGAGACACCACGTGATGATCGGGTGTGATAATCTCTACGTTCACATAAAACGGGTGCAAGCCAGTTTTGCACATGTAGAATACTCGGGTTAAACTTGACGAGCCTAGCATATGCAGATATGGCCTCGGAACACTGAGACCGAAAGGTCGAACGTGAATCATATAGTAGATATGATCAACATAGTGATGTTCACCATTGAAAACTACTCCATCTCACATGATGATCGGACATGGTTTAGTTGATATGGATCACGTGATCATTTAGATGACTAGAAGGATGTCTATCTAAGTGGGAGTTCTTTAGTAATATGATTAATTGAACTTTAATTTATCATGAACTTAGTCCTGATAGTTTTTGCATATCTATGTTGTTGTAGATCAATGGCTCGTGCTACTGTTCCCTTGAATTTTAATGCGTTCCTAGGGAAAGCTAAGTTGAAAGATGATGGTAGAAACTACACGGAGTGGGTTCATAACTTGAGGATTATCCTCATTGTTGCACAGAAGAATTACGTCCTAGAAGCACCACTAGGTGCAAGACCCCCTGCAGGAGCAACTCCAGATGTTTTGAACGTCTGGCAGAGCAAAGCTGATGACTACTCGATAGTTCAGTGTGCCATGCTTTACGGCTTAGAATCGGGACTTCAAAGACGTTTTGAACATCATGGAGCATATGAGATGTTCCAGGAGTTGAAGTTAATATTTCAAGCAAATGCCCGAGTTGAGAGATATGAAGTCTCCAACAAGTTCTATAGCTGCAAAATGCAGGAGAATAGTTCTCTCGGTGAACACATACTCAGAATGTCTGGGTACCGTAACCACTTCACTCAGCTGGGAGTTAATCTTCTGATGATAGTGTCATTGAAAGAGTTCTTCAATCACTGCCACCAAGCTATAAAGGCTTCGTGATGAACTATAATATGCAAGGGATGGAAAAGGCTATTCCCGAGCTCTTCGCGATGCTAAAAGCAGCGGAGGTGGAAATCAAGAAGGAGCATCAAGTGTTGATGGTTAACAAGACTACTAGTTTCAAGAAAAAGGGCAAATGAAAGAAGGGTAACTTCAAGAAGAATAGCAAACAAGTTGCTGCTCAAGGGAATAATCCCAAGTCTGGACCTAAGCCTGAAACTGAGTGCTTCAACTGCAAAGGGACTGGTCACTGGAAGCGGAACTGCCACAAGTATTTGGTGGATAAAAGGATGGCAAAGTGAAAGGTATATTTGATATACATGTTATTGATGTGTACCTTACTAATGCTCGTAGTAGCGCCTGGGTATTTGATACTGGTTCTATTGCTCATAGTTGCAACTCGAAACAGGGGCTACGAATTAAATGAACATTGGCTAAGGACGAGGTTACGATGCGCGTGGGAAATGGTTCCAAAGTCGTTGTGATCACCGTCGGCACGCTACCTCTACATCTACCGTCAGGATTAGTTTTCGACCTAAATAATTTTTATTTGGTGCCAGCGTTGAGCATGAACATTATATCTTGATCTTGTTTGATGCGAGACGGTTATTCATTTAAATCAGAGAATAATGGTTGTTCTATTTATATGAGTAATATCTTTTATGGTCATGCACCCTTGATGAGTGGTCTATTTTTGCTGAATCTCGATTGTAGTGATACACATATTCATAATATTGAAGCCAAAACATGCAAACTTAATTATGATAGTGCAACTTATTTGTGGCACTGCCGTTTAGGTCATATTGGTGTAAAGAGCATGAAGAAACTCCATGATGATGGGCTTTTGGAATCACTTGATTATGAATCACTTGATGCTTGTGAACCATGCCTCATGGGCAAGATGACTAAGACTCCGTTCTTCAGAACAATGGAGCGAGCAACTGACTTGTTGGAAATAATACATACTGATGTATGCGGTCCGATGAGTGTTGAGGCTCGCGGCGGGTATCATTATTTTCTAACCTTCACAGATGATTTGAGCAGATATGGGTATATCTACTTAATGAAGCATAAGTCTGAAACATTTGAAAAGTTCAAAGAATTTTAGAGTGAAGTGGAAAATCATTGTAACAAGAAAATAAAGTTTCTACAATCTGATCGTGGAGGAGAATATTTGATTTATGAGTTTGGTCTTCATTTGAAACAATGTGGAATAGTTTCACAAATCATGCCACCTGGAACACCACAGCGTAATGGTGTGTCCGAATGTCGTAATTGTACTTTATTAGATATGGTGCGATCTATGATGTCTCTTACCGATTTACCGCTATCGTTTTGGGGTTATGCTTTAGAGACCGTTGCATTCAAGTTAAATAGGGCACCATCTAAATCCGTTGAGACGACACCATATGAACTGTGGTTTGGCAAGAAACCTAAGTTGTCGTTTCTTAAAGTTTGGCGCTATGATTCTTATGTGAAAAAGCTTCAATCTGATAAGCTCGAACCCAAATCGGAGAAATCTGTCTTCATAGGATACCCATAGGAGACTGTTGGGTACTGAGGGAGTCCTACACTAAGGGGTACTCGGGCGTCTGCCTTGTTGGACATGGGCTGGACTGATGGGCTATGAAGATACGAGACCGAAGACTCTCACCCGTGTCCGGATGGGACTCTCCTTGGCGTGGATGGCAAGTTTGGTGTTCAGATATGAAGATTCCTTTCTCTATAACCGACTTTGTATAACCCTAGTCTCCTCCGGTGTCTATATAAGCTGGAAGGTTTAGTCCGTAGAGACGATCATAATCACATAGGCTAGACTTATAGGGTTTTAGCCATTACGATTTCGAGGTAGATCAACTCTTGTAATACTCATATTCATCAAGATAAATCAAGCAGGAAGTAGGGTATTACCTCCATAGAGAGGGCCCAAACCTGGGTAAACATCGTGTCCCCTGTCTCCTCTTACCATCGACCTTAGACGCATAGTTCGGGACCCCCTACCTGAGATCTGCCGGTTTTGACACCGACATTGGTGCTTTCATTGAGAGTTGTGCTGCGCCATTATCAGAAGGTTCGATGGCTCCATCCATCATCAACAACGCTGCCCAGGGAGATGTCTTTCTCCCTGGCCAGATCTTCGCATTCGGTGGCTTCGCACTGCGGGCCAACTCGCTTGGTCATCTAGAGCAGATCGACAGCTACACCCCTGGCCGTCAGGTCAGGTTTGGAAGCTTGAACTATGTTGCTGATATCCGTGGAGACTTGATCCTCAACGGATTTGAGCCCATGGCAGCCGCTCCCTGCCACCGCGATGAACATGACCTAAATCTGTCATCGGGCCATATCTAGGAGACTGTGCCTGTAAGCGCTCTGGTCCTAGATCCGGAGCAGCTTGTGCCATCCGAAGACGGGAAGCTTAACCCTGTCACGGAAGCCGCAGACTCATCGGTGTTGGAGCCGCACACAGACTCAACTTCGAGCGGGGTCTGCATCACCGGACCCCGGGATTCATCTCCGATCACTGGTTCCGAAGTACATGCATCCGCGTCCGCCGAGCCCTACGAGGCGCTGATCGTCGAATTCAGTTCCGCGGACATCTTCCGGCACTCACCTTTAGGCGATGTGCTAAACTCATTAAAAACCCTCTCTTTAGCAGGGGACTCAGGGCCGAATTATATCCGGTTTGAACTGGGGGCTGATGACAGGGAATTTTGCTTCCCACCCACCCCCCACTTAATAGCCACTTTCGAAGATCTAACTGACACGCTCGACTACAACTCCGAAGACATCGACGGTATGGACGACGATGCTGAAGAGGAGCAGGCCCAAGATCCGCCATTTACCGGGCGCTGGACGGCCACCACCTCCTATGACGCATACATGGGGACACACCCAAAGAAGTTAATGGCGATGACAAAAAAGACCCAGTGGAAGATAAACCTCCCGAGACACAGCCAAAGCGCTGACGACAGCGGCGCCGTTCTAAGTCACGCCGTGAGAAAGACAGCAATACTGACACGGGAGAAAATAATACTCTAGACGATGTCGAAGACAATGAAGACCCCGTTGAGCCAACTTCTAGACAGGACGAATGGGAAGATGGGCGAGTCAGCCCTGATGAACATGCCGTACACGAAGATGTGGAGGACAGCAATTATCTTCCAGTCTCCGAGGATGAGGTCAGCCTCGGTGTCGAAGACTTTATCGTGCCTGAGGAACCTCTCGAGCAGGAGCGCTTTAAGCAATAGCTAATAGCCACTGCAAGGAGCCTAAAAAAGAAGCAGCAGCAACTTCAAGTTGATCAAGATCTGCTCAACGATAGATGGACTGATGTCCTGGAAGCAGAAGAATACGGCCTCAAATGCCCAACCAAATGTTACCCAAAGCGTAAACTGCTACCCCAATTTGATTACGAGGCACTTGAGCCCGCACCATCAGCGCGCAATGTGACTGATCGACCACCACGCGACCGGGACAAAACTGCAACTCAAGCCGAACACCAGCCCGTACTACCTCGCGGTAAAGGCAGGAAGAAAACAGCTCGGGCATACACGTATGATCTCCGGCAGGGCCTGAAGAATAAAGCAGGTCTGGCCAGATCGATCTACGGATCACGGGGGCGTGCCCCGACGCACGACGACGGCTATCAAGCCGAACATGGCAAGCACAACTATGTCCGAGCCGAAAATCGCAGACGGACTCCATCCAAACTACGTCGCGACCTAGCCTGATATAGAGGCGCCGCACACCCCCTCTGCTTCACTGATGAAGTAATGGAACATGAATTCCTAGAAGGTTTCAAACCCTTGAAAATCGAATCATATGATGGAACCACAGATCCTGCGGTATGGATTGAAGACTTTATTCTCCATATTCACATGGCCCGCGGCGATGATCTTCATGCCATCAAACACCTACCCCTAAAACTCAAGGGGCCAGCCTGACACTGGCTGAACAGTCTGCCTGAAAACTCCATTGGCAGCTGGGAGGACTTGGAGGAAGCCTTCCTTGACAACTTCCAAGGTACATATGTTCGACCTCCGGATGCCGACGACTTGAGTCACATAATCCAACAGCCCGGAGAGTCAGCCAGGAAATTCTGGACTAGATTCTTAACCAAAAAGAACCAGATCGTCGACTGTCCGGATGCCGAAGCCCTAGCGTCCTTTAAACATAGCATCCGGGATGAAAGGCTCACCCAACACCTCAGCCAAGAAAAGCCGAAGTCCATGGCAGCCCTCACAGCACTCATGACCCGCTTTTGCACGGGCGAAGATAGCTGGCTAGCCCGTAGCAATAACAATACAAGTGAACCTGGCACTTTGGAAGCCAGAAATAGCAATGGCAAGCCCCGACACAACAAACACAAGCATCGAAGTAACGATGATAATACCAATGACACGACGGTTAACGCCGGATTCAGTGGCTCCAAGACCGGCCAGCGGAAGAAGCCATATAAAAGAAATAATTAGGGCCCTTCTAGCCTGGACCACATACTCGATCGCCCATGTCAGATCCATGGCACCCCTGATAAACCAGCCAATCATACCCACAGGAGTTTTTGGGTCTTCAAACATGCCGGCAAGTTAAATGCCTAAGACAAGGAGAAGGGGTCGCAAAGCGAGAACGATGACGAGGAGCCCCGTCCACTGAACACAGGGGGACAGAAGAAGTTTCCCCCTCAAATCAAAATGGTGAACATGATATATGCTACCCACATCCCCAAGAGGGAGCGCAAGCGCGCGCTCAGGGACGTCTATGCGATAGAGCCAGTCGCCCCAAAATTCAACTCATGGTCTTCCTACCCGATAACTTTCGATCGCAAGGACCACCCAACCAGTATCCATCACGACGGTTCAGCCGCACTGGTCCTTGACCCAATCATTGATGGATTCCATCTTACGCAGGTCCTCATGGATGGTGGCAGTAGCCTAAACCTGCTCTATCAGGATACAATGCGCAAAATGGGTATTAATCCCTCAAGGATCAAGCCCACAAAGACTACCTTTAAAGGAGTCATACCAGGTGTAGAGGCCCGCTGTACAGGCTCAATCACACTAGAGGTTGTCTTCGGATCCCCGGACAACTTCCGAAAAGAGTTGATCTTCGATATCGTCCCCTTCCGCAGTGGCTATCACGCGCTGCTCGGACGAACCGCATTTTCTCGATTCAATGCGGTGCCACACTATGCTTATCTCAAGCTCAGGATGCCCGGACCGCGCGGCGTCATAACAGTCAATGGAAATACATAATGCTCCCTCCGTACTGAGAAGCACATCGCTGCTTTAGCAGCAGAAATACAGAGCGGTCTCTCCAAACAGAACCTCAATTCGGCGGCCGAGCTCCCGGACATCGTCAAATGAGTCCTGACTACTCCGTAGCAGGATAGCCCAGCTTGTCAAGAGCTCAACTAGTAATTCGGCCTCCATCCCAGCCCCTACAAAGTGCCGGCGTTCGTACCGCGCATACATAACTACGCACTCAAAATACCATGAGCATAGATGGAGGCATAACTAGATTGTGATTCACAAAACGGCTCGACCTACCTTGGCGCCCTCATACCTTCAGCTTTTTTCTTTCCTTTTCTTCCTTTTCAGGTTTCTTTTCCACAAGCCTTTTCCGACGGCCTGATAACAGGACCTTTCGAAAGGATAGACACACCAACACGGCACAAAGCACTGACGTATAAGGGAATTTCTAGGTGGTCTCTTTAACAATCACTCTACCTGTTTTCTAGACCCGCACGCAGCTCTCCCTTGGTTGTGGCATATTAAATAGGCATGTTTCTTATTGCACTACTTGTACAAATATGCTTCGACGTATTAATCAAACTATAATGGAAACAGTTTGCAGCCCAACTTCTGTGGCACTAGTTTGTTCTCTTGATAATCTTATCAAATCGCACCTGTACACTTTGGTACGCTTTAGTCTGCCAGGGGCTTCATTGTGCCCCATAATACGACAACAAAGTCCGAACACTTTTTACAGTATAGTTTGGCACCCCGAATTTAGCATTATATGCATTGGCTCCGAATCATGTCTTTGGTCAATAGTTGGGTTGCCCGGCTCCTGTGCTTACTACCTTACATTCCGCTATATCGACTAGGGTAGTAAAGGGAGAACTACTATGATTGTGTCCTGGTTTATCCAGATGAGCACATCAGTAGAGAAAGCCGAAAACTGACTGTCATGATGCGGCGTGAGCCGGTCAGCTCTTCGGAGGTTTCAAATCTTTAGTGATTTTGTCCGCATTATGTGACGAATCGGTTCGTATCCGATCAGGTGTCTACAGCACCCTAGTTCGGATACTAGGGGTTGCGCCTAAATTTTCTGGTCAAACTCCTATGGCTAAGTGAGGGTGATAAAGCCACATAGTCCGATTGCCTGGTTCATTGCGCTAAATACCTCCTTTAAGGACAAATTCTTGGATAAAGAGTGTTTAGATTAATCCCGAACACCCCCGTACTACCTATGTGGGGGCTGAAGCCGACAAATGGACAACTCTCAGACTTGATAAAACGGCCGCACAGGAGGCAAAATTTTAAATAATAAACAACAAAGCATTATATTACATATTAGCCTTGTTTTCATCATATAGGACGGGATTACATGAATGTATTCATTCAAAAACAATGTCCTCAGCACATTGCTCCGCCACAATGCGGGATCCCTTCAGAACATCTTCAAAATACTGCTCGGGCGTGCGGTGCTCCTTGCCCGTGGGCGGTCCTTCGGTCGCGAGCTGGACAGCGTCCATCTTCGCCCATTGTATCTTGACACGGGCGAAGGCCATCCGCGCACCTTCTATGCAGACCGACCGCTTGATGGCGTCAAGCTGAGGGCAGGCATTGACCAGCCGCTTCACAAGGCCGAAGTAGCTGCCGGGTATAGCTTCTGCAGGCCACAGCCGGATTATTAAATCCTTCATGGCCAGTTCGGCCACCCTATGCAGCTCGACCAACTATTTTAGCTGGTTGCTAAAGGGCACCGGATGTTCTGGCGCAAGGTATTGCGACTAGAACAACTTCTCCATTTAGCTCCCATCTTCGGCTCGGAAGAATTCCGCAGCGTCAGAAACACTGCGCGGCAAATCCGCAAACGCCCTTGGAGAACTCCAAATCTGGGTCAGTAAGAGATACCTCTTGCTCACATGCTTGCTTTGCATAATAAAAGCCTTACCCGCCGCGATCTTCTTGGCCTCTTGGATCTCCCGGAGGGCGTCTTGGGCTTCGGCCCGGGCCTCTTGTGCGCTTTCGCGGGCCTTAGAGAGTTCAGACTCTTGGTCTATATTCTGGCGCTCCAAGGACTCTTGGTCTGTATTCTGGCGCTCCAAGGACTCGCATTTCTTCACGGCGTCCTGGAGCTCCTGCTGGACCTCACCAACCCTGGCCTCATGCTTTTCTCGGGCGCCTTTTTCCTTTCCCGCTCTCTCCTCGGCCTCGGCCAGTGCCTTCTTGAGGGCCTCCACCTCGGTCGCCGCCCCTACGAAAATGATTGAATACCTTGATTGTCCTCCAGCTGCTTTCTCGCACGACCGAGCTCTTCCTCGGTATGCTCCAGCCTCTGCTTTAGTTCGGCGACTTCGGCAACATGAGAAGTCGCGGCTAGCAGCGACGCCTAATTATTCACATAGACATACATGGTTAGTCTCCCGCAAAAAACTATTTGATCCTCTGTTCAGCTTTCTTTCCGCACCCCGAACAGAGTCTCAGCGGCTACTATCTATACTGTGACTTTCTTTTCACAAATTGCATTGCTTACCTCAAAGCCTGTTAAAAGGCTTGTGCAGGCTTCGGTCAGTCCGCTCTTCACGGACTGGATCCTCTCAATCACCACACCCATGAGGGTGCGGTGTTCCTCAACGATGGAAGTGCTTCGCAGCGCTTCCAGTAGAGTATCCGGTGCCTCTGGTTGGACAGAGGTCACCGGCGGAATGGTCACACCTCCTTCGATGAAGGAGGCTGCTTGCCGGATTCTGGAGCCGTATAGGACTCCGGGACCATATTTGGCTGGGGGGGCGAATTGGACATGGCCCCCATCGCCAGTCTCCATGGGGATCTGCTCCCCCATGTGTTCGGCGGTTGAGGTCTCGCTCTCTAGCGCCGTCCTGACGGCCTCCTGCGTCTCTCCCTGGCCGGGGATCCTTCGGGACAACACCTTGGTGTCATCCATGGCCCTGGGAGAGGAGGCCATCGGAGGGGGCCTGCTATCCATCACCTTCGGGTCCAGTGAGTTCCCCGAAGGCGAGGGTCACTCAAGGGCGGAATGAGCTAGACTGCAAATGCATGATTAGACATGTTAAAATTATGGAGTAAAGAGGCAGATATATGGATGCGTCAGGGTCTTCGGATACTCATGATTCGGCCAGGGGCTTATCTCGAGGACACCGTTCTGGGCTGTTATCGACGTCCCATGCGAAGCTATCTTCGAGGGAAGCCTTTCCCTTCTTGGACGCCTCCGCTTCCAGATCTGTGGAGGCCACCCTCTTCTTTCCCCCCTCGGGGAGGGGGAAGTTGCTTTCATCCTCCTCTTCCTCCTCCTCATCGTCTTCAGCGGCGGAGTGAGTTTCAGCGTCTTCGGACGCTACGTCTGAAGTACCCTTGGGACGGAGGCCACCTCTGGTCCCCTTGGCCTTCTTCTCCGGCGCCTTGTAGGGCGCCGGAATCAGCATCTTCGTCAGACGCGGGATGGCTGGATCCTCGGGGAGCAGAACCGGACACTGAATCTGCTCCGCCTACTTCATCCAAGCCTAAAGAAACAAATGGGGAAGTTCGGACACCCTCCTTGTATAAGCAAGTAAGGAATACACCTTAAAACAACGGAAAACTTACCAAACTGGCTTGATGGGCCAGGTCGTGCCCACGGTCCTCGGTGGTCTTCGACCACGTCTCGTTGGCCTTGAAGAGAACCTTACAAATATCTTCGTATGTAGTTTCAAAGAACCATTGCAGGGTCTTGTGCTCGGCTGGATCGAACTGCCATAGGTGGCATGCCCGGCTCTGGCATGGAAGGATCCGATGGACTAGCATCACCTGAATCACATCGACAAGCTTGACGTTCTTGTCCATCATGCTCCTGATGCGCGTCTGGAGCACTGTTAGCTCGTCCGACGAAGACCAATCCAGGCCCTTCTCTTGCCAGGAGGTGAGCCGCATTGGGGCCCCGGATTTGAATTCGGGAGCCGCGGCCCAGGTAGTGTCGCGGGGCTCGGTGACGTAGAACCACAACTTCTGCCACCCCTTGACGGTCTCCACGAAGGTGCCTTTGGGCCACGGGACGTTGGACATTTTGCTCACCATGGCGCCTCCGCACTCTGCGTGTTCGCCGCCCACCACCTTCGGCTTTACATTGAAGGTCTTCAGCCACAATCCGAAGTGGGGTGGATGTGTAGGAAAGCCTCACACACGACGATGAATGCCGAGATGGTGAGGATGGAATTGGGGGCCAGATCATGGAAATCCAGCCCATAGTAGAACATGAGCCCGCAGATGATGGGGTGAAGTGGGAATCCCAGCCCACGGACGAAGTGGGGGATGAAAACTACCCTCTCATGGGGCTCTGGGGTAGGGACGATCTGTCCCTCGGTCGAAAGCCGATGGGCGACCTCCTTGGTCAAATATCCACCCCCCCCCCCCCGAAGTTGGGTGATGTCCTTCTCCTTGACGGTGGAGGCCATCCACTTGCCCTGCGCTCCGGACATGGTTGGAGTGCTCTCTTCGGGCAGGAAAGACTTAGGCACTAGAGCTCGAGAGTGGGTAGGCGGAAAGAGAGAAGGCGTGGGTGAAAGAGGTGAATCCTTATCTCCTTATAAAGGCAGTGAATATCAAGCGCCTCCCCACTCGTCATAAAACTCGCCTATTCCCTAGGGGCCGTGCAGGCGGCATGGTTGGATTACCCATACCCGTATTGATGAGAATCCCGCAATGAGGGGACACGATCTCTTCTTTGACAAGACATGCCAAAAAACCCGCATCTTGAAATATGGAGCGGCAGGCCGAAAAACGGTTCAAAATAATAACCGGGCAGGGACGTGATATCACATTACAAAAAAAATTCAGCAGATTGGACTCGTGAAATATTATACACTCTAAAGTGGTGTGTAGTACTTGTTTTGCAGATCCGGACGCGTTCGAAGACTGTTGGAGTATTCGGAGCAGGAACCCGCCTTGCAATGTCAAAGACAATCTGCGTGCCGGACACCTCGTCATTGAAGCCTGGTTCGGGGGCTACTAAGGGAGTCCTAGACTGAGGGGTCCTCGGGTGTCTGCCTGTTGGACATGGGTCGAACTGATGGGCTATGAAGATACGAGACCGAAGACTCTCACCTGTGTCCAGATGTGACTCTCCTTGGCGTCGATGGCCAGTTTGGTGTTCGGATATGAAGATTCCTTTCAATATAACCGACTTTGTATAACCCTAGTCTCCTTCGGTGTCTATATAAGCCGGAAGGTTTAGTCCGTAGAGATGATCATAATCACGTAGGCTAGGCTTCTAGGGTTTTAGCCATTATGATCTCGAGGTAGATCAACTCTTGTAATACTCATATTCATCAAGATCAATCAAGCAGGAAGTAGGGTATTACCTCCATAGAGAGGGCCCGAACCTGGGTAAACATCGTGTCCCGTGTCTCCTGTTACCATCGACCTTAGACGCACAGTTCGGGACCCCCTACCCGAGATCCGTCGGTTTTGACACCGACAGGTACGCCTTCTATCACAGATCCGAAGGCAAGATATTCGTTGCTAAGAATGGGTCCTTTCTAGAGAAGGAGTTTCTCTCGAAAGAAGTGAGTGGGAGGAAAGTAGAACTTGATGAGGTAATTGTACCTTCTCCCGAATTGGAAAGTAGTTCATCACAGAAATCAGTTCCAGTGATTCCTACACCAATTAGTGAGGAACCTAATGATGATGATCATGAAACTTCAGATCAAGTTACTACCGAACCTCGTAGGTCAACCAGAGTACGATCCGCACCAGAGTGGTACGGTAATCCTGTTCTGGAAGTCATGTTACTTGACCATGACGAACCTACAAACTATGAGGAAGCGATGATGAGCCCGAATTCCGCGAAATGGCTTGAGGACATGAAATCTGAGATTGGATCCATGTATGAGAACAAAATGTGAACTTTGGTTGACTTGCCCGATGACCTGCAAGCCATAGAGACTTGTTGCGAAAGAAGACTGACGTTGACGGTAATGTTACTGCCTACAAATCTCGACTTGTTGTGAAAGGTTTTCGACAAGTTCAAGGGGTTCACTACGATGAGACCTTCTCACCCATAGCGATGCTTAAGTTGTCTGAATCATGTTAGCAATAGTCGCATTTTATGATTATGAAATTTGGCAAGTGGATGTCAAAACTGCATTCCTTAATTGATATCTTAAAGAAGAGTTGTATATGATGCAACTAGAAGGTTTTGTCGATCCTAAAGGTGCTAACAAAGTGTGCAAGCTCCAGCGATCCATTTATGGACTGGTGCAAGCCTCTCGGAGTTGGAATATACACTTTGATAGTGTGATCAAAGCATATGGTTTTGTACAGACTTTTGGATAAGCCTGTATTTACAAGAAAGTGAGTGGGAGCTCTGTAGCATTTCTAATATTATATGTGGATGACATATTGCTGATTGGAAATAATACAGAATTTCTAGATAGCATAAAAGGATACTTGAATAAGAATTTTTCAATGAAAGACCTCGGTGAAGCTGCTTACACATCGGGCATCAAGATCTATAGAGATAGATCAAGACGCTTAATTGGACATTCACAAAGCACATACCTTTATAAAGTTTTCAGGAAGTTCAAAATGGATCATTCAAAGAAAGGGTTCTTGCCTGTGTTACAAGGTGTGAAGTTGAGTCAGACTCAATGCCCGACCACTGTAGAAGATAGAGAGAAAATGAAAGTCATTCCCTATGCCTCAGCCATAGGTTCTATCATGTATGCAATGTGGTGTACCAGACCTGATGTGTGCCTTGCTATAAGTTTAGTAGGGAGGTACCAAAGTAATCCAGGAGCGAATCACTGGACATCGGTAAGAACATCCTGAAATACCTGAAAAATACTAAGGATATGTTTCTCATTTATGGAGGTGACAAAGAGTTTGTCGTAAATGGTTACGTCGATGGAAGCTTTGACACTGATACAGATGATTCTAAGTCACAAACCGGATACGTATTTATATTGAATGGTGGAGCTGTCAGTTGGAGCAGTTCCAAGTAGAGCGTCATGGTGGGATCTATGTGTGAAGCGGAGTACATAGCTGCTTCGGAAGCAGCAAATGAAGGAGTCTGGATGAAGGAGTTCATATCCGATCTAGGTGTAATACCTAGTGCATCGGGTCCAATGAAAATCTTTTGTGACAATACTGGAGAAATTGCCTTAGCAAAGGAATCCAGATTTCACAAGAGAACCAAACACATCAAGAGACGCTTCAATTCCATCCGCGATCATGTCAAGGAGGGAGACATATAGATTTGCAAAATACATACAGATGTGAATGTTGCAAACCCATTGACTAAGCCTCTCTCATGAGCAAAACATGATTAGCACCAAGACTCCATGGGTGTTAGAATCATTACTATGTAATATAGATTATTGACTCTAGTGCAAGTGGGAGACTGAAGGAAATATGCCATAGAGGCAATAATAAATTTGTTATTTATATTTCCTTTATCATGATAAATATTTATTATTCATGCTAGAATTGTATTTACTGAAAACTTAGTACATGTGTGAATACATAGACAAAACAGAGTGTCCCTAGTATGCCTCTACTTGACTAGCTCGTTAATCAAAGATGGCTAAGTTTCCTGACCATAGACATGTGTTGTCATTTGATGAACGGGATCACATCATTATAGAGTGATGTGATGGACAAGACCCATCCGTTAGCTTAGCATTATGATCGTTTAGTTTTATTGCTATTGCTTTCTTCATGACTTATACATATTCCTCTGACTATGAGATTATGCAACTCCCGAATACCGGAGGAACACCTTGTGTGCTATCAAACGTCACAATGTAACTGGGTGATTATAAAGATGCTCTATAGGTGTCTCTAAAAGGTGTTTGTTGAGTTGGCATAGATCAAGATTAGGATTTCTCACTCTGAGTATCAGAGGGGTATCTCTGGGCCCTCTCGGTAATGCGCATCATTATAAGCCTTGCAAGCAATGTGACTAATGAGTTAGTTACGGGATGATGCACTACGGAATGAGTAAAGATACTTGCTGGTAACGAGATTGACCTAGGTATGAGGATACCGACGATCGAATCTCGAGCAAGTAACATACCGATGACAAAGGGAATGATGTATGTTGTTATGCGGTTTGACCGATAAAGATCTTCATAGAATATGTAGGAACCAATATGAGCATCAAGGTTCTGCTATTGGTTATTGACCGGAGATGTGTCTCAGTCATGTATACATAGTTTTTGAACCCATAGGGTCCGCGCGCTTAACGTTCGATGACGATTTGTATTATGAGTTATATGTTTTGGTGACCGAAGTTTGTTCGGAGTCCTGGATGAGATCATGGAGATGGCGAAGAGTCTCGAAATGGTCGAGAGGTAAAGATTCATATATTGGAAGGTTATATATGGACACCGGAATGTTTCCGATAAGGTTCGGGGATTTATCGGAGTACCGAGAGGCTATCCAAACCCCCCGAGAAAGTTAATCGGCCTAATGGGCCATAGTGGAGAGGAGGCACGCCACGGGAGGAGGCGCGCACCCCCCCCTTGCCCAATTGGAATTGGACAAGGGGAGTGATGACCCACAAGTATAGGGGATCTATCGTAGTCCTTTCGATAAGTAAGAGTGTCGAACCCAACGCGGAGCAGAAGGAAATGACAAGCGGTTTCCAGCAAGGTATTCTCTGCAAGTACTGAAATAAGTGGTCACAGATAGTTTTGTGATAAGATAATTTGTAACGAGCAACAAGTAACAAAAGTAAATAAGGTGCAGCAAGGTGGCCCAATCCTTTTTGTAGCAAAGGACAAGCCTGGACAAACTCTTATATAATGTAAAGCGCTCCCGAGGACACATGGGAATATCGTCAAGCTAGTTTTCATCACGCTCATATGATTCGCGTTCGGTACTTTGATAATTTGGTATGTGGGTGGACCGGTGCTTAGGTGCTGCCCTTACTTGGACAAACATCCCACTTATGATTAACCTCTATTGCAAGCATTCGCAAATACAACAAAAGTATTAAGGTAAACCTAACCATAGCATGAAATGTATGGATCCAATTCAGCCCCTTACGAAGCAACGCATAAACTAGGGTTTAAGCTTCTGTCACTCTAGCAACCCATCATCTACTTATTACTTCCCAATGCCTTACTCTAGGCCCAACCAATGGTGAATTGTCATGTAGTCGACGTTCACATAACACCACTAGAGGAGAGACAACATACATCTCATAAAAATATCGAACGAATACCAAATTCACATGACAACTAATAGCAAGACTTCTCCGATGTCCTCAGGAACAAAAGTAACTACTCACAAAGCATAAACATGTTCATAATCAGAGGGGTATTAATGTGGATATAGGATCTGAACATATGATCTTCCACCAATTAAACCAACTAGCATCAACTACAAGGAGTAATTAACACTACTAGCAACCTACTAGCACCAATCCCGGACTTGGAGACAAGAATTGGATACAGGAGGTGAACTAGGGTTTTGAGATGAGATGGTGCTGATGAATATGTTGATGGAGATTGCCCTCTCCCGATGAGAGGAGCATTGGTGATGATGATGGCGATGATTTCCCCCTCCGGGAGGGAAGTTTCCCCGGCAGAACAGCCCCGCCAGAACCCTAGATTGGCTCCGCCAAGGTTCCGCCTCGTGGCGGCGGAGTTTCGTCCGAGAAGATGGCTTATGATTTGTTCCCATCGAAAGAGTCCATATAGGAGAAGATGGTCATCGGAGGGCCACCAAGGGGCCCACGAGGTAGGGGCGCGCCCAGGGGGGTAGGGCGCGCCCCCCACCCTCGTGGGCAGGGTGTGCCCCCTGGTGAAGTTCTTGCGCTCAATGTTTTTTCTTTATTTGGAAAACATCATCCGTGAAGTCTCAGGACTTTTGGAGATGTGCAGAATAGGTCTCTAATATTGGCTCCTTTTCCAGCCAGAATCACAGCTGCCGGCATTCTCCCTCTTTATGTAAACCTTGTAAAATAAGAGAGAATAGGCATAAGTATTGTGACATAATTTGTAATAACAGCCCATAATGCAATAAATATTGATATAAAAGCATGATGCAAAATGGACGTACCAACTCCCCCGAGCTTAGACCTCGCTTGTCCTCAAGCGAAAAGCCGAAATCGAAAAATATGTCCACATGTTTAGAGATGAAGGTGTCGATAAAAATAAAATACGGACATGAGGGCATCATGATCATTCTTAGAACAACTACTTATATAATTCTTGTCATATGATATCTTATGCTAGAGTAATAATTCAGTCACATTATCAAGTATGAATCGAAAACTTCATTGAAAACTAACAAACTATAATCTCAGTCATTGAGGCAATTGCAATTTATCATAACATAGGAAAGAGTCAATGTATAAGAGCTTTTCAGCAAGTCCACATACTCAACTATCATATAGTCTTTCACAATTGCTGACACTCAGGCAATACTTATGGGTATGGAGTTTTAATCGGACATAGAGAAAGATAGGGGCTTATAGTTTTGCCTCCCAATGTTTTACCTCAAGGGTAATGTCAACAGTAATAATTCATGAAAATCCACATCCAATTAGCCATATATACCGGGATCTTTCCAACATATTGTTCTTGCCAAAGGGTAAAATGTAAAAAGGAAGGGTGAAGATCACCATGACTCAGTAAAGGAGATAAAAGTAAAAGATAGGCCCTTCGTAGAGGGAACCAGAGGTTGTCATGCGCTTTTATGGTTGGATGCACAAAATCCTAATGTGAAAGAACATCACTTTATATTGCCACTTGTGATATGGACCTTTATTATGCAGCATGTCGCTTTTATTACTTCCATATCACACGATCGTATAAAGCTTATTTCCTCCACACCAATCAATCATACATATTTAGAGAGCAATATTTTTATTGCTTGCACCGATGACAACTTACTTGATGGATCTCACTCAATCCACGGGTAGGTATGGTGGACTCTCATGGCAAAACTGGTTTAAGGGTATTTGGAAGCACAAGTAGTATCTCTACTTGGTGCAGTGAATTTGGCTAGCATGAGGGAGAAAGGCAAGCTCAACATGTTGGAGGATCCAAGATGATATAATTTATCTCAGATGTAAGAAAACATAACCCATGATGTTGTCTTCCTTGTGCAATGTCAACTCTTTAGCATGTCATATTTTAACGAGTGCTCATAATCATAAAAGATGTCCAAGATAGTATATTTATATGTGAAGACCTCTCTTTCTTTATTACTTCCTATTAATTGCAACGATGACCAAAACTATGTTTGTTAACCCTCGATAACTTTCATTCATCATACTCTTTCTATGTGAGCTCATTACTCTCCATAAGACTCACATGATCTCTTTGTTTCTTTTTATTTCTTTCTCTTTTCCTTTATTCACTTGGGATCATGGAAAAAATAATCAAGCCCTTGAATCAACACTAATCTTTATTATATAGCTCATGGAGTCGATTACATAGAAGGATAATAAAGCAAAACTCACAACTAGATCATACTAAGAACTCAAAAGGATCGAACTAAGAAAAATGGTAAAGATAAAGGTGATGGTGATACGATACCGGGGCACTCCCCCAAGCTTGGCAGTCGCCAAGCGGAGTGCCCATACCAGATACTCAATTCTTCTTTGTTGGAGGAGACGGTGGTGATGTTGTTGATGGCGTAGGCTTGTCGTCCTTCTTCCAAGGCATAGGCTTACCATCATAGAAGGATGACAGAGTCTCCGGGATCCTCAAATCTGCAGCCAAACTCATCCTTTTGAATATATATTCATACTCACAGTTTTGGTTTTGCAGGTCATAGATTTGAGCTTGGAGGTGCTCAATTTTCTCGTGAAGCTTGAAGATGGTCTCCCCGATGTTGTCGGCATCCAGCTTGTGTTTGTTGGTGAACCCTGCGATCATCATGTAGTTGGAGTTGAGTCCACGCTCCACCACCCCCTGACACTTTAAAACTTGTTGCTCCATTGCTTCGAGCCTCGTCTCCACGCTTCCGGTCCCCTTCGGTCCCTCAGCATCACGGATGTCCAGCAACCCATCACGCATCTCAATGGTTTGAGGGTGTCGCTTCACCT
This sequence comes from Triticum urartu, assembly GCF_056163025.1. Lineage (NCBI taxonomy): Eukaryota > Viridiplantae > Streptophyta > Magnoliopsida > Poales > Poaceae > Triticum > Triticum urartu. The sequence goes on along the minus strand of NC_141874.1, from coordinate 219,490,858 downwards.
CCACTAGGTAAGGGTTGATGACCTTCTCGAAGAACTTGTCCTTGGGTGCACTTGGAGACGTGATGATAATCTAGATCTGTCAGAAAAACAACTCGAAACAAAGACAAGAGATTTTTGTGTAATACGGGAGTCAAAACTCCCGGGAGGTTATATAATGAATTTTTACCGACCAAAATACGTGTCCTGTCAGAAAATGGAGTCCGGAGAGCACACGAGGTGCCCACGAGGTAGGGGGCGTGCCCAGGGGGTAGGGCGCGCCCTCCACCCTCGTGGGGCCCTCGTGTCTTTTCCGGACTGCTGCTTATTTTTCTATTTTTCTAAATATTCCAAAACGGAGAAATATTGCCTTAAAAACTGTTTTGGAGTCGGTTTACTTACCGTACCACATACCTATTCCTTTTTGGAGTCTGAAACGTTCCGGAAAGTGTCCTTTATGTACTCCTCCGAGGTTATGGTTTCGATAACATTGGTTTCAACATTTATGGGATTACCTGAGATATAATGTTTGATTCTTTGACCATTTACCACCTTCGGATTTGTGCCTTCGAAGTTGTTGATTTTTATGGCACCGGAACGGTAGACCTCCTCGATAACGTAGGGACCTTCCCATTTAGAGAGAAGTTTCCCTGCAAAAAATCTTAAACGAGAGTTGTATAGCAATACATAATCACCTACATTAAACTCACGATTTTGTATCCTTTTATCATGCCACCTTTTAACCTTTTCTTTAAACAACTTGGCATTTTCGTAGGCTTGGGTTCTCCATTCATCAAGTGAATTAATATCAAATAACCTCTTCTCACTGGCAAGTTTAAAATCATAATTTAGTTCTTCAATAGCCCAATAAGCCTTGTGTTCTAGTTCGAGAGGTAAGTGACATGATTTTCCATAGACCATTTTATACGGAGACATGCCCATAGGATTTTTATATGCAATTCTATAGGCCCATAATGCATCATCAAGTTTCTTGGACCAATTCTTTCTGGACCTATTAACAGTCTTTTGCAAAATTAATTTGAGTTCTATATTACTCAATTCTACTTGACCACTAGACTGAGGGTGATAAGGGGATGCAATTCTATGATTAACATCATATTTAGCAAGCATTTTACGGAAAGCGCCATGAATAAAATGTGAACCACCATCAGTCATTAAATGTCTAGGGACTCCAAACCTTGGAAAGATAACTTCTTTAAGCATTTTAATAGAAATGTTATGATCAACACTACTAGTTGGAATAGCTTCTACCCACTTAGTAACATAATCAACATCAACTAAAATATGTGTATAACCATTAGAGGAAGGAAAAGGTCCCATATAGTCAAAGCCCCAAACATCAAATGGTTCAATAACAAGTGAATAATTCATAGGCATTTGTTGACGTCTACTAATATTACAAATTCTTTGACATTCATCACAAGATAAGACAAACTTACAGGCATCCTTGAAGAGAGTAGGCCAATAAAAACCAGATTGTAGTACCTTATGTGCGGTTCTATCTCCAGCATGGTGCCCTCCATAAGCTTCAGAGTGACACTTGCGTAGGATCTGTTCCTGTTCATGCTCAGGTACACAACGTCTAATAACACCATCTACTCCTTTATAAAGATGTGGGTCATCCCAAAAGTAATGCCTCAAATCATAGAAGAACTTTTTCTTTTGCTAGTATGTGAAACTAGGTGGTATAAACTTAGCAACAATGTAATTAGCATAATCAGCATACCATGGAGCAGTATGAGAAGCATTTATGACATTTAATTGCTCATCAGGAAAGCTATCATCAATAGGTAGTGGGTCATCAAGCACATTTTCTAACCTAGACAAGTTGTCTGCAATGGGGTTCTCGACTCCTTTTCTATCAACAATATGTAAATCAAATTCTTGAAGCAAGAGAACCCATCTAATAAGTCTAGGTTTAGCATCTTTCTTTTCCATAAGATATTTAATAGCAGCATTATCAGTGTGAATAGTTACTTTAGAATCAACAATATAGGGTCTAAACTTATCACAAGCAAATACAACTGCTAAGAATTCTTTTTCAGTAGTAGCATAATTTCTTTGACCATTGTCTAGAGTTTTACTAGCATATTGAATAACATTTAGTTTCTTATCAACTCTTTGTCCTAGAACAACACCTACAGCATAATCACTAGCATCACACATAATTTCAAAGGGTAAATTCCAATCAGGTGGCTGAACAATAGGTGCAGGGATCAATGCTTTCTTAAGTATTTCAAATGCTTCTACACAATCATCATCAAAAACAAATGGTATATCTTTTTGTAATAAATTAGTTAGAGGCCGAGAAATTTTTGGGAAGTCCTTAATGAACCTCCTATAAAAACCAGCATGACCACGGAAACTTCTTATACCTTTGATGTCCTTGGGACATGGCATCTTTTTAATAGCATCAACCTTGGCTTTATCAACTTCAATACCTCTTTCAGAAACTTTATGCCCCAAGACAATACCTTCATTAACCATAAAGTGGTACTTTTCCCAATTCAAGACAAGAATAGTTTCTTCACATCTCTGCAAAACTAGATCAAGGTTGCTCAAGCAATCATCAAAAGAAGATCCATAGACGGAAAAGTCGTCCATGAAAACCTCATAAATCTTTTCACAAAAGTCAGAGAATATAGCCATCATGCATCTTTGAAAGGTAGCAGGTGCATTGCATAAACCAAAAGGCATACGTCTATAAGCAAAAGTACCAAAAGGGCATGTAAAAATAGTCTTTGATTGATCTTTGGCTGATACAGGTATTTGAGAGAAGCCAGAATAACCATCTAGAAAGAAAAATGTGTATGTTTGGATAATCTTTCTAGCATTTGATCGATAAAAGGTAAGGGGTAATGATCCTTTTTAGTAGCCTTATTTAATCTGCGGAAATCAATTACCATCCTATAACCAGTAATAATTCTTTGAGGAATCAATTCATCTTTATCATTAGGAACAACAGTAATACCTCCCTTCTTAGGGACACAGTGGACAGGACTTACCCACTGACTATCAGCAACGGGGTAAATTATACCTGCCTCAAGGAGCTTTAGTATCTCCTTTCTTACCACTTCTTTCATTTTAGGATTCAGACGGCGTTGATGATCACGAACTGGTTTAGCATCTTCTTCCAAATTAATTTATGTTGGCATCGAGTGGGACCAATGCCCTTAAGATCATCAAGAGTATACCCAATAGCAGCACGGTGCTTCTTCAGAATTTTCAATAATCTCTCTTCTTCATGTTCCGAAAGGTTAGCACTAATAATAACAGGATATATCTTTTTCTCATCAAGATAAGCATATTTAAGAGTATCCGGTAATGGTTTAAGCTCAAACACAGGATCACCCTTGGGTGGAGGAGGATCTCCTAGGATTTCAACAGGTAAATTATGTTTCAGAATAGGTTCCTGTTTAAAGAATACTTCATCTAATTCCCTTCTTTCATTCATAAACATATCATTTTCATGGTCTAGTAAATATTGTTCTAAAGGATCACTAGGATGTACGGCAATAGACACAAGACCAATAATTTCATCTTTACTAGGTAATTCTTCTTCACGGTGTTGTCTACTAAATTTAGAAAAATTAAATTCATGAGTCATATCATCTAAACCGACAGTAACACCATCCCTTTTGCAATCCATGGTAGCATTAACAGTATTTAAGAAGGGTCTACCAAATATAATGGGACAAAAACTATCTTGTGGGGATCCAAGAACAAGAAAATCAGCAGGATATTTAGTTTTCCCACACAAGACTTCAACATCTCTAACAATTCCCATTGGTGAAATAGTATCTCTATTAGCAAGTTTAATTGTGACATCAATATCTCCCAACTCAATAGGTGCAATGTCATGCATAATTTCGTTGTATAAGTCAATAGGTATTGCACTAGCACTAGCACCCATATCACATAAGCCATGATAACAATGATCTCCTATTTTAACAGAAATAACAGGCATACCTACCATAGGTCTAGGTTTATCTGTATCACGGGGTTTAGCAATTCTAGCAGTTTCATCACAGAAATAAATAACATGCACATCTATATTATCAGACAAGAGATCTTTAACAATAGCAATATTAGGTTCAACTTTAACTTGCTCAGGAGGTGTATATGTTTTAATATTGCTTTTACGAACCACAGTTGAAGCTTTAGCATGATCCTTTAGCCTAACAGGGAAAGGTGGTTTCTCAACATCAGAAGTAGGAACAATAGGATCATTATAAGTAATAGTATTTTCTTCAACTTTAATAGGTGCAGCTACTTTTACTTCTATGGGAGGATGATATTTAAACCACTTCTCCTTGGGGAGATCAACATAGGCAGCAAAAGATTCACAGAAAGAAGCTACTATCTCAGAGTCAAATCCATATTTAGTGCTAAACTTACGAAAAATATCGGTATCCATAAAAGATTTAACACAATCAAAACTAGGTGTCATACATGACTCCTTACCATTGTCGAGGTCCCAATCTTCGGAGTTGCGTTTAATTCTTTCTAATAAATCCCATTTGAATTCAATAGTCTTCATCATAAAAGAGCCAACACAAGAAGTATCAAGCATGGTGCGATTGTTATCAGAAAGCCGAGCATAATTTTTTTTTGAATAATCATTTCTCTTGAGAGCTCATGATTGGGGCATGAATATAACATTGATTTAAGCCTCCCCCAAGCTTGAGCGATGCTTTCTCCTTCGCGAGGCCAAAAATTATATATATAATTGCGATCACGATGAACAAGATTCATAGGATAAAACTTTTGATGAAATTCCAATTTCAATCGTTTGTAGTTCCAAGACTCCATATCATCACATAGCCTATACCATGTTGATGCATATCCCCTCAAAGATAAGGGGAATACCTTCTTCTTAACAACATCTCTGGGTACACCTGCAAGCTTAAATAATCCACAAACTTCATCCACGTATATTAGATGCTCATCAGGATGTTTTGTTCCATCTCCCAAAAAAGGATTAGCTAGCAGTTTTTCTACCATACCCAGAGGAATTTCAAAGCAAGCATTTTCATTTTCAGTAGGTTCAGTAGGTTGAGGAGCAACTCTTTGCTCTACTGGTTGGGGTGAAGATACCCCGAACAAGCCCCTCAGAGGATTACTTTCCATAGTAACAAGTGACACTAAATTTCAGCACACTATATAAATTTTTCCTTACCAAATTCGACCTACCAAAGGCGCTTCACTCCCCGGCAACGGTGCCAGAAAAGAGTCTTGATGACCCACAAGTATAGGGGATCTATCGTAGTCCTTTTGATAAGCAAGAGTGTTGAACCCAACAAGGAGTACAAGGAAATGACAAGCGGTTTCCAGCAAGGTATTCTCTGCAAGTACTGAAATAAGTGGTAACAGATAGTTTTGTGATAAGATAATTTGTAACGAGCAACAAGTAACAAAAGTAAATAAGGTGCAGCAAGGTGGCCCAATCCTTTTTGTAGCAAAGGACAAGCCTGGACAAACTCTTATATGATGTAAAGCGCTCCCGAGGACACATGGGAATATCGTCAAGCTAGTTTTCATCACGCTCATATGATTCGCGTTCGGTACTTTGATAATTTGGTATGTGGGTGGACCGGTGCTTGGGTGCTTCCCTTACTTGGACAAACATCCCACTTATTATTAACCTCTATTGCAAGCATCCGCAAATACAACAAAAGTATTAAGGTAAACCTAACCATAGCATGAAACATATGGATCAAATTCAGCCCCTTACGAAGCAACGCATAAACTAGGGTTTAAGCTTCTGTCACTCTAGCAACCCATCATCTACTTATTACTTCCCAATGGCTTCCTCTAGGACCAAACAATGGTGAAGTGTCATGTAGTCGACGTTCAGATAACACCACTAGAGGAGAGACAACATACATCTCATCAAAATATCGAACGAATACCAAATTCACACAACTACTAATAGCAAGACTTCTCCCATGTCCTCAGGAACAAAAGTATATACTCACAAAGCATAAACATGTTCATAACCAGAGGGGTATTAATGTACATATAGGATCTGAACATATGATCTTCCACCAATTAAACCAACTAGCATCAACTACAAGGAGTAATTAACACTACTAGCAACCTACTTGCACCAATCCCGAACTTGGAGACAAGAATTGGATACAGGAGATGAACTAGGGTTTTGAGATGAGATGGTGCTGATGAAGATGTTGATGGAGATTTCCCTCTCCCGATGAGAGGAGCGTAGGTGATGATGATGGCGATGATTTCCCCCTCCGGGAGGGAAGTTTCCCCGGCAGAACAGCCCTAGTAGAACCCTAGATTGGCTCCGCCAAGGTTCCGCCTCGTGGCGGTGGAGTTTCATCCGAGAAGATGGTTTATGATTGTTTTCCCATCGAAAGAGTCCATATAGCAGAAGATGGTCGCCGGAGGGCCACCAGGGGGCCCACGAGGTAGGGGGCGCGCCCAGGGAGGGTAGGGCACACCCCCACCCTCGTGGGCAGGGTGTGGCCCCCTGGTGAAGTTCTTGCGCTCAATGTTTTTTATTTATTTGGAAAACATCATCCGTGAAGTTTCAGGACTTTTGGAGCTGTGCAGAATAGGTCTCTAATATTTGCTCCTTTTCCAGCCAGAATCCCAGCTGCCGGCATTCTCCCTCTTTATGTAAACCTTGTAAAATAAGAGAGAATAGGCATAAGTATTGTGACATAATGTGTAATAACAGCCCATAATGCAATAAATATTGATATAAAAGCATGATGCAAAATGGACGTATCAGGGAGGGGCGCGGCCCCCTCTTTCCTTCTCCCTCTCCCTCCTTTCCCCTTTCCCCCTCTCCATTGGAAGGAAAGGGGGGCGACTCCTACTAGGAATGGAGTCCTAGTAGGACTCCCCCCTCATGGCGCGCCACCCCTCGCCAGCCACCTCCTCCCCCCTCCTTTATATACGGGGGCAGGTGCACCCCAAAGGCACACCAAGATTTCTCTTAGTCGTGTGCGGTGCCCCCTTCCATAGTTTACTCCTCCGGTCATAGCGTCGTAGTGCTTAGGCAAAGCCCTGCGGGGATCACATCACCATCACCACGCCATCGTGTTGTCGGAACTCTCCCTCGACCTGTTGGGGAATGCAGTATTTCAAAAAAAATCCTATGATCACGCAAGATCTATCTAGGAGATGCATAGTAATGAGAGGGGAGAGTGTGTCTACATACCCTCGTAGACCGAAAGTGGAAGCGTTAAGTAATGCGGTTGATGTAGTCGAACGTCTTCGTGATCCAAGTGATCAAGTACCGAACACACAACACCTCCGCGATCTGCACACGTTCAGCTCGGTGACGTCCCTCGTACTCTTGATCCAGTTGAGGCCAAGGGAGAGTTTCGTCAGCATGATGGCGTGATGACAGTGATGATGAAGTTACCGACGCAGGGCTTCGCCTAAGCACTACAATGATATGACCGAGGTGGAAATCCGTGGAGGGGGGCACCGCACACGGCTAAGACAACTGTCAACTTGTGTGTCTATGGGGTGCCCCCTCCCATATATAAAGGAGTGTAGGAGGGAAGGGCCGGCCCTCTCCATGGCGCGCCCCAAGGGGGATTCCTACTCCTAGTAGGAGTAGGTTTCCCCCTTACCTAGTTGGAGTAGGAGAAGAAGGAAGAGGGCGAAGGAGAGAAGGAAAGGGGGCCGACCCCCTCCCCAATTCGGATTGGGCTGGGGGTGCCCCCACTTGACCACCTCCTTCTCTCTCCCACCATGGCCCATTAAGGCCCATTGACTCCCCGGGGGGTTCCGGTAACTCCCTGGTACTCCGGTAATTGCCTAAACTTATTCGAAACCATTCCAGTGTCCAAACATAGCCTTCCAATATATCAATCTTTATGTCTCGACCATGTAGAGACTCCTTCTCATGTCCGTGATCACATCCGGGACTCCAAACTACCTTCAGTACATCAAAACACATAAACTCATAATACCGATCGTCATCGAACGTTAAGCATGCGGACCCTATGGGTTCGAGAACTATGTAGACATGACAGAGACTCATCTCTGGTCAATAACCAATAGCAGAACCTGGATGCTCATATTGGTTCCTACATATTCTACGAAGATCTTTATCGGTGAAACCGCATAACAACATATGTTGTTCCCTTTGTCATCGATATATGTTACTTGCCCGAGATTCCATCGTTGGTATCTCAATACCTAGTTCAATCTCGTTACCGGCATGTCTCTTTACTCATTCCGTAATGCAACATCCCGCAACTAACTCATTAGTCACGTTGCTTGCTAGGCTTATAGTGATGTGCATTACCGAGAGGGCCCAGAGATACCTCTCTGATACATGGAGTGACAAATCCTAATCTCGATCTATGCCAACTCAACAAACACCATTGGAAACACCTGTAGAGCATCTTTATAGTCACCCAGTTACGTTGTGACGTTTGATGGCACACTAAGGGGTTGTTTGGATAGGTGGAATGTACCGAACCTATTCTCTATAAACCAGGAAACGAACGTAACAGAATAAAACCATGTTTGGCTACTCTAACAAATCTGTGGATATGGAGAACTTGGTTTCCGTAAAGCTGAAATTATGCGTTTGTGGAAAAAATGACTATTAGTCGTTTTTGTAAAAACTTGTTCTGCATATACTCCATCGCAACTAATTGTTGTCCACGCGCTAGTCCGCTGCCGTGTCGGTGTGCCGCTGCCTAGTACGAATGGTCATCCTGCTCGTCCTCCAGCAACGACATGGCCGCCGTTCCAAGTGCTTGTCCTCCAGCCACGGCATTGTTGTTGCGTTCGTACCCAGCCCAGGACTCCACTCGCCGGCGACTCCTAGAGCTCGTCCTCTGGCCACAACATGGTTGTCGTTGCGTTTGTGCCTGGGATCCCGCTCGTTGGATGCCAGAGTTACTAGTAGGGATGGTGCCTGTAGGACGTGACAACGCCATCAGCGACCTATGCCACCTGGGACAACGGCCGACCATGCCTCGATGGTGATGTGCGCCACCCTCTGCGAGCTCCTGAAGCATAAGGGGACGTGCGCATGCTTATTTTGGTCTGGGACGACCTCACCTCCATGGACTCTCTCGACATGCATGGGATACATGAGACGCACGACATCGAGACAGTGGAGTACTTCGACGATACAGCCGTGCGGTGCATTCTCTATCCATGGAACCCAACGCTGGTGAGGATGGTAGGAGCGGAAAGGTAGACGGACAGGAGAGGCTCCTCTAGGGTTCTGCACCCGGAGTCATCCAGGCCGGCCTGAGGGAAGGCCACCAATGGCGTCAAGCGAACAAGGACAAAGAATGGAAAAATAATCAAACGTCGGAGCTTGTGAATCGTCTCAAATAACCAATCTGGGGAAGTGATAATGTGTGAGAGAAGAGGTCATAGGAGGAGCTTTTTTGATCAGCGAGAAGGTCATGGGGGGAGCCAGGAGCAAGCCAAACAAATTTTCCTACAAACGGGTTATTCATAAGCTGACTAGTAAAACCGATTTAGCTAAACATCAGCTAAAAACTGGTTTTATATATACTCGTGGCTAATACTTGCTAGCCAAACAACCACTAAGTGTTCCTCCGGTATTCGGGAGTTGCATAATCTCATAGTCATAGGAACAGGTATAAGTCATGAAGAAAGCAATAGGAATAAACTAAACTATCATAGTGCTAAGCTAACGTATTGGTCAAGTTAATCACATCATTCTCTAATGATGTGACCCCGTTCATCAAATGACAACTCATGTCTATGGTTAGGAAACTTAACCATCTTTGATTAACGAGATAGTCAAGTAGAGGCATACTACTGACACTCTGTTTGTCTTTGTATTCACACATGCACTAAGTTCCCGGTTAATACAATTCTAGCATGAATAATAAACCTTTATCATGATATAAGGAAATATAAATAACAACTTTATTATTGCCTCTAGGGCATATTTCCTTCATGACCCTCTACTGGATCAAGAGTTCGAGGGACGTCATCGAGCTAAACGTGTGTTGAACACAGAGGTGCCGTATGTTCAGTACTTGGATTGGTTGGATCGTGAAGACATTCGACTACATCAACCGCGTTAATCTAACGCTTCCGCTTTCGGTCTAGGAGGGTACGTGGACACACTCTCCCCCTCTCGTTGCTATGCATCTCCTAGATAGATCTTGCGTGATCGTAGGAATTTTTTTTGAAATTGCATGCTACATTCCCCAATAATTACATGGCGTTTGCATTTCATACAATAAAGCAAAAACCATAAGGATCCTGCCAGTTGTCGATAACTTTTACAAAACATGATCCTCTCATACAATAACGTATATCACATCATGTCTTGACCATATCATATCACAACATGCCCTGCAAAAACAAGTTAGACGTCCTCTACTTTGTTGTTGCAAGTTTTACATGGCTGCTATGGGCTTCTAGCAAGAACCGTTCTTACCTACGCATCAAAACTACAACGAAGATTTATCAAGTTTACTGTTTTCACCTTCAACAAGGACCTGCCGCAGTCAAATTCGATTCAACTAAATTTGGAGAAACAGACACCTGTCAGCCACCTTTATGCAAAACTAGTTGCATGCCTGTCGGTGGAACCGGTCTCATGAACGTGGTCCTTTAAGGTTGGTCCAGGCCGCTTCATCCAACAATACCGCTGAATCAAAATAAGACGTTGGTGGTAAGTAGTATGATGATCACCGCCCACAACTCTTTGTGTTCTACTCGTGCATATCATCTACGCATAGACCTGGCTCGAATTCCACTATTAGGGAACGCAGCATGCAATTTAAAAAATTCTACGCTCACGCAAGATCTGTCTAGGAGAGGCATAGCAACGAGAGGGGGAGAGTGTGTCCACGTACTCTTGTAGACCGAAAGCGGAAGCGTTTGACAATGCGGTTGATGTAGTCGAACTTCTTCACGTTCCGACCGATCAAGTACCAAACGTACGACACCTCCGAGTTTTGCACACGTTCAGCTCGATGACGTCCCTCAGACTCTAGATCCAGCAAAGTGTCGAGGGAGAGTTCTGTCAACACGACGGCGTGGGGACGGTGATGGTGAAGTGATCCGCGTAGGGCTTCACCTAAGCACTACGTGAATATGACCGGAGGCATAAACTGTGAAGGAGGGCGTAGCACACGGCTAACAATGTTTGTTGTGTGTTCTAGCAGTGCCCTCCTCATATATATAGGTTGGAGGGGAGGAGAGGCAGCCAAGGGGGCTCCCCAAGTAGGAGGAATCCTACTTGGGGTCCTCCCAATTCGCCCCCCCCCCCTTTCCTATTCCTATTCGGAGTAGGAAGGGATGGGGGAATCCTATTCCCTTTTTCCTTTCCTCCTTACCCTTTTCCACTCCAATTTGGTCAGCCCATATGAGGGGGGGCGCACCAGCCACTTAGGGGCTGGTCTATCCCTCTTTTGACCCATTAGGCCCATATAGTTTGTCGGGGGTTGCCCGGAACCCCTTCCGGTGACCCGATACGTACCCGGTAGCCCCGAAACACTTCTGGTGTCCAAATACTATCGTCCTATATATGAATCTTTACCTCTCAACCATTTCAAGACTCCTTGTCGTGTCCATGATCTCATCCTGAACTCCAAACAACATTCGGTCACCAAATCACATAACTCATATAATACAAATCGTCATCAAACATTAAGCATGCGGGCCCTACGGGTTCGAGAACTATGTAGACATGACCGAGACACCTCTCCGGTCAATAAACAATAGCGGAACATGGATGCTCATATTGGCTCCCACATATTCTACGAAGATCTTTATCGGTCAAACCGTTATGACAACATACATTATTCCCTTTGTCATCGGTATGTTACTTGCCAGAGATTCGATCATCGGTATCTCCATACCTAGTTCAATCTCGTTACTGGCAAGTCTCTTTAATCGTTTCGTAATGCATCATCCCGCAACTAACTCATTAGTCACATTTCCTGCAAGCCTTATTATGATGAGCATTACCGAGAGGGCCCATAGATACCTCTCTGATACTCGGAGTGACAAATCCTAATCTCGATCTATGCCAACCCAACAAAACACCTTCGGAGATACCTATAGACCATCTTTATAATCACCCAGTTACGTTGAGACGTTTGATAGCTCACAAGGTATTCCTCCGGTATCCAGGAGTCGCATAATCTCATAGTCAAACGAACATGTATAAGTCATGAAGAAAGCAATAGCAATAAAACTTAATGATCATTATGCTAAGCTAACAGATGGGTCCTGTCCATCACATCATTCTCCTAATGATGTAATCCCATTAATCAAATGACAACGCATGTCTATGGTTAGGAAACTTAATCACCTTTGATCAACGAGCTAGTCTAGTAGAGGCTTACTAGGGACACGATGTTTTGTCTATGTCATTACGGAACGAGTAAAGAGACTTGCTGGTAATGAGATTGAACTAGGTATGTGATGTCTACTACGCAACTTTATTCTTGTAGACACGTGTTGGGCCTCCAAGCGCAGAGTTTTGTAGCACAGTAGCAATTTCCCCTCAAGTGGATGACCTAAGGTTTATCAATCCGTGAAAGGTGAGGATGAAGATGTTCTCTCTCAAACATCCCTACAACCAAAAACAAGAAATCTCTTGTGTCCCCAACACACCCAATACAATGGCAAATTGTATAGGTGCACTAGTTCAGCGAAGAGATGGTGATACAAGTGCAATATGGATAGTAGATATTGGTTTTTGTAATCTGAAGTTATAAAAACAGCAAGGTAACTAATAGTAAATGGGCACAAAAATGGTATTGCAATGATTAAAAACAAGGCCTAGGGTTCGTAATTTCGCTAGTGCAATCTCTCAACAATGTTAACATAGTTGGATCATATGATTATCCCTCAAAGTGTAACAAACACTCACTCCTGAGTTCCTATTAATGGAGAACAAAAGATAGGAATTGTTTGTAGGGTACTAAATCACCTCAAAGCTATTCTTTCCGTTCGATCTATTCAAGAGTTTGTACTAAAATAACGCAAAGCTATTTTTTCCGTTCGATCTATCCTAGAGTTCGTACTATAATAACACCTAAGCATATTCATATGCATAATACTAAATCCACACAAAGAACTACAAAATTGTCCCAAGATTTCGACCGGAGAAACAAGGACAAGAACGTGCATCAACCCCTATGCATAGATTGCCCCCATGTCACGACGGGAATCCGCAAGTTGAGTGCCAACACATATATCAAGTGAATCAATATGATACCCCATTGTCACCACGAATATTCAATTGCAAGACATATATCAAGTGTTCTCAAATCCATAAAAGTATTCAATCTGATAACCACGAAATCTCAAAGGGAAAAACTCAATTCAGCACAACAAGATAGAGATGGGAAAACAGCATATGATCCGACTATATTAACAAAGCCCGCGATACATCAAGATCGTGACATCTCAAGAACACGGGAAAGAGAGAGAGAGAGAGAGAGAGATTAAACACATAGCTACCGGTACAAACCCTTAGCCGCGAGGGTGGACTACTCCCTCCTCATCGTGGTGGCTGCCGGGATGATGAAGATAGCCACCGGAGATGATTCCCCCCTCCGGCAGGGTACCGGAACGGGTCTAGATTGGTTTTCGGTTGCTATAGAGCCCTACGGTGACGTAACTTCTTATCTAGGTTAACCCAGAAGAGTTTCAGAATATTTGGGAATTTATAGTGCAAAGAGGGGGTGCCGGAGGCCACCGAGGTGGGCACAACCCACCTGGGCGCGCCAGGGGGCCCTGGTGTGCCCTGGATGGTTGTGCCCCCCTCGGGGCACCCCCAGGTGCAGCTCTGGCCCATCGGCTTCCTTCTGGTCCAAAAAAATCCCCAAAAAGTTTTGCGGTGTTTGGACTCCGTTTGATATTGATTTTCTGCGATGTAAAAAACAAGCAAAAAACAGCAACTGGCACTGGGCACTGGGTCAATAGGTTAGTCCCAAAAAATGATATAAAGTTGCTATAAAATGATTGTAAAACACCCAAGAATGATAAGATAACAGCATGAATACTTCATAAATTATAGATACGTTGGAGACGTATCAGCATCCCCAAGCTTAATTCCTACTCGTCCTCGAGTAGGTAAATGATAAAAGAAATAATTTATGAAGTGTGAATGCTAGCAAAGTGCACAAGTTTGAGCAGTGATAATTTCAATCACTTTTTCCTAGCATCATAACAACAATTCTTTCTTATGAAACTTCTCATGTTATAGTGGGAACCAATTCACATGTTAAGGTTCGAACAATGAATTCTCTTGAAACCCAACAACCTATGCTCTTAGTCACCAAGCAATTGCAATTCAACTTGTTCAACAGAGTTTAAGTAAGAGCTCCACATACTCAACCATCATATGGTCTTCTATGATTGCTAACACTCACCTTGTACACATGAGCAAAACATTTCAACCGGACACATAGAAAGATAGGGGCTTATAATTTCGCCTCCCAACGTATTCACCTCAAGGGTGATGTCAACAATAATAACTTATGCTACCCATATTCAACTAGACATATGTGCCTATATATTTCCTCACCACATGATGCTTGCCAAAAAAGAAAAATAAAAAGGAATAGAGAGAAAAACTTTGACTCTTTGCATACTGAAAAGTAAAATATAGGCCCTTTGCAGAGGGAAGTAGGGATTTGTAGAGGTGCCAGAGCTCAAAGCGAAAATTAAGAGATAAAAACATTTTGAGAGGCATACTTTTACCACCAACGAAAAAGACTTAGAGCTCCCAACACTTTCCATGCTAGATATATCATAGGCGGTTCCCAAACATAAAATAAAGTTTATTCCTTTTTCCACCATACTTTCACTTTCCATGGCTAACCGTATCCACAGGTGCCCACCATACCAACACTTCCCAAGGAATTATTATTTGACAACATAAAGTAAATTCATTTTTTATTTTGGGACTGGGCATCCCTAATACCTTTGCCTTACTCTCGTGCAATGACAAGTGAATAAACACTCATCATGAGAATAACACATCTAGCATGGAAAATATTGGCCACCCCTCACCACCTCGCGAGCGTTATGAGCACAGAAAAGAGAAATTTATTTTGAATATTAGAGATGGCACATACAAATTTGCTTAGAACGGCAAAAGAATACCACATATAGGTAGGTATAGTGGCCTCTTGAAAATAAGATTTGGGTTTAAGGGTTTTTGGATGCACTAGTAGTATCTCTACTTGGTGCGGAATTTTTGGCTAGCAAAGATGGGGGCAAGCACCACATGTTCAAGGATCAATGACAATATAACTTCTATGTGAATATGAACGAACATAAGTCATTACGTTCTCTTCCTTGTCCAACGTCAACAATTTTGGCATATAATATTTTGATGGGGGCTCACAATCACAAAAGATTTCCATGATAGTGTATTTATATGTGAAAGTTCTCTTCCTTATACTAATTATTCATGAATTGCTTGTATGACCAATATTGTGATTGCCAAGCCTCAAAAGATTTCACTTTCTAAACCCAATGTGAAGCTACCACTAGGCATGATATGATTTCAACTTCATGACATTCAATTTATTCAACAATTTACTCATAGGATATAAGTGAAGGACAAGAGTAAATGACAAGCTACTCCGAAAAGATATGAATGAAGATCATGAGCATAATATTTCTTTCTCTCAAATTAATTTAAGTGAAGCAAGAGAGAATTTCTTCAAAAATACTAAAGCACATCGTGCTCAAAAAGATATAAGTGAAGCACTAGAGCAATTCCATAGAAAAGAACTTCATTGACGGGATGTGAATGACACTTACTTGGCCTCCCTGGCAATTATTTGAGGACTCTATTTTATTTAAAAACTTTCAGATCTAAGCTTTTTATTAAAACCTCAAGCAAAACAAAATAAAATGACATTCCAAAGATAGCACACATCATGTTAAGAAGCAAAAAACTTAGGCTCAACCGATACTAACCGATAATTGTTGAAGAAGAAAGGTGGGATGCCTACCGGGGCATCCCCAAGCTTAGATGCTTGAGACTTCTTCAAATATTATCTTGGGATGCCTTGGGCATCCCCAAGCTTGAGCTTTCGTGTCTCCTTAATTCCTCTCATATCACGGTTTTCCTAAATATCAAAAGCTTCATCCACATAAAACTCAACAATAACTCGTGAGATAAGTTAGTAAAAACCAATGCAAAAACCTTATCATTCTATATTGTCGCAAATCACTAAAATTATTATTTAACATTGCATACTAAATTTGTCTGCATATTTAATACACCTATCCTCAAATAGAATCATTAAACAAGCAAACATATGCAAACATAACAGCAATCTGCCAAAACAGTACAATCTGTAAAGAATGCAAGAGTATCAATACTTCTTCAACTCCAAACATTATGAAAATTTACCACACTGTAGAAAATTTATCAGATCTCATTTCGCAAAAAGTTTCAATATTTTATCACATTCTGACTTTTCTAGGGAATTTTTGCAACAGTGGTAAACTTTCTGTTTTCAAACAGCAACAAGTATACTTGCAAAATAAGCATGACAAAGGCTATCATTGCCACTTTTATTGAAATAAAATATGCAAACAATTATTCTAAATAATAGCAAGTAAATCCTAACAAAATAAATTAACGATCCAAGCAAAACACATATCATGTGACAAATGAAATCATAGCTCCAAGTGAGGTTACCGATAATGTTGGAGACGAAAGAGGGGATGCCTTCCGGGGCATCCCCAAGCTTACATGCTTGGATCTTCATTACATATTAACTTCGGGTGGCTTGTTGTAACACCCTAGATGTAACTTTCCATATTTGTAACTCCGACTCTTGCTATTTCCGGCTATGTGATATGATATTCCCTTAGTGGTTGGGTTTTGTCTTTCGTTTTGCATTTTGTTCACGTCATGCATTTAGCATCTCATTTGCATTCATGTTCGTCTCATGCATCCGAGCATTTTCTCTGTTGTCTGTTTCGCAATCTGACACTCCCACATGCACCCGGTGCACCCCTCTTGTCTCTTTTCGTGAGCGGGAGAAAAACGTTTTCGGAATGGGCCGAGATTTGTCAAGTGGACTTGGTACATCACCGGTAGACCACCTGTCAAATTTCGTTCCATTAGGAGGTCGTTTGATGCCCCAACGGTTAACCGGGTAACCGCAAAAGCCTCTTTGGTGTTGCAGCCCAACACCCCTCAAAACAGCCCAATAACCCATCTAAACCCCCTCCATGCTCTCCGTCGTTGGATCACGATCGTGTGGGCAAAAAACGCACCTCATTTGGACACTCCTAGCTCCCCTACCTATATATTGGCCTCTCCTGTCCAAAATCGCAGTCAAACCCTAGCCTTCCTCTTCCTCGCGCCGCCGGACACATCCGTCCGCGCCGGACATGTCCAGCCTCCACATCGCTCCGGCCAATCCCATGATGCCACGTCACCTCCGGCGCCTCCCTCCTCCATTCACGTTGCGCCACATCACCGTCGCCAGCGCCCCACTTCGCCGCGCCACCGGGGGCCCAGATCTGGCCCGCCCCGGGCCGAACCGGGCCGCGCCCGCACGCTCGCCGTCGTTGCACGCCGGATCCCCGCGCCGCCTCCTCCTTGCCCTAGCGCCACCATCGCTCACCGGTGACCGACCCGCGCCTCGTCGCCTCTGCCAGGCCCGCGCGCGCCACCGCCCGCGCCCTCGCCACGCTCCACTCCGGCGCCGCGCCGCCCTATGTAGCGACCCAACCTCAAACGGCCAAGCCTCTGTGCATCAGTGTCATCCCTAGATCGGTAATGCTGACACACACAGTACTCGAAGGATTTATAACACAGTGGCAATCACACACTTATTACATTGAATGTCTCAAGGGAGAACTTATTACAATAAATATGGCTTAAGGCCATCTAATGCAATAACATCGGAAGACTTGGAAGATAAAGTGAGTCCATCAACTCCAACGGCATAGTTGAGTGCATGACAAACGACCTATCGTGTCTTACTCCTCGTCTGAAAAGTTTGCAACATAATACGTTGCATCCCGAAAACGGGTCAGCACATGGAATATGCTGGCAATGTAACACAGTAGAGCAATGAATAGATAAATGCTATCACTACATGCATATATGGCTGGTGGAGGCTCTATGGTTATATGGTTTTTGCAAAAAGCCAATGTTTTCCTACAACAAAGGAATATATTTTATTTAACTATCATGGTAGTTGAAACATTGAGAGTGGTACCCTCATATCAATCCCAATTAAAAGTAATTATCACCCCATCAAATTAAATTAGAGTGATGAGATACAGTGGGATAATCCAAATACTAGATCCTCAAGATGTCCATAACCGGGGACACGGCTAACCATGATTAGTTTATACACTTTGCAGACGTTTGCGCACTTTTCCCCACAAGACTCGATCTCCTCCGTTGTATTTCTCGCACTACAGGGTGTTTGAGAAATAGATGACCGAGACACAGTCTTTTAGAAGCATTAACTCTTTACTCCGGGTGGACAGTTACACCTACTTTCCCTCTACATCTACTAGCCCACCACTGAAAGAGGTCACACAACATACTCAACTATGCCAGAGCCCATAATGGCTTGTGGCTGCACACGGAAGTTTCTAGCATGAATAATCTTATGATCTCTTTGAGCCTAGGTGGCGGACCGTAGGAGGATCACACGGTATATCCCCGGGATCTCCTAGGACAACACTGGTATATCCCCAGGTGCCCAAAACAAGCAAAGATGCACGGGTAAGACTCAAATAAGAAGATCTAACCAGACAGTTCAACTTAAGAACTTCGGTTTGCAAAAAGAATCAAATCAAACGGAGCAACGAAACTCAAATGGCGAAAGAAACAAGATCCGATTACTAATCTAGACTAAAGTAAAATTTTATAGAACCAAAATCTTGTTTAAGTTGGTTAAACGGAAAGAAGGTTTCGAGACGAAGATCCAGGCGCTTGAATTGCCTGATTCCGATAAACGAGCAAAAAGATAAACTAAAATGAAAATCGGATCAGAGATCGCGATCGAGAATAATCGCAAAAAACTCTGGAAAAAGAAAAACGGGCGAACAGGCTAACGAACGAACGTTCGCTGTCTGTGACTAACGGGTGAACGGCGTTCGTTAAAACGAACGAACGGACGAACGTCCGCAAAATAAATAAACCGACGAAAAAACCGATCTAACAAAATAAACCGGAAAAATAAAAATAAAAAACGAATCTAGATCTAGGGTTTACCAAAAAACGGCGGTGGCTAACTCCGGCAAAGTTGGCGGCAGCGGCGGCGTGCGCGGTGGCAGCGGCGGCGCGGCGCGGGAACCGAGCGGCGGCGGCGGCAGCGACGGCTAGGGTTGCGGGGTGGGGCGGCGGGGTGGGCTGCGGGGCGCTTTATAAAGGGGGGCCTGAGGAGTCCGGGCCGGATACGGCCCATAGGTCGGTTACCTTTTTCAAAAAATAAATTCAGACGCGCAGAAAAAAAAGAAAAAGAATACTAAACGGACTCCAAAAATCCTGAAATAAATTTTCCCCGTCCTCTAAAAATATGCCGGACAAGGTGAACATTTATTTGTGCCTAAAGTGCAATTTTTAAAAAATGCGTATTTTTCCTAATGCAAATAAAATTGCAATAAAAACCAAATAAAAAATCTTTTATTTGATTTTAATATTTTTCCTCCAATATTTCATTTATTTTGGAGAAGTCATATTATCCCTCTCATATATTTTGGTATGAAATATTTTCGGAGAGAAAATTTATTAAAACCAAAACGATCCTTGTTTCAATATTTGATAGAATTCTAATATGAAAAATCATGAAATCCCCAACTCTCTCCGAGGGTCCTTGAGTTGCTTAGAATTTCAAGGATCGCGAAACGGAATGCAATAAAAATATGATATGCATGAATGACCTATGTACAACATTCCAAATTGAAAATTTGGGATGTTACAAACCTACCCCCTTAAGATGAATCTCGCCCTCGAGATTCAGGTTGGCTAGAAAATAGGTGTGTGTGGTCTTTGCGTAGATCATCCTCTCATTCCCAGGTGGCTTCATCCTCCGTATGGTGGCTCCACTGAACTTTGCAAAACTTGATAACCTTGCTGCGAGTAACCCGGCTAGCAAACTCGAGAATCTTGATAGGTTTATCCTCATATGTCAAGTCACTATCCAACTGAATTGCATCTAGGGGCACCGTATCTCTCAGAGGAATATCGGCCATCTCTACATGACACTTCTTCAACTGAGATATGTGAAACACATCATGAACTCATGACAGTACTTTGGGTAATTCCAACTTGTAGGCAACCTCTCCCATACGTTCCAAAACACGATACGATCCCACAAATCTCGGGGCTAACTTTCCCTTAACTCCAAAACGCTTAACTCGTCGAAGTGGTGACACTCTCAGATACGCCCTGTCTCTGATTTCATAGACTACCTCCTTGCATTTTGAGTCTGCATAACTCTTTTGTCTGGACTGAGCTACCTTCAGTCTATCTCGAATCAGTTTAACTCTCTCTTCGGACTCCTTAATCAAATCCGGTCCAAACAAATGGCGGTCTCCAACTTCATCCCACATCAACGGTGTTCTGCACCTTCTTCCATATAGGACCTCGAACGGTGCCATCTTCAAACTAGCTTGGTAGCTATTGTTGTACGAGAATTCTGTGTAAGGCAAATTATCATCCCAACTAGATCCATAATCTAGCGCACAAGCTCTCAACATGTCCTCCAAAATCCGATTGACTCTCTCTGTCTGTCCATCTGTCTGCGGGTGAAAAGTTGTACTGAACTCCAGCCTAGTTCCCAAGGTCTGGTACAGCTGGTGCCAAAAGTTTGAAGTAAACTGTGTTCCTTTATCTGATACGATGGTCCTCGGAACTCCGTGCAGACATACGATCCTGGTCATGTATATCTTGGCCAACTTTGCACTGGTATAGGTGGTTTTCACTTGGATAAAGTGAGCTACTTTGGTCAACCGATCCACTACTACCCAGATAGAATCATATCCCAATCGGGTCCTGGGCAATCCAGTGATAAAATCCATGCCAAGCATATCCCACTTCCATTCGGGTGTCGGCATAGGCTGCAGTAATCCTGTTGGCTTCTGATGTTCTGCCTTCACTCTCTGACATACATCACATATGACTATATACTCGGCAATATCCTTCTTCATACCCGTCCACCAGAAACGCTCCTTCAAATCCAAATACATCTTGGTGTTTCCAGGGTGTATCGAGTATGGCGAGCCATGAGCTTCCTGTAGTATCAACTTCCTGATCTCTGCATTATTGGGCACATATACACGGTCCTCAAACCATAAGGTTTCGTGCTCATCCTCACGAAAACCTTTGGCTTTTCCTTCGCTCATCTTCTCCTTTATCTCGGCAATCTCCTTGTCATCCTTCTGAGCTTCTCGAATCTTTCCCAACAATGTAGACTGAACTTCCATGGTTGTAACAAAACCTGTAGGAACTATCTCCAAACGAAGTTCCCTGAGATCCTCTGCTAACTCTTTTGGCATTCCTCCGCTTACAAGGGTATTGACATAACTCTTCTCGCTCAAAGTATCTGCTACGACATTGGCCTTGCCTAGATGATAATGCAACTTCATATCATAATCCTTTATGAGCTCCAACCATCTCCTCTGCCTGAGTTTCAACTCCTTTAAGTAAAAAATGTACTTCAAGCTCTTGTGATCCATGTACACATCACAATAATTTCCAATAAGAAAGTGTCTCCAGGTCTTCAAGGCATGCACTACGGCTGCTAACTCCAAATCATGCATGGCATAATTCAACTCGTGTGGTTTAAGCTGTTGTGAGGCATACGAAACAACTCTTCCGTCTTCCATAAGTACTCCTCCAAGTCCTAAGCGAGAGGCATCGCAATACACTTGGAAATCCTTGCGTATATCTGGTAGAATCAGCACTGGGGCTATAGTCAAATGTTTCTTCAACTCCTGGAAACTTGCTTCACATTCTTTAGTCCAATGGAACTGGGTGTACTTCTTCAACAACGTCGCCATAGGCTTCACAATCTTGGAGAAATTTTCAATAAATCTTCGGTAGTATCCCGCGAGTACAAGAAAACTGCGGATCTCTCCAACTGAGGTGGGTGCCAACCACTCAGTGAATGACTGAACCTTGGTGGGATCCACTGCTATACCTTCTCCTGATATAACATGTCCAGGAAATCCAACTTCCTTCAACCAAAACTCGCACTTGCTGAACTTGGCATATAACTGATGTTCCCTGAGCTTCTCGAGAACTAAACGCAAATGCTCCTTGTATTCCTCTTCATTCTTCGAGTATACCAAGATATCATCAATGAAAACCACAACAAACTTATCCAAAAACTCCATGAACACCTTATTCATCATACTCATGAAATAGGCGGGGGCGTTAGTCAATCCAGATGACATAACCGTATACTCATATAGCCCATACCTTGTGGTGAACGCTGTTTTGGGTATATCCTTTTCCCTAATCTTCAGCTGGTGGTAACCAGATCACAGGTCGATCTTAGAAAACACCCTTGCTCCTTGCAGCTGGTCAAACAAATCATTGATCATCGGTAGTGGGTACTTATTCTTGATCGTTACTTCATTCAATTCCTGATAATCAACAACCATTCTTAGGGACTTATCCTTCTTCTGAACCAACAGCACTGGGGCTCCCCATGGTGATGTGTAACGCCCTCGATGCGGCTATAGCTCCCACGTGTCGAGGCTCGACTTAGAGACATAACCGCATTGAAAGCAATGTCGCAAGTCAGGCAATCATTACAACATCCGATGTAATACATAATAAAAGGGGGAGATAACATAGTTGGCTTACACTCGCCACGTCACATCAGAGTACATAAATAACATCCATCAAACAAACACTCATGGCCCGACTACGGCGCCAAAATGGAAAAGAACCCAACATGCGACAAGGCCCTGAATCGAACCCCAACTAGGCACCACTACTGATCATCGGGAAAGGAAACATAATAACGCTGAGAGTCCTCGTCGAACTCCCACTTGAGCTCGTACTCGTCACCTGGAGCGGAATCACCTGGACCTGCATCTAGAATTATAGTATTTGTGAGCCACAAGGACTCAGCAATCTCGCACCCACGCGATCAAGACTATTTAAGCTTATAGGACAGGATAAGGCAAGTATATGTGGAGCTGCAGCAAGCGACTAGCATATATGGTGGCTAACTTATTCGCAAAGGAGAGCGAGAAGAGGAGGCAAAGCGCGAGCGAGAAACTAGAAGGAACAACCTGCGCAAGCATTACTCCAACACCGTGTCCACTTCCCGGACTCCGCCGAAAAGAGGCCATCACGGTAACACACTCAGTTGATTCATTTTAATTAATTAAGGTTTACGTTGTCTACAACCGGATATTAACAAATTCCCATCTGCCCATAACCGCGGGCACGGCTTTCGAAAGTTCAATCCCTGCAGGGGAGTCCCAACTTAGCCCATGACAAGCTCTCACGGTCAACGAAGGAATAGACCTCCACCCGAGACACACCGATCAGACTCGGTAACCCGGTACAACAAGACAATTCGACAGGTTAAAACAAGTCCAGCAACACCGCCCGAATGTGCCGACAAATCCCGATAGGAGCTGCACATATCTCTTTCTCAGGGCACACTCAGATGAGACTAGCTACGAGTAAAACCAACCCTCAAGTTTCCCTGAGGTGGCCCCGCAGGCAGCTCAGCTTGGACCAACACTCAGAGGGAGCACTGGCCCGTGGGGGGCTAAAATACGATGACCCTTGGGTCTACAGAACCCAAGGGAAAGAAAAGGGTAGGTGGCAAATGGTAAAACCAAGGTTGGGCATTGCTGGAAAAGCTTTAATCGAGGCGAAATATCAAGGGGTTCCCATTATAACCCAACCGCGTAAGGAACGCAAAATCCGGGAACATAACACCGATATGACGGAAACTAGGGCGGCAAGAGTGGAACAAAACACTAGGCGAGAGGCCGAGCCTTCCACCCTTTACCAAGTATATAGATGCATTAAGATAACATAGCAATATAATGATATCCCAACAAGTAAATAAATGTTCCAACAAGGAACGGCTCCAATCTTCACCTGCAACTAACAACGCTATAAGAGGGGCTGAGCAAAGCGGTAACATAGCCAATCAACGGTTTGCTAGGACAATGGTGGGTTAGAGGTTTGACATGGCAATTGGGAGGCTGACAAGCAAAAGGTAGGCATCGTAGCATTGGCAAAGCAAGAGCGAGCAAACTAGCATATCAAAGATAGTAGTGATTTCGAGGGTATGATCATCTTGCCTGCACAGTTGTCAAAGTTGACTGGATCCTCACAAGCAAACTCAACGGGCTCCTCGCTAGCGAACTCGTCTCCCGGATCTACCCAACAAGACAAACAAGCAACAAGGATACAATCAACCACGTGCAAGACCAAGCAATATGATGAAATGATGACATGCTATGCGGGATGCGATGCGGGATGCAAAATGCAAGATATGACAGGAAATGCATGAACCTGGCCTCAACTTGGAATTCCAAGGGTGCCACTGGATAGAGGGGATGAAATCGCTTGAAAGCGATATAAAGATCATTGGAATCGGAGTTACGGTTTGGAAATGGCAAGCGTTTTAAGATATGACACCGGTCTGCGATTTACAGCAAGTAGGCATCTAAATGCAACGAAATGAACATGCTACAGCCACCAAACATGAAAACAAAATACATGGAAGTGATGTACACAAGATGGTTAACAAAACACTAGCAGTGAGCCATAGGCAAATTTATCCATTAAGAGGTTCAAACAAGCATGGCAAAAATGAATATGAAAAACGGATTCCAGACTTAGTGAAATTAACACTAGCCTGAAATTTCAGATCACGAAGCCCTCTTCGGAGCAGCAAAACAACATGATACAAAACCTGAACATGACAAGTAAGAACATGGCATGGAGCTACTCCACAAGCTTAACAAAACACCCAAAGTTACCTGGGGCCAAAAGGGTTCACAAAATACTCTACCGACCACACGAACATAGCTCAAACACAATCAGTTTTCAGACTTAGTGAAAACTGAGACATGCTGAAATATAACTCACGAAGGCATGTAAACAAGTTCGATGCACTCACTACGGTGCAAGTCATGGCAAGGCAAGCATATATCCAGCAAGAAGGCACAATATGCTAGCTACACATGGCAAGAACAAAGGCATAGCATGCATGGATCACTAACAATAGCACCGGCAAAATCGCAAATGAGTTGACGATCTGCCCAGATTAACAACGAAGCAAAAGTTGAGCTCGATTGAGTCAACCTAGAGCACTCCACATATGCAAACAAAGAAATGGATGGATAGAGCATAACATAAATATCAAAACTCCCTTACTTATCATCCTCAAAAGAGGCACGGATCACTAGGAAACAAGCTGGACATATAGCATCATGAACTAAAATATCCCAGACAGTGAAAATCACTAAGTCCCTGAAATCAGCAATCTCAGGTACCTCTCTTCGCAAGCTTGCACAAGACAACACACACATCCTAAAAATGCATGGGTGGCACCTCTGGAAAGAAGACAAAATGCTTAACAATTCATCCCAAAGGGGCACAGGCATATCATGCACGGATTAAACATGGCAAAAATGACGAAAGTGCATGATGAACTAACGGATCTGCAATTTAACTCATGAAGCCTCCTTCTAACAGCATTTTGGGCATCAATATGACCTCAAATGCAAATGATGCAATGGAATGAAATGATGTACATGTCGAGGCGAAGATTTTGATATATCATACACCCAAAACGGAGCTACGGTTGCAGAGATACGAGCAGTCAAAGACAGCACGAAAAAAATAAGGGGGAGAGGGAAAGTCAACCGGATCTAGGGTTTCCAGATCTGGCGGTTACTGTAGCAGCACTGTAGCACCCGCGCGAGTTCGCCGGAGCCGGTGGAGGCGGCCGGAGCAGCGGGGAGAGGCCGGGGCGGCGCCGGGAAGGTCGGGGGAGGCCGGTGGCGGCGCCCGGCGGCGGCGGTGGCGGTCCGCGCGCCGGGCGAGGAGGTGCGGGCGGCGGCCGGCCTTGGGCTCGCCGGAGATGACCCGCGGCGGCGACGGCGGCTCCGGTCGCCGGAGCCCGAAGAGGCGGCGGCGCGCGTGGAGGAAGGAGGCGGCGGGGCGCGCGTGGAGGAGCCGGGTCGCGGGGGCCGGATCCGGGCCTCCCGGCCCGTGGCGGCGGCGGCGGCGGCGGTGCCACGTGGCACGCGGTGGTTGGGCGAGGGCGCGGCGGCGGACGCGTCCGGCTGGGGCGGACGTGTCCGTCGGTGCGGGGAGATGTTCTGGGTTTTTTTTTCGAGGAGAACGGGGAGGAAGACGAGATCCGAAATGGGGGGGGTGTTTAAATAGGCATAGAGGGAGTTAGGAGAGTCCAAATGAGGTGCGGTTTTCGCCCACGCGATCATGATCGAACGATCTAGGACATGGAGCAGAGTTTGGTGGGTTTTGGACCAAATTGGAGGGGTGTTGGGCTGCAACACACACGAGGCCTTTTCGGTCCCTCGGTTAACCGTAGGAGTATCAAACGAAGTCCAAATGACCCGAAACTTGACAGGCGGTCTACCGGTAGTAAACCAAGGCCGCATGGCAAGTCTCGGTCCAGTCCGGAAATGTTTGAACCCCACACACAAAAGAAAGCTAGAAATGGCCACCGGAGGAGAACGAAGCGCCGGAATGCAAAACGGACAACGGGGAAAATGCTCGAATGCATGAGATGAATATGTATGCAAATGCAATGCACGAGATGACATGATAAGAGATGCACGAAAAAGAAAACAACACACGGAGACAAAGACCCGAACCCGAGAAATAAATATAACTTAACACCGGAAACGGCAAGAGTTGGATACAAATATGGAAAGTTACATCCGGGGTGTTACAACACTCCACCACTACGAAAAGATCTCGTCCCGAGATCTAGGACTGAAAGAACTCCGGGTACTCAGAACGGAGGTGATCCTCGCGTTCCCAGGTAGCTTCACGGTCGGAATGGTGAGACCACTTGACTTTGAGAAATTTGATTGACTTGTTGCGAGTCTTGCGTTCAGTCTCTTCAAGAATAGCAACTGGGTGCTCACGATAAGAGAGATCTTCTTGGAGCTTAATGTCCTCGAAGTTGACGGTGCGGTCGGGAGTTTTGAAGCACTTTCGAAGCTGAGAGACGTGGAACACATCATGAACATTTGCAAAGTTTGAAGGAAGCTCGAGCTGATAGGCGAGGTCGCCTCTCTTGCTAGCAATCTTGAAAGGTCCCACGTATCTAGGGGCAAGCTTCCCTTTGATACCGAAGCGATGAGTACCTTTCATAGGAGAGACACGGAGGTAAACATGATCTCCGATCTCGAAAGCCAAATCACGGTGCTTACTATCATAGTAGCTCTTCTGGCGGGATTGGGCTGCTTTGAGGTTATCGCAAATGACCTTGCACATTTCTTCTGCCTCTGTGATCAGGTCATTACCCAGCAGCTGACGTTCACCGGTTTCAGACCAGTTGAGAGGGGTACGGCACTTCCTGCCATACAGAATTTCAAAGGGGGCCTTGCCCGAACTTGCTTGAAAACTGTTGTTGTATGAGAATTCAGCATAAGGAAGACAGTCCTCCCACTTCATGCCGAAAGAAATTACGCAAGCCCTGAGCATATCCTCAAGAATCTGGTTGACACGCTCGACTTGACCGTTTGTTTGAGGATGGAAAGCAGTGCTGAAGCGGATGTTTGTGCCCATGGCCTTCTGAAAAGAATCCCAAAACTTAGAGGTAAAGATGTTGCCACGGTCTGAAGAGATCACTTGAGGAATACTGTGCAGAGAGACAATGCGAGAGGTATAGAGTTCCGCCAATTGAGCTACAGTGATCGACTCTTTGATAGGCAGAAAATGAGCCACTTTGGTGAGCTTGTCGATGACAACAAATATAGCATCATTGCCACGCTTGGACTTTGGAAACCCAGTCACGAAGTCCATTTCAATGTGGTCAAACTTCCATTCTGGAATGGCAAGAGGTTGGAGGAGACCTGCTGGCCTTTGGTGTTCTGCCTTCACTCTTCTGCAGATATTACACTCATTCACGAATTGAGCGATCTCGCGCTTCATTCGAGTCCACCAATAAGCTTGCTTGAGATCCTGATACATCTCCGTACTACCAGGGTGGATGGAGAGGAGAGAGTTGTGAGCCTCGTTCATGATCACTTTACGAAGTTCACCTTTGGGCACAACAATTCGATCCTCGAAGAAGAGAGTGTCCTTGTCATCAAGTCGGTAACACTTGTACTTGGACTGACTCTTGGCAATCCCAATCTTCACCTTTTTCACCATAGCATCAAGAAGCTGGGCTTGGCGAATCTGGTCTTCTAAGGTAGGAGAGACTTGAAGGTTGGCGAGGAAACCTTGAGGAACAACTTGCAGATTAAGCTTGCGGAAAGCTTCACAAAGCTCGGGTTGATAGGGCTTGAGAATCAGACTGTTGCAGTAGGCCTTTCTGCTCAAAGCATCAGCAATCACATTGGCCTTGTCTGGAGTATACTCAATACTCGGATTATACTCTTGAATCATTTCGACCCATCGAGTTTGCCTTAGGTTGAGATTAGGCTGAGTGAAGATGTACTTGAGACTCTTGTGATCAGTGAAAATGTCCACTTTTCTTCCCAATAGAAGATGTCTCCAAGTCAAAAGAGCATGCACAACTGCCGCCAACTCGAGATCATGAGTGGGGTAGTTCTTCTCATTAGGCTTCAACTGGCGAGATGTATAAGCGACAAATTTCTTCTCTTGCATCAGTACAGCACCGAGACCTTGGAGAGAGGCATCACAAAAGACCTCGTACGGCTTGGTTTCATCAGGCGGAGTCAGAACTGGAGCAGTGATCAACTTCTCTTTCAAAGTGTTGAAAGCAATATCACACTCTGGAGACCAAACGTACTTGACATGCTTCTGAAGAAGATTTGAGAGAGGCTTCGCGATCTTAGAAAAGTTTTCAACGAATCTTCGACAATAGCTTGCGAGACCGAGGAAACTGCGGAGTTGCTTCACGTTCTGAGGAGGTTCCCAATTCACAATTGCGGATACCTTCTCGGGATTCACGGAAATGCCCTTGGCAGAGATGATATGACCAAGATAAAGAACCTCATCGAGCCAAAATTCACACTTGGAGAACTTGGCATAGAACTGATGTTCCCTGAGCTTATCGAGAACCAAACGCAAGTGCATGGCATGATCTTCCTTGTTCTTGAAGAAAACCAGAATGTCATCGAGATAGACCAAAACGAAGTCATTGGTGTAGGCGTTGAAGATGAAGTTCATCATGCGAGAGAACGTCGGAGGAGCGTTGGCGAGGCCAAAAGACATGACAGTGTATTCATATGAACCAAAGCTTGTTCTGAATGCTGTCTTGGGAATATCTTCTTCACGAATGTGAATCTGGTGATAACCCATACGGAGATCAAGCTTGGAGAATACTTGGGCACCCTTGAGTTGTTCGAACAGCTCATTGATGTTGGGAAGTGGGTATTTGTTCTTGATGGTCTTCTTATTCACTGGACGGTAATCAACACAAAGTCGGCTCGATCCATCCTTCTTCTTCACAAAAAGAACACCACAACCCCACGGAGAAGTACTAGGCTGGATGAGACCCAACCTTTCTTGCTCATCGATTTGTTTCTTCAACTCCTTCAACTCTTCGGGGCCGAGCTTGTAGGGACGTTTGCACACAGGTTCCGTACCGGGCTCAAGTTCAATAACAAATTCAACCGGCCGGTTTGGAGGCATCCCTGGGAGTTCTTCTGGAAAAACGTCTTGATATTCGCAAACGACTGGAATTTGCGAGATAGCATCTAGTTCACCCTTCTCATTGAGAGAAAACAGATGGATGGTATTATCCCGAGCGGCAAAGACAATTACTTCCTCAGACGAATGAGTCAATTGAATCTGCCTGGCTGCACAATCAAGCTGAGCCTTGTGCTTAGAAAGCCAATCCATTCCGAGAATAAGATCAATATCAGAGTTACCAAGAACCATTGGAGAATCAAGAAACTTGAAATCACCCATCAAGATAGAAATATCTGGCACCTCCATACTAGAACTCAGTCGCTTAGCTGGAGAGACGACTTGCATAGCTCTAGGTAATGCCTTAGTGCTAAAATTGTTCTCCAATGCAAATGGAAATGACATGAAGGAATGCGATGCACCAGAGTCAAAAAGAACTTTTGCAGGAATATCATTAACAGGAAGGTTACCCATGATCACATCTGACGAGTCCTCTGCCTGAGCTGCATTCATCAAATTGACCTTGGCGTGCTTGGGATTATGCTTGACCACAGCTGTACTTGCCGATCTGACAGGAGGAGGAGGAGGAAGACGCCTCTGGTTGAAACACTTGTTGGCATAGTGACCCTTCTGTTGGCACTTGTTGCACGTGACCTCTGAAAGCGGACGGTGATATGGAGCACTCAATCTTGGAGATTGAGACGAAGTCTTGTTCTGAAATCCTGGGTTGGGTGGGTGGGAAGAACCACTGCCACCTTTGCTCTTCTGCTGATACGGCTGACGGAACGGAGGAGGAGGAAGCCAATACTTCTGCTGCTTGGCCACTTGAGTAGAGGAAGACGGAGTAACATCTCTGACTCGCTTCCTGGAAGCATCACACCTCAACTGAGCAGCCTCTTGCTTCAGTGCCATGTTGTAGAACTCATCATATCTCAAAGGCTCGAAGAGAACAAGAGCGAGCTGAATATCTTCTCTGAGACCACCCCTGAACTGATATATCATGCTCTTCTCATCAGGCACGTCCTGCTTGGCAAAGCGGGCAAGTTTCTGGAACAATTTGTTGTAGTCATAGACAGACAAAGAGCCTTGCTTCAGATTGCGGAATTCCTCACGCTTGCTTTCAACCACGCTCTGCGGAATGTGATGAGCTCGGAAATCTCGACGGAAATCATCCCAAGTGATAACACGTCCACCTCTGGAATCCTTGTACTGCTGGAACCATTCTGCAGCTTGATCTTTGAGTTGGAAGGAAGCGAACTTGACAAAGTCCTCAGGCCTGACGTTACTGCACTCGAAATGCTTACACAGATCCACAAGCCAATCATCAGCATCGGTTGCCTCAACACAATTGCTGAAAGTCTTTGGCCCATTAGCAAGGAACTGGTTGAGTGTGGCAAAATGACTCTGATTGCTGCCTTGATTCCCTTGACTGCCTTGATTGCGCTCTTGGATAATTTGCATGATCAGCTGAGTGTTTGCATTGGTTGCGGCCATCACAGCTTGCCATGCCTCTGGAGGAGGTGGAGGCGGTGGCGGATCTTGATTCTGGTTCTGACTGGTGCTCTTAGCGGGAGCCATCCTGAAGAGGTTGACCACCGTTAGCACATAGACAGATAAATGAAGCTGAAACCAACGAAATGAAAATTGCAACATAAAGTCTTCACATCCGAACAAAATGAACGAATGCATTTCTCTTGAAGTGGTCACATATTCCTAAATTGCGAAGCCACGAAGAATCAGGTAGAAGGGGTACATCAACGAGGGATGGAATCAACATATGACGTCGAAGCAAAACGAATGCCACAACTCGAAATAAAACCAAGGGTTGGCTTGCGGAATAAGCCGAAACACACATATGATAGAAATTTCGTCCAAAGTTTTCGTGGTGGGACCTACACGAGCTCGATCGTACAGCACCATCATGTACAAGGCAGTGCACATGACATACGAAGCGTCCCCGAGTCAGCATAGCCAAGGACTCTTTAAGACACAACGAGACCACTGTAAAATCGACCGTGAATAGAAGAACCACTAGACGTCGAACCCCAATTTCATAACATACATCTGTCGGAAAGATATCCTAAGGCTACTTGAATTCCCACCTATGAAATTCCCGAAATTTTCCCGGTTATGCAATCAGGTGTTGGGGATACAGGGGAGCATAATATCTCACTCAAGCTAGCAAATCCTACATCCAGCTGTATCCATCCTTCAACACATAACCAAGAAACCTTCGGAAACCATCTATCTCAACCTTCGAAAAGCATCCGTTATACAAGTTATGGCGATACTCCCGAACTCCCGCCCCAGTACTGGGTGGCGTCGAGGTTATCTCAACAACGAACTGCATAAAGGAGTTTTTCGATGTCGTGCACATATCTCAAGTATACCAGAATTGCAACGATAAAATTGTGACGACAACACCTCGGAGCTCAACTCCCCGGGACACTGCCACAACCCCTAAAGACAGGAGGCACCAAGAACAATGTTCTCGTCACAAAACCATCGGAACAAAACCAAGATACTCGCGTGATCCTAAAAAAAAATTTTAGTGAAATTTGAGAACAGAAGAGTCAAAACTCTACGTCAGGATGCCTTACCAGAGCGATGAGGAGGCTGGGAAGTAAAAAGAATTCCTAAGCTCTCCGATATATATAATTCCTAAGGACTCAAAACATTTTTCTAGACACAACTCGACTGCTAAAAACGATCAAGCAATGGGGCTCCTAAGGTCGGGGAAGGCTCTGATACCAACTTGTAACGCCCTCGATGCGGCTATAGCTCCCACGTGTCGAGGCACGACTTAGAGACATAACTGCATTGAAAGCAATGTCGCAAGTCAGGCAATCATTACAACATCCCATGTAATACATAATAAAAGGGGGAGATAACATAGTTGGCTTACACTCGCCACGTCACATCAGAGTACATAAATAACATCCATCAAACAAACACTCATGGCCCGACTACGGCGCCAAAATGGAAAAGAACCCAACATGCGACAAGGCCCTGAATCGAACCCCAACTAGGCACCACTACTGATCATCGGGAAAGGAAACATAATAACGCTGAGAGTCCTCGTCGAACTCCCACTTGAGCTCGTACTCGTCACCTGGAGCGGAATCACCTGGACCTGCATCTGGAATTATAGTATTTGTGAGCCACAAGGACTCAGCAATCTCGCACCCACGCGATCAAGACTATTTAAGCTTATAGGACAGGATAAGGCAAGTATATGTGGAGCTGCAGCAAGCGACTAGCATATATGGTGGCTAACTTATTTGCAAAGGAGAGCGAGAAGAGGAGGCAAAGCGCGAGCGAGAAACTAGAAGGAACAACCTGCGCAAGCATTACTCCAACACCGTGTCCACTTCCCGGACTCCGCCGAAAAGAGGCCATCACGGTAACACACTCAGTTGATTCATTTTAATTAATTAAGGTTTACGTTATCTACAACCGAATATTAACAAATTCCCATCTGCCCATAACCGCGGGCACGGCTTTCGAAAGTTCAATCCCTGCAGGGGAGTCCCAACTTAGCCCATGACAAGCTCTCACGGTCAACGAAGGAATAGACCTCCACCCGAGACACACCGATCAAACTCGGTAACCCGGTACAACAAGACAATTCGACAGGTTAAAACAAGTCCAGCAACACCGCCCGAATGTGCCGACAAATCCCGATAGGAGCTGCACATATCTCTTTCTCAGGGCACACTCAGATGAGACTAGCTACGAGTAAAACCAACCCTCAAGTTTCCCCGAGGTGGCCCCGCAGGCAGCTCAGTTCGGACCAACACTCAGAGGGAGCACTGGCCCGTGGGGGGCTAAAATACGATGACCCTTGGGTCTGCAGAACCCAAGGGAAAGAAAAGGGTAGGTGGCAAATGGTAAAACCAAGGTTGGGCATTGCTGGAAAAGCTTTAATCGAGGCGAAATATCAAGGGGTTCCCATTATAACCCAACCGCGTAAGGAACGCAAAATCCGGGAACATAACACCGATATGACGGAAACTAGGGCGGCAAGAGTGGAACAAAACACTAGGCGAGAGGCCGAGCCTTCCACCCTTTACCAAGTATATAGATGCATTAAGATAACATAGCAATATAATGATATCCCAACAAGTAAATAAATGTTCCAACAAGGAACGGCTCCAATCTTCACCTGCAACTAACAACGCTATAAGAGGGGCTGAGCAAAGCGGTAACATAGCCAATCAACGGTTTGCTAGGACAATGGTGGGTTAGAGGTTTGACATGGCAATTGGGAGGCTGACAAGCAAAAGGTAGGCATCGTAGCATTGGCAAAGCAAGAGCGAGCAAACTAGCATAGCAAAGATAGTAGTGATTTCGAGGGTATGATCATCTTGCCTGCATAGTTGTCAAAGTTGACTGGATCCTCACAAGCAAACTCAACGGGCTCCTCGGTAGCGAACTCGTCTCCCAGCTCTACCCAACAAGACAAACAAGCAACAAGGATACAATCAACCACGTGCAAGACCAAGCAATATGATGAAATGATGACATGCTATGCGGGATGCGATGCGGGATGCAAAATGCAAGATATGACAGGAAATGCATGAACCTGGCCTCAACTTGGAATTCCAAGGGTGCCACTGGATAGAGGGGATGAAATCTCTTGAAAACGATATAAAGATCATTGGAATCGGAGTTACGGTTTGGAAATGGCAAGCGTTTTAAGATATGACACCGGTCTGCGATTTACAGCAAGTAGGCATATAAATGCAACGAAATGAACATGCTACAGCCACCAAACATGAAAAAAAATACATGGAAGTGATGTACACAAGATGGTTAACAAAACACTAGCAGTGAGCCATAGGCAAATTCATCCATTAAGAGGTTCAAACAAGCATGGCAAAAATGAATATGCAAAACAGATTCCAGACTTAGTGAAATTAACACTAGCCTGAAATTTCAGATCACGAAGCCCTCTTCGGAGCAGTAAAACAACATGATACAAAACCTGAACATGACAAGTAAGAACATGGCATGGAGCTACTCAACAGGCTTAACAAAACACCCAAAGTTACCTGGGGCCAAAAGGGTTCACAAAATACTCTACCGACCACACGAACATAGCTCAAACACAATCAGTTTTCAGACTTAGTGAAAACTGAGACATGCTGAAATATAACTCACGAAGGCATGTAAACGAGTTCGATGCACTCACTACGGTGCAAGTCATGGCAAGGCAAGCATATATCCAGCAAGAAGGCAAAATATTCTAGCTGCACATGGCAAGAACAAAGGCATAGCATGCATGGATCACTAACAATAGCACCGGCAAAATCGCAAATGAGTTGACGATCTGCCCAGATTAACAACGAAGCAAAAGTTGAGCTCGATTGAGTCAACCTAGAGCACTCCACATATGCAAACAAAGAAATGGATGGATAGAGCATAACATAAATATCAAAACTCCCTTACTTATCATCCTCAAAAGAGGCACGGATCACTAGGAAACAAGCTGGACATATAGCATCATGAACTAAAATATCCCAGACAGTGAAAATCACTAAGTCCCTGAAATCAGCAATCTCAGGTACCTCTCTTCGCAAGCTTGCACAAGACAACACACACATCCTAAAAATGCATGGGTGGCACCTCTGGAAAGAAGACAAAATGCTTAACAATTCATCCCAAAGGGGCACAGGCATATCATGCACGGATTAAACATGGCAAAAATGACGAAAGTGCATGATGAACTAACGGATCTGCAATTTAACTCATGAAGCCTCCTTCTAACAGCATTTTGGGCATCAATATGACCTCAAATGCAAATGATGCAATGTAATGAAATGATGTACATGTCGAGACGAAGATTTTGATATATCATACGCCCAAAACGGATTTACGGTTGCGGAGATACGAGCAGTCAAAGACAGCACGAAAAAAATAAGGGGGAGAGGGAAAGTCAACCGGATCTAGGGTTTCCAGATCTGGCGGTTACTGTAGCAGCACTGTAGCACCCGCGCGAGTTCGCCGGAGCCGGTGGAGGCGGCCGGAGCAGCAGGGAGAGGCCGGGGCGGCGCCGGGAAGGTCGGGGGAGGCCGGTGGCGGCGCCCGGCGGCGGCGGTGGCGGCCCGCGCGCCGGCGAGGAGGTGCGGGCGGCGGCCGGCCTCGGGCTCGCCGGAGATGACCCGCGGCGGCGACGGCGGCTCCGGTCGCCGGAGCCCGAAGAGGCGGCGGCGCGCGTGGAGGAAGGAGGCGGCGGGGCGCGCGTGGAGGAGCCGGGTCGCGGGGGCCGGATCCGGGCCTCCCGGCCCGTGGCGGCGGCGGCGGCGGTGCCACATGGCACGCGGTGGTTGGGCGAGGGAGCGGCGGTGGACGCGTCCGGCTGGGGCGGACGTGTCCGTCGGTGCGGGAAGATGTTCTGGGTTTTTTTTTCGAGGAGGACGGGGAGGAAGACGAGATCCGAAATGGGGGGGTGTTTAAATAGGCATAGAGGGAGCTAAGAGAGTCCAAATGAGGTGCGGTTTTCGCCCACGCGATCATGATCGAACGATCTAGGACATGGAGCAGAGTTTGGTGGGTTTTGGACCAAATTGGAGGGGTGTTGGGCTGCAACACACACGAGGCCTTTTCGGTCCCTCGGTTAACCGTAGGAGTATCAAACGAAGTCCAAATGACCCGAAACTTGACAGGCGGTCTACCGGTAGTAAACCAAGGCCGCATGGCAAGTCTCGGTCCAGTCCGGAAATGTTTGAACCCCACACACAAAAGAAAGCTAGAAATGGCCATCGGAGGAGAACGAAGCGCCGGAATGCAAAACGGACAACGGGGAAAATGCTCGAATGCATGAGATGAATATGTATGCAAATGCAATGCACGAGATGACATGATAAGAGATGCATGAAAAAGAAAACAACACACGGAGACAAAGACCCGAACCCGAGAAATAAATATAACTTAACACCGGAAACGGCAAGAGTTGGATACAAATATGGAAAGTTACATCCGGGATGTTACATGATGAGCTCCGTCGAATGTAACCTTTCTCCAATAACTCCTTAATCTGTTTCTTGATCTCTCCAGATCATTTGCGGGCATCCGGTATGGTCTCTTAGATATTGGCCCGGTGCTTGGCAACAGCTCTATCAAAAACTCTATGTCTCGATCTAGCGGCATGCCTGGTAACTCCTCCGGGAATACATCCGGGTAATCCTTCACTACCGGCACTTCCTCCTGAACAACTCCCGTGAGAGAATGTACTTGGGTTCTCCTTGGTGAATGACTGGATACATACTTGATCCTTTTTCTCTCTGGGGTGGTGAGTAAAATCGACTTACTCACGCAATCGATGTTTCCCCCATACATCAATAGCCAATCCATTCCTAGTATCACATCCAATCCTTGTGACTCCAAAATTATCATGTCTGAGGGAAAAACATGTCTTCCAATGGTCAATGACATCTGAAAACATCCTTGACTTGCCATATACACGGCTCCTGGCAAACTTACTAACAAGGGTGTCCTAAGTACCTTAGTGGGCAACTTATACTTATCCACGAATCCCCTTGATATGTATGAATGCGTTGCACCAGTATCGAAAAGAACAATTGCGGTAAAAGACTTAACCAAAAACTTACCAATAACTGCATCTGGCTGCTCCTCAACTTCCTCCACGTTCACGTGGTTCGCTTGTCCTCTGTTGAAAGGGTTGGGCTTCTTCCCAGTGCTTCCATTGCCATTGTTGTTCTTCAATTCTGGACAATCGTTGGTGTAGTGCCCAGTCTTCCCGCACTTGAAACAGGTAATGTGACTTTGATCCTTCTTGGCGGGTGTGGCTGGGTTAGAGCAGTTCTGATTGCTACTTTCTCCGTTCACATTCCCATTCCTTAGGCCATTATGATTATGCGAACTTCGTCCATTGTGAGTGTGGCCTCCATGGTTATGGACAAGTCCTTCCGAGTTCGGGGTGAGACGGGGCTTCTGCTGAGCTCCAGAATTGTACTTCCCTCATACTTCCTCTTGCGATTCTCAATCTGCTAGTACTTCCCTTCAATCATAAGAGCCTTATCTACCAACTCCTGGTAGTTGTTGAATGTTGCCACCATCAACTGCATGCTCATCTCATCGTTTAGCCCTTCCATAAACTTCTCCTGTTCCGCGGCATCGGTGGCCACATCATCAGGGGCATAACGAGATAGCTTACTAAACTCATCTACATACTGAGCCACATTACGATTTCCCTGGCGCAAGTTGCGAAACTCATGCTTCTGCATGCTCATAGCTCCAGTGGATACGTGGGTTGTGCGGAATGCTTGCTGAAACTGCTCCAAAAGTGGTTGTGTAATTCTCCCACCATGCAGCTGCTGGTCCATCCAATTGGTGTGCGGCAAAACGCATCTTCTCCGCATCTGTGCAACCTGCGGTGGTCAACTCCCTTCCTATCCTGTGCAACCAATCATCCGCAACTATGGGCTCGGTGCTACTAGGAAACATCGGCGGTTGCAACCTCAGAAAGCGGGCTAAGTTGTCAACTGGAGGTGGTGGCGGAGGGTTGTTATTGTTGTTGCCTTGGTTCTGAACTAACAACTGCATCAAGGCATTTTGCTGCTGGATCAGCTGAGTGAGCTCCGGTGGGAAAGCAAAACCGGGGTCACGTCTCGGAGGCATCTGATGGGTTTAGAGGGAAGAGATTAGAATAGAATGAGGTCTAGTGAGAAAGCACTACTCATATGCACATGAGACAAACACAATCATATCATTTCACTCAATCAATCAAGCAAGGGCATACAAACGGTCTAGAACTATCGTTAAAAGTGCTCGGACTATTACTATATACATGGGGAAATACTACTAGTCATATGGTGGTCATCTAGAAATATTGCTCAGTGGAAGACTCCATGATGTCCGCTCCATCTTCTCTTCATAATCATCATCACTATCATCGGGGTCGGAGTCGGTGTCGTCTATGATGATGTAGTATTCAGAACGAATCTCCTTAGGTTCGTCGTCTTCTCCTCCTGGCATGGGGTCTCCCATAAAAACTCCTAGCTTCCTTGTTAGGTTGTCATTATTCTCCACTAGTACGATGATTTCCTCCTCATAATCGTCGCGTGTACCCTTGAGTTCCTCTTCTAGCTCGGCGATCCTGGTCATTGCCTTCTTCAAATCTATCATGCTTGCGCACATCTGGTTCTCCTGGCGACGAATGTGTTCGTTTAACTCCTAGATGAATGCTGCAATGGATCTAACCCTCCTAGTGCTGATCATCTCCCATTGCTCGTATCAGCGTCCACATATATGGTATATGGTGTCCTTCAGCTCCTTTTTGTAGACTTCTCCAATACGCCCCATAGCAATGTGGGCTGCCATGCTCTTGCCTAGACTCCAGGTGGGTGCATCAAAGGAAAACTCTATGGGTTTAGTGACTGGCGTGAACGTCCTTCCTAGAACTTGAACTTGAATCATCCAGCGCTCCTCTTCTAGTAAAGTGGTGTTGTAGGTCCCGGTGAATCTTGGTATTCCAATGTTCACGTATCTAGTGACTTCCTTCAAGTGTCGTCCAGAGGATGTGTCTTCATCCGGTTGTGCAAACTTGTTCCTCGTGCCCGCCATCCTAAAGTGTAGAAAATGGAGAGGAGTCAGAAATGAGTAGAGAAGAGTGACCTATGGCTTTTCTTAGTGGTCGTGTCCGACATTCAACGTGTGCTCTGATACCATCTTGTAGCGATCCGACCTCAAACGGCCAAGTCTCTGTGCTTCAGTGTCATCCCTAGATCGGTAATGCTGACACACACAGTACTCGAAGGATTTATAATAGAGTGGCAATCACACACTTATTACATCGAATGTCTCAAGAGAGAACTTATTACAATAAATATGGCTTAAGGCCATCTAATGCGATAACAACGGAAGACTTGGAAGATAAAGTGAGTCCATCAACTCCAACGGCATAGCTGAGTGCATGACAAACAACCTATCGTGTCTTACTCCTCGTTTGAAAAGTTTGCAACATAATACACTGCAGCCCAAAAACGGGTCAGCACATGGAATATGCTGGCAATGTAACATAGTAGAGCAATGAATAGATAAATGCTATCACTGCATGCATATATGGCTGGTGGAGACTCTATGGTTATATGGTTTTTGCGAAAAGCCAATTTTTTTCCTACAACAAAGGAATATATTTTATTTAACTATCATGGTAGTTGAAACATTTAGAGTGGTACCCCCATCTCAATCCCAATTAAAAGTAATTATCATCCCAGCAAATTAAATTAGAGTGATGAGATACAGTAGGATAATCCAAATACTAGATACTCAAGATGTCCATAACCAGGGACACGGCTAACCATGATTAGTTTATACACTCTGCAGAGGTTTGCGCACTTTTCCCCACAAGACTCGATCTCCTCTGTTGTATTTCTCGCACTGCAGGGTGTTTAAGAAACGGATGACCGAGACATAGTCTTTCAGAAGCATTAACTCTTTACTCCGGGTGGACAGTTACACCTACTTTCCCTCTACATCTGTTAGCCCACCACTGAAAGAGGTCACACAACATACTCAACTATGCCAGAGCCCATAATGGCTTTTGGCTTCACACGGAAGTTTGTAGCATGAATAATCTTATGATCCCTTTGAGCCTGGGTGGCGGACCGTAGGAGGATCACACGGTATATCCCCGGGATCTCCTAGGACAACACCGGTATATACCCAGGTGCCCAAAACAAGCAAAGATGCATGGGTAACACTCAAATAAGAAGATCTAACCAGACAGTTCAACTTAAGAACTCCGATTTGCAAAAAGAATCAAATCAAACGGAGCAACGAAACTCAAATGGCGAAAGAAACAAGATCCGGTTACTAATCTGGACTAAAGTCAAATTTTACAATACCAAAATCTTGTTTAAGTTGGTTAAACGGAAAGAGGGTTTTGAGACAAAGATCCAGGCGCTTGAATCGTCTGATTCCGATAAACGAGCGAAAAGATAAACTATAACAAAAATCGGATCAGAGATCGCGATCGAGAATAATCGCGAAAAACCCTGGAAAAAGAAAAACGGATGAACAGGCTAACGAACGAACGTTCGCTGTTTGTCACTAACGGGTGAACGACGTTCATTAAAACAAATGAACGGACGAACGTCCACAAAATAAATAAACTGATGGAAAAACGGATCTAATAAAATAAACCGCAAAAATAAAAATTAAAAAACGGATCTAGATCTAGGATTTACCGAAATAAACCGAAAAAACAGCGGCGGCGGCTAACTCCGGCGAAGTCGGTGGCGGCGGCTTGCGCGGCGGCGCGGCGAGGGGGCGCGGCACGGGAACCGAGCGGCGGCGGCTAGGGTTGCGGGATGGGGCGGCGGGGTGGGCTGCGGGGTGCTTTATAAAGGGGGGGCTGAGGAGTCCGGGCCGGATACGGCCCATAGGTCGGTTACCTTTTAAAAAAAATCCGACGCGTAGGAAAAAAAGAAAAAGAATACTAAAGGGACTCCAAAAATCCCGAAATAAATTTTCCTCGTCCTCTAAAAATATGCCGGATAAGGTGAACATTTATTTGGGCCTAAAATGCAATTTTGAAAAACGAGTATTTTTCCTAATTCAAATAAAATTGCAATAAAAACCAAATAAAAAAATCTTTTATTTGATTCTAATATTTTTCCTCCAATATTTCATTTATTTTAGAGAAGTCATATTATCTCCTCTCAAATATTTTGGTATGAAATATTTTCGAAGAGAAAATTTATTAAAACCAAAATAATCCTTGTTTCAATATTTGATAGAATTCAAATATGAAAAATCGTGAAATCCCCAACTCTCTCCGAGGGTCCTTGAGTTGCTTAGAATTTCGAGGATCGCGAAACAGAATGCAATAAAAATATGATATGCATGAATGACCTATGTATAGCATTCCAGATTGAAAATTTGGGATGTTACACCCTACCGTCGTCGCCGACGAGCGCTCCGCGCCGCCGCCTCGCTCCCCGCGCGACCCGTCGCCAGATCCGCTGCCACGCCACCGCACCACCGCCGTCGAGCTGCAGCCACCTCCTCGTCGGCGCACCGCACCGCCCCTCCGCCAAGCCGCTATTGCGCCGCCGAGCCGTCGTTGTTGCGCCGCGCCCGGCGCCTCCCCATCGTCTGTGCCGCCTCACTGGAGTTCACCGGAGGCCGCCGCCTCGCCGGAATCGCCGGATCTGGGGAGTGGGATGAGATCCACCACTCCCCCGATCCAAACATTGCGTCCCCGTCCCGGATCCCTCTGTCCCGGGTCCTCCACGTCCATTTTTCCCGCGAGGTCTAAATTCTACCAAGTCCTGAAATCCGAACATCATATGCACTTGTTCATCATGTCATATCTCCATGCCCGTGACTCCGTTTTGCGCATATGATATATCAAAATGTTCGTCTCGTTAAGCTCTTCATGTTAGTGGCATTTGCATGCATTTTACTGTCCATATTGATGCTATTATCATCATTGAAAGAGTGCTATATGATGTTAACTGCTGGTTCTTAACAGAACTTGATGATTTATCATTTTTGTTGCATTTTGTGTGTGCATCCTATGAGCATGATGTCTACATGTTTTATCATATCCATCATGCCATCTTTACAGGGGTGCAAGTGTTGTATTTTGCCAAGTCCTTTTCTTAATGTTATTTTGATGCCTTGTAAACGTGTTTCTACCATGAGATCCATGCACAATTTGAGATACTTCAGTAAGGATGTTTTGTACATGTGGTTATGCTCTATCCATTCATTCCTCTGGTTGCAATTATGGAGTAGCCTAGCATGTCATTTCATTGCTCTACTTTTGCTAAATATTGTTCCTGGCAGATTGTTAACATGTTAATCAATATTGCCATGTGTTCTGTTAGTGATCCATGCGCCCTATAAACTTGCTCTTTCCATGCTTAGCTTCATGAACATGTCTTCTTACTGTTGGTATGCTTGTGTTGTCATTTAATGCTTTGTGGTGAGTGGCATGAGCTTGCAAATTTGCTATCATGAATATGTTTATGCCATGCTCTGTTTTTCTTCTAAGTCTGAATCTGTTTATAAAATTTGCTATGTTTACATGGGTGCCATCATATCTTCTGTGCCTTTTTGGCTCATGTTCAGCAAAGGAGTTTAGTTCTATGATTTTAGTAGAAGCATGCCATGCCTTTGTTTGCTATGATATGTTCCTGTAGCTTCATGTGTACTTTATGCTCATATGCTTTGTTGCTATGTTGGAGTGTAGTAGCTTAGTTTCTTGTTGCATTCTAAGTGCTATCATGCTGTTAATCGCAGATTTGCATCATCCTTTTATTGCTTGTCATTTGCAAACCGCGCATCCGTTTCCGGTGATCCTTATATCGATTTTGACCGAAATCACCTCATCTTTCCAGCGGCATACTTGGTTTGCCAAGTTGATGCATTGATCATCCTTTCCCTTCTGGAGCACTCATATGCATTGCGTATCATATCTTGCATATCATGCCATGTATTGCATTATGTTGCTTGTGCATTGCACCGTGATTCATTGTTGTTCCGTTGCTTGTTCTTGCTTTGGGTAGAGCCGGGAGACGAGTACATTAACGAGGAACCTGTTGAGTATGCTAACGAGGATCAAGCTTTCAACAACTCTGAGTACATTACAGGCAAGATGACCATACCCTCGATATCACTTCTATCTTTGCTTGCTAATTGTTCGTTCTATCGCTATGTCGCTCTACATACCACTTGTTATATCATGCCTCCCATATTGCCATGTCAAGCCTCTAACCCACCTTCC
The DNA here is from genome assembly GCF_056163025.1 of Triticum urartu. NCBI lineage: Eukaryota > Viridiplantae > Streptophyta > Magnoliopsida > Poales > Poaceae > Triticum > Triticum urartu. The sequence continues at coordinate 219,447,311 of NC_141874.1, read as the reverse complement.
TAGCAAACCGTTGTTTGGCTATGTTAGCGCTTTTGCTCAGCCCCTCTTATAGCGTTGCTAGTTGCAGGTGAATTTGAAGTTTGTTCCATTTTGGAACATGGATAGGGTGAAGTTGAAGTTTGTTCCATTTTGGAACATGGATATGTTGGGATATCACTTTATCTCTTATTTAATTTAATGCATCTATATACTTAGTAAAGGGTGGAAGGCCCGGCCTTATGCCTGGTGTTTTGTTCCACTCTTGCCGCCTTAGTTTCCGTCATACCGGTGTTATGTTCCTTGATTTTCCGTTCCTTACGCGGTTGGGGTTATGGGACCCCCTTGACAGTTGCTTTGAATAAAACTCCTCCAGCAAGGCCCAACCTTGGTTTTAGCATTTGCCTACCTACCACCTATACCTTTCCCTTGGGTTCTGCAGACTCAAGGGTCACCTTTATTTTAAACCCCCGGGTCAGTGCTCCTATGAGTGTTGGTCCAACCTGGGCGATGTCCTGCGCCCCCTGGGCAACCAGGGTCTATGCCAACCCGATGTCTGGCCCATCCGGTGTGCCCTGAGAATGAGATACGTGCGACTCCTATCGGGATTTGTCGGCACATCGGGTGGCTTTGCTGGTCTTGTTTTACCATTGTCGAAATGTCTTGTAACCGGGATTCCGAGACTGGTCGGTACTTTTCGGGAGAAGGAATATCCTTCGTTGACCGTGAGAGCTTGTGATGGGCTAAGTTGGGACACCCTTGCAGGGTATAAACTTTCGAGAGCCGTGCCCGCGGTTATGTGGTAGATGGGAATTTGTTAATATCTGGTTGTAGAGAACTTGACACTTGACTTAATTAAAATGAATCAACTGCATGAGTAGCCGTGATGGTCTCTTTTCGGCGGAGTCCGAAAAGTGAACACAGTCTTGGGTTATGTTTGAACGTAAGTAGTTTCAGGATCACTTCTTGATCACTTATAGCTTTTCGACCGTTGCGTAACTTCTCATCTTACTCTTATTTGCGTATGTTGGCCACCTTATTTTCTTAGCGCTTGCTGCAGCTCCACCTCATTACCTTATCCTACCCATAAGCTTAAATAGTCTTGATCTCACGGGTGTGAGATTGCTGAGTCCTCGTGACTCACAGATACTTCCAAACAGTTGCAGGTGCCAATGATACCAATGCAGGTGATCCTACCGAACTCAAGTGGGAGTTCGGCGAGGACCTTGGTCGTTACTATGTTTCGTTTCCTGATGATCAATAGTGGAGCCTAGTTGGGACGATCGGGGATCTAGCATTTGGGGTTGTCTTCCTTTATTTTGGTTCCGTAGTCGGACCTTGATTGTACTCTGGATGATGTATGTTTAACTTGTTATTTGTGTGAAGTGACGATTGTAATCCAACTCTTTATCCCTTTCTTATTCAGTACATGTGATTGTGTGAAGATTACCCCTCTTGCGACAAAACCACCATGTGGTTATGCCTCTAAGTCGTGCCTCGACACGTGGGAGATATAGCCGCATCGTGGGCGTTACAAGTTTGTAATCAGAGCCATCCCCGACTAAGGAGCTCCCTGCTTGATCGATTCACTGACGTTGTCGAGTCTAGAACAATAATGTTTTGAGTCTTAGAATTGTATATACCGCAGAGTAGGATTCTTTTTACTCCTCAGTCCCTTCGTCGCTCTGGTGAGGTCTCCCAACATTGAAAATCTCTTTTATGCAGTTGTTGGTGAGATAACCTTGAAGCCACCCAGTACTTGGGCGGGAGTTCGGGAGTATTGCCATAACTCGTATAACGGATGCTTTTCGAAGGTTGAGGTACATGATTTCCGGAGTTTTCTTGGTTATGTGTTGACGGATGGATACAGTTGGAGTGTAGGGCTTGTTAGTTGTGTGATATATATTATGCTTCCCCTGTATCCCCAACACCATATTGCATAACCAGAAAGTTTCGGGAGTTTATAGGTGGGAATTCAAGTATCTCGTAGGATATATTTCCAACATACACATGATACAATATGGGATCTATCATATGTTCATCTCCGCCTTATTTCCTAAGCCAATCCTTGTTTTGTTTTGTTGTGGTATTCGAGTTGCTTCAATGTCAAGTGTTGATTCCATACCTTTTCCAAGCGGTGTTCTCATATTTCTATGGGAGTGCTAATCCTTTCGAGCATCAAGATTGTCATGTTAATTCTTTTCTAACCGGCGTGCTCCTCTTCAAGTGGGTCCGATCATTTTCAACATCCGCATGTTCAATTCTAAGTTCTCTAAACGGTGTTTGTTTCATCCATCCCAAGTTGTCTTTGTTTCCCGCCCTCCCACCCTTTTTCTTCAAGGACTCAGATTTCTTAATCAAGTATCCTTAATTGATGGGAAGCCTCTCCATTCCTTTCCGTCAATGTTTTTATCTGGTGATTCTCAGGAAGATACTAATGGAGCTTCGAGTTAATCATTCTTCGTTCTTTTCTTCTCCGGTGTATTCAATTCAAGCTTTGTTGAACATATCCTTTTCCTCGTTTCAAATGTTTTTCATACTGGTGCACCTCGTAATCTTTCACTTGTTGTTATTCATTTGTTCCGGAGTGCTTAAGATTATGACAGAAGATTCAAGTTTATATTCTTGATCCTTTCAAGCTATTTCGAGGTTGTTACCTCAATCAAGACGTTCAAATCAACCGGTGCATTATCTCTTCCTAAGCAATCGTTCAACGGTGTTTTCTTTTAGTGGGCCCTAACCCACAGGTCTTTTCCAAGGATCTTACCTGACTCTTCTATTTTCCCGGAGCTATTCTCAAATTCTTCTCCAAGTTTGACATAAGAATGAATTATCATCAGTCATATGTATTTCTCAAAGATCTGTCAAATTCTTTTCATCGTTGGATCAACCTCTTCGCTTTTGATTCTCCCAGAGTGTCTAAACAATTCTTGGTGGTGTTTCTCGTCGTCATTCTTGGATTTTGAACACCAAAGAGGAGTTCCTCTTAAATCATTGCCCGTTCTTCCAAAGATTCATGGTGCTAGCTTTATGCCATCATCTCATAATTGTTTTTGATTGTGAAAATTCTTTTCACCCATCTGGAGCAATGCAAGAGTCTTTTCAGTAAGATTCTCTGGAGCCATCATCTCAGAATTGTCCATTCAAGCTTTCAACTCTCGTTCTCCAAATCATACTGGTGCATCATTCAAGTATTATATAATCAGCTCAGGATCTCTTCGTTCACTTGTATCTAAATTCTCTCAAGTATCTTCGTTCATTTTCTAATTCTTCCCGGTGTTTCCTTATCTTTTCTTCGTTCATTTTCAATTCTTACGGCGGTTCATTCAAGATTTCTCTTCCTTCGTTATCATATCAATTCATTCATTATTTCCAAACCCCACCTGTGGATCCATCAAGACCTTCTCAAGTTTGCGCCATATCTATCTTAATCCTTTCTACAACAATAAGTAGTATGCCAAATCTGCTGCATGTCATCAATTTAAATTGATGAAGGATACGCACAACATAATTCTTATTATTGTTTCATCCAAGGGATCTAATTTCTTCTTTCAGAGTTGTTCATCTTTCTTTTACGGAGCTCCAAGTTATTTCAATTATATCATTTCAAAGCTTCATCTAATCATTGCAAGGCTTCTCCCAGAGTTCTTTTCAACTTTCCCTTTCGTTTGATCATTCTTTTATTACCGAAGTTTTTCATGGAGGCTCTACATGGGGGTTCATCAAGGATTCCTTTCATTCTTCAATTATTCTTCAAGATTTCTCTCCAATTTATGATCTGCCAAGCTTTACTCTAAAATAAACATGGTGCCCAACACATGTTTTGTTTGAGGTGCTCAAGCATTCTTCATCTTGCCTTCTAAAGAGCAACTTTGTTACATTATCTTTTGAGGTGGTGTTATGTCATTCTTCACAATTCCCATTCATGTTTCGCGATTCACATGTTGTCAAGAATGAGGTATTTAATCCCATCATTTTCCTTCGTTGATGTTAGCATGGTATAAATTTCACCTAAAGCCTTCCCTAAGGAATGTTGTTATTGTGGTGCTTATCTATGATCCAATTTTTCTCCTATCCTCTTGGCGGAAGAAGTTTTTCATCTCCTTGTCGATCTAAAGCAAGCAATTGTTTCCGTTTGTGGCAGGATTTCGCCTCAAGTTTTGAGATGTTTTCCATAAGCCCTCAACAAGCTTGTTCTTCTCGTTGTTGATTCTTCAACAAGTCCGTTCAATCCTTCTTTTTAAGGATTGAGGGAGTCCTGGATTAGGGGGTGCTCGGATAGCCGAACTATACCTTCAGCCGGACTCCTGGACTATGAAGATACAAGATTGAAGACTCCGTCCCGTGTCCAGAAGGGACTTTCCTTGGCGTGGAAGGCAAGCTTGGCGATACGGATGTTCAGATCTCCTACCATTGTAACCGACTCTATGTAACCCTAACCCTCTCCGGTGTCTATATAAACCGGAGGGTTTTAGTCCCTAGCACAACATACACATCAACAATCATACCATAGGCTAGCTTCTAGGGTTTAGCCTCTCTGATCTCGTGGTAGATCTACTCTTGTACTACCCATATCATCAATATTAATCAAGCAGGACGTAGGGTTTTACCTCCATTGAGAGGGCCCGAACCTGGGTAAAACTTCGTGTCCCTTGCCTCCTGTTACCATCCGGCCTAGACGCACAGTTCGGGACCCCCTACCCGAGATCCGCCGGTTTTGACACCGACATTGGTGCTTTCATTGAGAGTTCCTCTGTGCCGTCACCGTCAGGCTCGATGTCTCCTACAATCATCAATGGCGATGCAGTCCAGGGTGAGACCTTCCTCCCCGGACAGATCTTCGTCTTTGGCGGCTTCGCACTGCGGGCCAATTTGCTTGGCCATCTAGAGCAGATCGAAAGCTATGCCCCTGGCCGTCAGGTCAGATTTGGAAGTTTAAACTACAGGGCTGACATCCGCGGGGACTTGATCTTCGACGGATTCAAGCCACTGCCGAGCGCGCCGCACTGTCACGACGAGCATGATCTAGCTCTGCCGCCGAACGGTGCCCTGGAGGCCGCACCCGCATCGGCTCCGACCCTTAGTTCGGAGCCAACCGCGCCGATCGAGGATGGGCGGTTGGACGCCACCTCGGGGGCTGTGATCCCAACGGCGGTTGAGCCAAACACCAGCCCCGTACTATGCAAGACTCGTCACTCCATGGAGCCGGATTCTTCTCCGAACTCCGAACCCTCCGCGCCCCTGCCGATCGAATCCGATTGGGCGCCGATCATGGAGTTCACGGCCGCGGACGTCGTTCAGCACTCGCCTTTCGGCGATATCCTGAAGTCACTGAAGTCTCTCTCTTTATCAGGAGAGCCCTGGCCGGACTACGGTCAGCAAGGTTGGGGTACGGACGATAAAGAAATTCAAAACCCACCCACCACCCACTTTGTAGGCACTTTCGACGACTTAACCAACATGCTCGACTTCAACTCCGAAGACATCGACGGTATGGACACCGATGAAGGAGATGATGAAGAACCAGTGCCTACTAGGCCCTGGAAAGCCACCTCGTCATATGACATATACATGGTGGATACCCCAAAAGAGGGAGATGGCGATGGAACAGCGGAGGATGACCCCTCCAAGAAACAGCAAAAGCGCCGGCGTCAGCGGCGCCGCTCAAAATCCCGCCAACACAAAAACGGTGATTCCATCATGGGAGATAATAATACTCCGGAGAGTGCCAAAGAAAACCCCCTCCAGCAAGGTTTAGCACAGGAGGATGGAGAAACCAGCCCTCATGAGAGAGCGGCAGACAGAGAGGTCGAGGATGATAATTATATGCCTCCCTCCGAAGACGAGGCAAGCCTCGACGACGACAAATTCGTCGTGCCAGAGGATCCCGTTGAGAAAAATCGTTTCCAACGCAGGCTTATGGCCACGGCAAGAAGCCTCAAGAAAAAACAGCAACAGCTCAGAGCTGATCAAGATTTGCTAGTTGACAGATGGACTGAAGTCCTTGCGGCCGAAGAGCATAAACTCGAACGCCCCTCCACGAGTTACCCAAAGCGCAAGTTGCTACCCCGATTAGAGGAGGAAGCACTTGATGCGGCTGAACGACCACCTCGTGACCGCGACAGAGAGGCCTCCCGGCCCTCCACTCAAGCCGCACCCCGTACCAAGGCACGGGAATATGCGCCGGACTTACGAGACATGTTGGAGGACAAGGCAAGGCAAACACGATCGATCTACGGATCGCGTGGGCACCCCACAGCTCGAGATGGTAACCATCACGCCGGCCACAAATTCGGCAGGGCCGAACACAGTAGACAAAGCTCATTGGAGCTATGTCATGATATCGCCCAGTACAGAGGCGCCGCACACCCACTATGCTTTACAGACGAAATAATGGATCATCAAATCCCCGAGGGTTTCAAACCCATAAACATCGAATCATATGATGGCACAACAGACCCTACGGTATGGATCGAGGATTATCTCCTTCATATCCACATGGCCCGCGGCGACGATTTTCACGCCATCAAATACCTCCCACTCAAGCTTAAAGGACCAGCTTGGCATTGGCTCAACAGCTTCCCAACAGGATCAATCAGTTGTTGGGAGGACCTGGAAGCCGCATTCCTCGACAATTTCTAGGGCACTTATGTGTGACCCCCAGACACCGATGACCTAAGTCACGTAATTCAGCAGCCAGAGGAATCGGCCAGGCAATTCTAGACACGGTTCCTAACAAAGAAAAATCAAATAGTCGACTGTCCGGACGCCGAGGCCCTAGAAGCCTTCAAACACAATATCCGTGACGAGTGGCTGGCCCGAACCTCGGACAAGAAAGGCCGAAATCTATGGCAGCACTCACAACACTCATGACCCGCTTTTGCGCGGGAGAAGACAGCTGGCTTGCTCGTAGCAACAATATGACCAAGAACCCTGGTATTTCGGACACCAGGGACATTAGTGGCAGGTCGCGTCGCAACAAGCAGAAGCGCCGCATTAACGGCGACAATGCTGAGGATACAGCAGTTAATGCCGGATTCAGAGGCTCTAAATCCGGTCAGCAGAAAAAGCCATTCAAAAGGAATCCTAGGGGCCCGTCCAGATTGGACCGAATACTCGACCACTTGTGCCAAATACATGGCACCCCCGAAAAGCCGGCCAATCACACCAACAGGGATTGTTGGGTGTTCAAGCAGGCAGGCAAGTTAAGCGCCGTCAATGAAGACAAGGGGCTGCATAGCGATGACGACGAGGAGCCCCGGCCGCCGAACAACAATGGACAGAAGGGTTTTCCCCCACAAGTGCGGACGGTGAACATGATATACGCCACCCACGTCCCCAAAAGGGAGCGAAAGCGCGTGGTAAGGGACGTATACGCGGTAGAGCCAGTCACCCCAAAGTTCAACCCATGGTCCTCCTACCCGATCACCTTTGATCGAAGAGACCATCCCACTAGCATCCGTCATGGCGGATTGGCCGCATTGGTTCTAGACCCAATTATTGACGGATTTCATCTCACTAGAGTCCTCATGGACGGCAGCAGCAGCCTGAACCTGCTTTACCAGGATACAGTGCGAAAAATGGGCATCGATCACTCGAGGATTAAGCCCACCAAAACGACCTTTAAAGGCATAATACCAGGTGTAGAGGCCAACTGTACAGGCTCAGTCACACTGGAAGTGGTCTTCGGATCCCCGGATAATTTCTGAAACAAGGAATTGATCTTCGACATAGTCCCATTCCGCAGTGGCTATCATGCACTGCTCGAACGAACCGCATTCGCCAAATTCAATGCGGTACCGCACTACGCATACTTTAAGCTCAAGATGCCAGGCCCTCGTGGAGTAATTACGGTCAATGGAAACACCGAACGCTCCCTCCGAACGGAGGAGCACACGGCGGCCCTTGCAGCGGAAGTACAAAGTAGCCTCTCCAGGCAGTTCACCAGTCCAGCCATTAAACGTCCCGACACCGTCAAGCGCGCCCGGAGTAACCTAAAACAAGACCGCCTGGCACGTTCCGAGCAGGCGTAGCAATGCGGCCCCAACCCCACCCCTCGCAAAAAGGCGATGCCAGTACTTCGCGTACATAACTACGCTCTTGAAATACCATGGGCAAAGGGGGAGGGGCACCATCACGGCACGCCCAAAACACGGCTTAAACCGCACCAGGGGCTGCCGATTTTTTACTTTTCTCTTACTTCCAGGACTCTACTCTTCGGAAGGCCTGTTCGGCAGTTCAATTGCCGCACAAACGATGCAAGAACCAGGGAAGCAGACAAGCCATGCCGCATTACGGAAATCCCAGGTGGTCTCTATCACGAGTAGTATACCTGTTTCGCATACTATTCCGCAGCTTGCCCCTGGAGCTGACATGTTAAATAGTCCAACTTTTCGTTTACCGCATTACTTGGATCGTTCTCCTTTGATCGCAGCTATTTTTAAGCAGTGCATAGCTTTTGTCTATTTTTGCATTATCTTTTTTATAAATAAATGTTCCTTAACGACATGTTGCACCCGTACAACTTGGTACGGCCAAAATACGAAAGGGGCTTTTAGCACCCCTCAATATGGTGTGAGAAGTTCGAACACTTTCACAAGTGCGGCACCCCGAACTTATAGCACTATATGCATCGGCTCTGAATCATGTCTTGGGTCAATAGTTGGGTTTGCCCGGATCCTATGTTTTGGTGCCTTACATTCCGCTATATCGGCTAAGGTAGCACTAGGAGAACCACTGCAATTGTGCCCCAGTTGAGCTGGGCCGAGCACCTCAATGGAGAAAGCTAAAACTGACTGTCATGATGAAGCGAGAGCTGGTCGCTATTCGAGAGGTCCTTTCGAATCCCTAAAGACTTATGCCGCTTAGGGCGAGGAGTCGGCTCTGTCCAGCCAAGGCGTGGATAGCGCCCCGAACTCGGTCTTTCGAATACTAGGGGCTTCACCGAAATTTAAAATTATAGAATTCTATGGCTAAGTGAGAGTGTTCACGCATTATAGTCCGATTGCCTCGTTCGTTGGGCTGAGCGCTTCCCTCGAAGGACCCAAATATGGGAAAAAGAGCACCCAGGTTTATCCCCGAACACCCCAGCACTAGCGGCAAGGGGGCAGAAGCCGACGACTCGCCATCTCTCAGTATTGATAAACAGCCGCACATAAGGTAATATTTTAAATTCAAGCAGCATTGCTTAGCGCATATGAACAAGTTTTCAGCGCACAGGACAAACACGAGCGAGTTTTACTCAAAAATTACATCCCTAGTACATTCATCCGCCACAAGGCGGGCACCCTTCAGAACATCCTTATAGTAATTTTCGGGCTTGCGATGCTCCTTTCCCGCTGGTGGCCCGTCCTTCACAAGCTTCTCCGCATCCAGCCTGCCCCAGTGCACCTTAGCACGGGCAAAGGCCCTACGGGCACCTTCAATACAGACGGAGCGCTTGATGACTTCGAGCCTTGGACAGGCCTCCACCAGCCGCCACACCAGCCTGAAATAGCTCCCAGGCAGAGCCTCTCCAGGCCACAGCCGAACTAGGAGGCCCTTCATGGCCTATTCGATCGCCTTGTGGAGCTCGACCAGTTGCTTCAGCTGGTCGCTCAGGGGCACGGAGTGTCCGGCCTCAGCATACTGAGACCAGAACACCTTCTCCGTCGAGCTGCCCTCCTCGGCTCGATAGAATGCAGCGGCATCGGATACACTCCGGGGAAGATCTGCAAATGCCCCAGGAGAGCTCTGGATTCGGATAAGTATTAAGTAACTCATGTTTATGTGTTTACTTTGCATAAAGAATGCCTTACCCGCCGCTATCTTCTTCACCTCATCCAACTCCTGGAGGGTCCTCTGGGATTCGGTCTTGGCAGACTTGGCATTTTCAATAGCCGCCGCGAGCTCGGACGCTCGCGTCTTCGAGTCAAGCTCCAAACTCTCATGTTTCTTCATGAGAACCTAGAGCTCTTGCCGCACCTTGCCAACCTCGGCCTCATACCTCTCCCGCTCGGTGTGCTCCGCGGCCGCACTCTTCTCGGCCTCAAGCAGCGCTTGCTTAAGGGTCGCCACCTCAGATGTGGCCCCTACAATAGCCATGTTAATCCTGTCATTTCTTGCAATTGCACCTTTTTTATATACATATTCAACCAAGGTATTTCTTACCTTCCTTCTCCTCGAGCTGCTTCTTGGCACGCCTGAGCTCTTGCTCGGACTTCTCGAGGCTCTGCTTCAGCGTGTCTACTTCCGCAGTCAGTACGGCGGACGCCAGCAGGGAAGCCTGCACATGCATATTGACTCCTTCTGTTAGACTCCTGCGAATTCTTTGATCCTCTATTCGGCTTTTCTTCCCAAACGCCCAACAGAGCATCAGGGGCTACTGTCTATGCGGTAATATTATTTACACATTATTTTACTTACCTCAAAGCCTGTCAAAAGGCTAGTACAAGCTTCAGTCAGTCCGCTCTTGGCGGACTGAACCTTCTGGACCACCGTACTCATAATAGCGCGGTGCTCCTCGTCGATGGAGGCGCCTTGGAGCGCCTCCAACATATTGTCCGACGCCTCCGGTTGGACGGGGGCCGCCGGCATGGTGGACTTGCTCCTCTTGGGAGGAGGTCCCCCGCCGGACTCCGGAAACTTTGAAGGTTCCGGAGCTGTGTCCGGCCTAGAGCCGGACTTGGAGCCCTGGGGGGTTTCATCCCCTTTACTCCTGGAGTCCGGGAGGTCGCCTTGCGGCGCCTCCGGGACCACCTCCTCCCCGCTTGGAACCTGTTGGGACAACACCTCGGTGTCGTCCGTAGGGCGGGGGGAGGAAGCCGTCGGAAGCGAGTTCACATCCGACGAGTCCAGTGAGCCGCTCGACGACGCGTCGAGCCGGTCTTTGGGTGGGCTGCATAAGCATATTCGACATAAGGGAAAGCTATGCAATAAACGAATACTATGAATTACTCCGGTATCCGGATACTTACGATTTTGCCAGGGGATTGGCCCTGGGTTGCCACTCCTCTCCGCCGACGTCGGCGTCGGCGGAGTGGTCCGAAGGAAGGGTTTTCCCCTTCTTAGACCCTCCGGCCTCCTCAGAGAGGGCGGCCTTCCTTTTCTTCTCTCCTCCCACTGGAGGGGGAGAGGTTTCTTCTTACTCCTCCTCGTCTTCAGGAGAGGAAGGTGCTTCGGGACCGTCGAATGATGAATCCGACACCTCCTGGCGCCGGGCACTCTTTCGAGTCCCCGTGGCCCTTTTCATGGCCTTCTTCTCCGGCACCACATAGGGCGCCGGGACCAGCAGCTTCGCCAAGCGAGCGTCCGCTGGGCCTTCAGGCAAAGGAGCCGGACAGTTGATCTGTCCGGACGTCACCTGCCAATCCTGTCAAAGATAAGGGAGCTTAGATCCCGCATAGAGTCAAACTATGAAAAACTGATACCCTGTAAAAGGACAAAAACAGCTTACCGCATGAGCATGATGCTGAGTACTGAATCCGCGATCCTCGGCAGCGGATGCGGGAGCCTTGGTGCCCTTGAAAAGCATCCTCCAGGCATCTTCGTACGTCGTGTCGAAGAGCCTGTTTAGAGTTTGATGCTGCGCCGGGTCGAACTCCCACAGATTGAAGGCCCGTCGTTGACACGGGAGGATCAGGAGGATGAGCATAACCTGGACTACGTTGACAGGCTTGAGCTTCTTGTCCACCAGGGTTTGGATGCATCTTTGGAGTCCGGTCATCTCTCCTTTTTTACCCCAAGACAGGCATGTCTCCTTCCAGGAGGTGAGCCGCGTAGGGGGGCGGATTGAAACTCAGGGGGTGCGACCCATTCGGCGTCGCGCGGCTCGGTGACGTAAAACCACCATGATTGCCACCCCTTCAGGGTCTCCACAAAGGAGCCATCGAGCCACAGGACATTGGCCATCTTGCCAACCATGGCACCGCCGCACTCCGCCTGGCTGCCGCGCACCACCTTTGGCTTGACGTTGAAAGTCTTAAGCCATAGGCCGAAATGGGGGCGGATGCGGAGGAAAGCCTCGCACACGACGATGAACGCCGAGATGTTGAGGACGAAGTTCGGGGCAAGATCGTGGACATCCAGGCCGTAGTAGAACATGAGCCCCCGGACAAATGGATGCAGAGGGAAGCCCAGTTCGCGGAGGAAATGGGGGAGGAATACCACCCTCTCATGGGGCCTAGGAGTGGGGATGAGCTGCCCCTTTTCGGGAAGCCGGTGCACGATGTCGCTAGCCAGATATCCGGCCTTCCTCAGCTTTTTGATGTGTCCCTCCGTGACGGAGGAGACCATCCACTTGCCTCTCGCTCCGGACATGACTGGAGAAGGTTGAGGTGGTAGTGCGGACTTGGGCGTTGGGGCTCGAGTGCGCAAGAATGGATAGGCAAAGGAGGAAGAAGGCATGGGTGAAAAGGTGGATCCTTATCCCCTTATATGGGTGGACGCGACTACATGTCCCCACTAGCCTGGTAAAACTTGCTTATCTCCAAGCGCTGTAATCAAAGGCGCGGTTGGGTTACCCATGCCCGTATTGATGAGAATCCTGGAATAAGGGGGCACGATCTCTGCTTTGACAAGATGTGCCAAGGAAGCCGCCTCGCATAGCGCGCTGAGGTGGGATAATTAAACGACTCGGATAAAGGCTTGGTCGTGGTGTGTCGCACCTCGGAATACGTCAGCAGATTAGATTTGTGTAAATATTATTCTCTCTATGGCAGTATGTGGAAAACTTATTTTGCAGAACCGGACACTATCTTTGTGTTTAAAATCTTCTATGAAGTACTTGGAGGAGGAACCCGCCTTGCAATGCGGAAGACAATTTGCGCGCCGGACTCGTCGTCATTAAAGCCTAGTTCAGGGGCTACTGAGGGAGTCCTGGATTAGGGGGTGTTCAGATAGCCGAACTATACCTTCAGCCGGACTCCTGGACTATGAAGATACAAGATTGAAGACTCCGTCCCATGTCCGGAAGGGACTTTCCTTGGCGTGGAAGGCAATCTTGGCAATACGGATGTTCAAATCTCCTACCATTGTAACCGACTCTATGTAACCCTAACCCTCTCCGGTGTCTATATAAACCGGAGGGTTTTAGTCCCTAGCACCACATACACATCAACAATCATACCATAGGCTAGCTTCTAGGGTTTAGCCTCTCTGATCTCGTGGTAGATCTACTCTTGTACTACCCATATCATCAATATTAATCAAGCAGGACGTAGGGTTTTACCTCCATCGAGAGGGCCCGAACCTGGGTAAAACTTCGTGTCCCTTGCCTCCTATTACCATCCGGCCTAGACGCACAATTCGGGACCCCCCTACCCGAGATCCGCCGGTATTGACACCGACAAGGATGCTCTCTCAAATTCATTTGAGGTATCACATGATGTTTTATTCTCCGTTCCTTTCATTCCATTCTTTTATTTCTTTCGGAGGCATTGTGAGGTTGCTCTCTTCACTCATCATCTCGAATTGAGGATCGTGTTTTTTCATGCTTATCCATTTAACCAGAGTGTTGTGTCCTCTTTTCAAGTTCTTCCAATTTTGTCAAGTTTTGCTTCTCTTCTCTACCAGAGTGCTGCCGCATTCTTTCTTTCTCATTCCTTGCTTATTCCGTTTCAACCGGAGTGGTTGCATGTCCTTCCTAGTCGCTGGAGTTCTTCATGCATGTCTTGGCAACCCCAAGGTTTTCGCAATGTTCCTTGTTCCTCTTTTCTATCGGAGTGTTTTCAACTTCGTTCATCTTCGTTGTATTCTTTTCATAATGTTAACCTCTCAAGGTTCTTTGGTTTCACTCGTTTGTCAAAGAAGCAACTTAGTTTTACCTTCCTCTTCCTTTTCTCCCCGGTGCCATCCTAGATCTCGGGACGAGATCCTCTTGTAGTGGTGGTGTGTTGTAACACCCCGGATGTAACTTTCCATATTTTTAACTCTGACTCTTGCTATTTTCGGCTATGTGATATGATATTCCCTTCGTGGTTGGGTTTTGTCTTTCGTTTTGCATTTTGTTCATGTCATGCATTTCATCTCATGTCATCATGTGCATCTCATTTGCATTCATGTTCGTCTCATGCATCCGAGCATTTTTCCCTGTTGTTCATTTCGCAATCCGACACTCCCACATGCACCCAGTGCACCCCTCTTGTCTCTTTTCGTGAGCGGGAGAAAAACGTTCTTGGAATGGGCCGAGATTTGTCAAGTGGCCTTGGTACATCACCGGTAGACCGCCTGTCAATTTCGTTCCATTTGGAGGTCGTTTGATGCCCCAACGGTTAACCGGGTAACCGCAATAGCCTCTTTGGTGTTGCAGCCCGACACCCCTAAAATAGCCCAATAACCCATATAAACCCCCTCCATGCTCTCCGTGGTTGGATCACGATCGTGTGGGCGAAAACCGCACCTCATTTGGACACTCCTAGCTCCCCCTACCTATATAGTGGCCTCTCCCGTCCAAAATGCAGTTAAACCCTAGCCTTCCTCTTCCTCGTGCCGCCGGACACATCCGTTTGTGCCGGACATGTCCAGCCTCCACATCGCTCTGGCCAATCATGTGATGCCACGTCACCTCCGCCGCCTCCCTCCTCCATTCATGTCGCACCATGTCACCGCCGCCAGTGCCCCATTTCGCCGCGCCACCCAGGGCCCAGATCCGGCCCGCGCCCGCCCGCTCGCCACAGTTGCACGCCGGATCCCCACGCCACCGCCGTCGCTCGCCGGCGACTGTCGACACCCGCGCCTCGTCGCCTCTGCCGGGCCCACGCGTGCCGCCGCCCGCGCCCTCACCCCGCTCCACTCTGGCGCTGCGCTGCCCTAGCACCCCCGCCTCGCTCCCCGCGCCACCCGTCGCCAGCTCCGCCGCCATGCCACCACACCACCGCCACCGAGCCGCAGCCGCCTCCTCGCCGGCGCACCGCACCGCCCCGCCGCCGAGCCGCTGTTGTGCCACCTCACCGTCGCCGCTGTGCTGCGCCTCCCCATCGTCCGTGCCGCATCAGCGGAGTTCGCTGGAGGCCGCCGCCTCACCGGAGTCGCTGGATCTGGGGACTGGGATGAGATCCACCACTCCCTTGATCCAAACGCTGCGTACCCATCCCGGGTCCTCCACGTCCACTTTTCCTGCGAGGTGTAAATTCTACCTAGTCCTGAAATCCTAACATCATATGCACTTGTTCATCATGTCATATCTCCATGCCCGTGACTCCGTTTTGCGCATATGATATATCAAAATGTTCGTCTCATTAAGCTCTTCATGTTAGTGGCATTTTCATGCATGTTACTGTCCATATTGACGCCATTATCATCATTGCAAGAGTGATATATGATGTTAACTACTGATTCTTAACAGAACTTGATGATTTGTCATTTTTGTTGCATTTTGTGTGTGCATCCTATGAGCATCATGTCTACATGTTTTATGATCGCCCTCATGCCATCTTTACAGGGGTGCAAGTGTTGTATTTTGCCAAGTCCTTTTCCTGATGTTATTTTGATGCCTTGAAACATGTTGCTACCATGATATCCATGCACATTTTGAGATACTTCAGTAAGGATGTTTTGTACATGTGGTTATGCTCTATCCATACATGCCTCTGATTGCAATTATGGAGTACTCTAGTATGTCATTTCCTTGCTCTACATTTGCTAAATATTGTTCCTGGCAGATTGTTAACATGTCAATCAATATTGCCATGTGCTTTGTTAGTGATGCATGTGCCCTATGAACTTGCTCTTGCCCTTTTTAGCTTCATGAACATGTCTTCTTACTGTTGGTATGATTGTGTTGTCATGTAATGCTTTGTGGTGAGTGGCATGAGCTTGCAAAGTTGCTATCATGAATCTGTTTATGCCATGCTCTGTTTTTCTTCCAAGTCTGAATCTATTTATAAAACTTGCTATGTTTACATGGGTGCCATTATATCTTCTATGCCTTTTTGGCTCATGTTCGGCAAGGGAGTTTTGTTCTATGCTTTTAGTAGAAGCATGCCATGCCTTTTTTTGCTATGATATGTTCCTGTAGCATGTTGTTTGCTTGCTCTAAACATTGCTTCCTGATGTTGTTTTTGACATGTTAGTATTTTCACTAAGTCTGTGAAGCTGATATCTTTTGCACCTTTGCCGTGCTTGTTTGGACCTGTTCTAGTGTGAACTAGCAGGCGCTTAGTGTTCATGTTTTGTAAATCTTCATGTGTACTTTATGCTCATATGCTTTGTTGCTATGTTGGAGTGCAGTACCTTAGTTTCTTGTTGCATTATAAATGCTATCATGTTGTTAATCACAAATTTGCATCATCCTTGTATTGCTTGTCATTTGCAAACCGTGCATCTGTTTCCGGTGATCCTTATATCGATTTCGACCGAAATCACCTCATGTTTCCAGTGGCATACTTGGTTTTCCAAGTTGATGCCTTGATCATCCTTTTCTTTCCGGAGCACTCATATGCATTGCATATCATATCTTGCATATCATGCCATGTATTGCATTATGTTGCTTGTTCATTGCACCGTGATTCATTGTTGTTCTGTTGCTTGTTCTTGCTTTCGGTAGAGCCGGGAGACGAGTACGTGAATGAGGAACCTGTTGAGTACACTAACGAGGACCAAGCTTTTGACAACTCTGAGTACATTACAGGCAAGATGACCATACCCTCGATATCACTTCTATCTTTGCTTGCTAGTTGTTCGTTCTATCGCTATGTCGCGCTACATACCACTTGTTATATCATGCCTCCCATATTGCCATGTCAAGCCTCTAACCCACCTTCCTAGCAAACCATTGTTTGGCTATGTTACCGCTTTTGCTCAGTCCCTCTTATAGCGTTGCTAGTTGCAGGTGAAGTTGAAGTTTGTTCCATGTTGGAACATGGATATTTTGGATATCACTTTATCTCTTATTTAATTTAATGCATCTATATACTTAGTAAAGGGTGGAAGGCTCGGCCTTATGCCTAGTGTTTTGTTCCACTCTTGCCACCTTAGTTTCCGTCATACCGATGTTATGTTCCTTGATTTTGCGTTCCTTGCGTGGTTGGGGTTATGGGACCCCCTTGACAGTTCGCTTTGAATAAAACTCCTCCAGCGAGGCCCAACCTTGGTTTTACCATTTGCCTACCTACCACCTATACCTTTCCCTTGGGTTCTGCAGACTCAAGGTTCATCTTAATTTTAAACCCCAGGGCCAGTGCTCCTCTGAGTGTTGGTCCAACCTGGGTGATGTCCGACGCCCCCTAGGCCACCAGGGTCTATTCCAACCCGACGTCTGGCGCATCCGGTGTGCCCTAAGAACGAGATACGTGCGACTCCTATCAGGATTTGTCGGCACATCAGGCGGCTTTGCTGGTCTTGTTTTACCATTTTCGAAATGTCTTGTAACCAGGATTCCGAGACTGATCGGGTCTTTCCGGAAGAAGGAATATCCTTCGTTGACCGTGAGAGCTTGTGTTGGGCTAAGTTGGGACACCCCTGTAGGGTATAAACTTTCGAGAGCCGTGCCCGCGGTTATGTGGCAGATGGGAATTTGTTAATATCCGATTGTAATGAACTTGACACTTGACTTAATTAAAATGAATCAACTACGTGAGTAGCCGTGATGGTCTCTTTTCGGCGTAGTCCGGGAAGTGAACACGGTCTTGGGTTATGTTTGAACGTAAGTAGTTTCAGGATCACTTCTTGATCACTTATATCTTTTCGACCGTTGCGTAACTTCTCATATTACTCTTATTTGCGTATGTTAGCCACCTTATTTGATTAGCGCTTGCTGCAGCTCCACCTCATTACCTTATCCTACACATAGTCTTGATCTCGCGGGTGTGAGATTGCTGAGTCCTCGTGACTCATGGATACTTCCAAATAGTTGCAGGTGCCGATGATACCAGTCCAGGTGATGCTACCGAACTCAAGTGGGAGTTCTACGAGGACCTTGGTCGTTACTATGTTTTGTTTCCTGATGATCAGTACTGGAGCCCAGTTGGGACGATTGGGGGTCTAGCATTTGGGGTTGTCTTCCTTTATTTTGGTTCCGTAGTCGGACATTGATTGTACTCTGGATGATGTATGTTTAACTTGTTATTTGTGTGAAGTGGCGATTGTAAGCCAACTCTTTATCCCTTTCTTATTCAGTACATGGGATTGTGTGAAGATTACCCCTCTTGTGACAAAACCACCATGCAGTTATGCCTCTAAGTCGTGCCTCGACACGTGGGATATATAGCCGCATCGTGGGCGTTACACTTGGGCATCCTGAAGCTTACGGTCTTGTCACTCCTTATTCTCCTCATATCGATATCTCACCCAAAACTAGAAAACTTAAATCACACAAAACTTAACGGAACGTTGTGAGATGGGTTAGTATGATACAGAGCAAACCATTTCACTTTTGGTACTATCAAAGACAAGATTCATAATTGTTCTCACACAATGCCTACTGTAGCATATCATTTCCACAATTTATATTGAGAAATATAAGCCATGGAAACTAGAAAACAAGCAAACTATGCATTGAAAACAGAATCTGTCAAAAACAAAACAGTCTGTAGTAATCTGTACTCGAACCATACTTCTGCTACTCCAAAAATTCTGGAAAATTAGGACAGCCTGAGAAATTTGTCTATTAATCTTCTTCAAAAAGAATTAGAATTTTGTCACGCTTCTGTTAAAAATGAGCATTGTTTTCCTAAGCGCAAAAATTTCTGTTTTTCAGCAAGATCAAATCAACTATCACCATAAGCCAACCGAAAGGTCTTACTTGGCACTTTATTGAAACAAAAGCAATAAAACATGGTAAATACAGTAGCATAATCATGTGAACACACGAAAATAGTAGGTAGAAGTGTTGGGTTGTCTCCCAACAAGCGCTTTTCTTTAATGCCTTTTAGCTAGGCATGACGATTTCAATGATGCTCACATAAACGATAAGAATTGAAACATAACGAGAGCATCATGAATCACATGGCAAGCACATTTAAGTCTAACCCACTTCCTATGCATAGGAATTTTGTGAGCAAACAACTTATGGGAACAAGAATCAACTAGCATAGGAAGGCAAAACAAGGAAAACTTCAATATTTTCAACACATAGAGAGGAAACTCGATATTATTGCAATACCTACAAGCAAATGTTCCTCTCTCATAATAATTTTTAGTAGCATAATGAATGAATTCAACAATATAGCTATCACATAAATCATTCTTTTCATGATGCATAAGCATAGAAATTCTGTTACTCTCCACATAAGCAAAATTATTCTCATGTATAGTAGTGGGAGCAAACACAACAAAATAACTATCATGGGATTGAAAATAAGAATCATGATGACAAGTTTCATGCTTATAATTATTCTCTATAACATATATCTCATCACCATAATCATCATAGATAGCAACTTTGTTGTCACAATCAATTGTAACCTCTTCCGAAATAGTGGATTCATCAATAAATAAAGTCATGACCTCTCCCAATCC
The DNA here is from genome assembly GCF_056163025.1 of Triticum urartu. Lineage (NCBI taxonomy): Eukaryota > Viridiplantae > Streptophyta > Magnoliopsida > Poales > Poaceae > Triticum > Triticum urartu. The sequence continues at coordinate 219,427,901 of NC_141874.1, read as the reverse complement.
AGTTTCATAATTATCACAATAAGATTCAACACCCTCCAAAATAGTGGGATCATTACTTCCTAAAGTTGACACTCTTCCAAACCCACTTTCATCAATATAATCATCATAAATAGGAGGCATGCTTTCATCATAATAAATTTACACATCAAAACTTGGGGGCCAAAAAAATATCATGTTCATCAAACATAGCATCCCCAAGCTTGTAGCTTTGCATATCATTAACATCATGGACATTCAAATAATTCATACTAAAAACATTGCAATCATGCTCATCATTCAAATATTGTGTGCCAAACATTTTATTGACTTCTTCTTCTAACAATTGAGCACAATTTTCAGAACCATCATTTCAAGAAAGATATTATAAAGATGGTCAATAATATGATGCAACCTCAATTCCATTTTTTGTAGTTTTCTTTTATAAAAAAAACTAGTGATAGAACAACAAACTAAAAGATTCAATTGCAAGATCTAAAGATATACCTTCAAGAACTCACCTCCCCGGCAACGGCGCTAGAAAAGAGCTTGATGTCTACTACGCAACTTTATTCTTGTAGACACGTGTTGGGCCTCCAAGCGCAGAGTTTTGTAGGATAGTAGCAATTTTCTCAAGTGGATGACCTAAAGTTTATCAATACGTGAGAGGTGTAGGATGAAGATGGTCTCTCTCAAACGACCCTGCAACCAAATACAAGAAATCTCTTGTGTCCCCAACACACCCAACACAATGGCAAATTATATAGGTGCACTAGTTCAGCAAAGATATGGTGATACAAGTGCAATATGGATAGTAGATATTGGTTTTTGTAATCTGAAATTATAAAAACAGCAAGGTAACTAATAGTAAACAGGCACAAAAACGGTATTGCAATGCTTAAAAACAAGGCCTAGGGTCCGTACTTTCGCTAGTGCAATCTCTCAACAATGCTAACATAGTTGGATCATATGATCTTTACTCATATAAAAACCACAATTGGTGATGATGGTGTGCCTGCCAACTTTGATTCACAATCGTTCGATTCATATCCAACGTCCAGGAAGCAACCCATGGCAATTTTACAAAGACACCCACTATTCTGTTACATATTTGCAAATATGCCCTTGTCTCTCTCTTCAAGCCTATCCCCCTGGCGCTCTCCCCCAACCTCATCCAACCAGTAGCACCGGCAGCGTCGGAGCCGATATGGCGTGGTGGCCGCCAGCGGTGCCGTCCGCCTCGGAGCCTCTCATGCCTCCCTCAACTCCACCGGCCACCACAACCCCTCCCCCCCCCCGCCCCCCTTCTCCATCTCCTCCGTTGCCGACATCTGCAGGCACACCGGCGGCGCCGTCCCTCCGCAGGCGCCTCTCCCGCCTCCTTCTCTTCCAGAGAAGTGCCGCCGCACAGCAGCACCACCACTTCCCCTTCCTCCTTGCCATCGCCTCCGCCCCCTCCTCCGTATCCTCCCACGCCGGCCTCGGCAGGCACGCCGGCGGCGCCGTCCCTTCGCCGGCGCATCTGACTCCATTGCCAGCTCAGGGCCCCCACCCAGCATCACCACCACCTCTTCCTCCTCTTCCCCATCCCCTCCGCCTCCTCCCCGATGCTGAACTCCGCAAGTACGCCGGCGGCGCCGTCCGTGCCCCGAGGCTTCTTCTGGCTCCTCCCCCCTACTGCAGAAGCCCGCTCGCCCACCCCCCGCCCCCTCTCCTCATCGCCGTCTTCTCCGCTCTCCCCCTTCTCTAAACTCTGACCTCCACAAATACGTCGCCGGCTACAGGCTGCTGATCCTCGGCGGCGGCGGCACCGCCACCTAATGCTACTTCTCCTCCCCGCCGACGCACTCCACTGCCTGTTCTGGTGCTATGGTCGGCTACCGCCTCTCTTTCCCAGACCTCATCGTTCCCACCCTGCCGCCTCCCAAATTCAAATTTTTGTCACCCAAATGCGCGCGCCTGGTCGAACTGTCTAGAAACCACCCTTTCAGCCCAATATAAATACAAGTGAGCAGGCAGATGAGACTCACACTGCTCGAACTACATCCCAAGAAGCAACACGGTGGTCAAGCTCTCATATCTTCAAATCGACAGATTGTGAGGAGGTCGATTTACTGCCCATCGCCTTCTAATTTGCTTCGCCAAGGACCAAGGTATGTTGTGTTATGCAATACCAAGATTTAGTAATGATTGCAATAGATGAGTATCTGCACATACTACTATTAGATGATGATGCCTCTTTTATTTGTGAAGTTAACATCAAAACAAGAATTTGCAGATCACTGTATGGTTGTATAACATGTTTTTTATGTGTTATTTTAAGTTTTTATGCATACTGATCGTTGGGGCTTTGACCTCCAAGTTGGTATGTTTCCTATTAAAAGAATTAAAAGATCTGCATCTTAGTTCTAGGTGGATCAGCTTATTTTATATGAGTTGGTCAGAGAGAAACTGATGTTGCTAGGTTTGTTATATTTCCCTTCATATAAAATCACATGACTTAGTCAGTCATATGTATGCATAGAGATACTCACTTCAGCTCCAACTGTCCTTGGGTTTGGTTTTCACCAACTAAATCACTGAAATTTTTGAAAAAAATGATTATTTACATGGCAGGTCCAGAAGAAATTTGATAAGCCTAGAAGTTCCTGGAGAAACACTTGGATTTGGGTGTGAAGCTGAAAATTAAAAGGTCAGGACCAAATTCATACTTGATCACTGGAATTCATTGGTTTACTGTTGTATTCTATTATGCTTTGGCTTGTACTTTTTGGCTGCCACACCTGTGCATAACATTTGTTTTTATTCATGTTGCTTACCTAATGATTATCAAATTCATCCAGTGTACAATTTCGTATCTAATGATGATGAACTGCCCTTCGGTTAAGGAATGTTTCTTTTGACTTCTGGCAAAGAATAGTTGTCTTATTAGATTGCATATAGTGTTCCTACTAGCTTTCGATTCAATTTTTTCTAACCTCCACTTCTGTTTTTTTGGGGAAACTAGCAGCTATTACACCCCAAATGTTACAGCTCTCGTGCCAACAAAGTGCTAAAGGAAAACAAAAAGGTTGGTTCCTGTACCTTACTGTTTGGCAAAACAATCTGCTTGTATATTTCTTATTTATACCTAACCATTTACCGTCCAACTTGTAATAACACAGTGGTCGACAGCAGTAGCAAGCCCAACAGAACTTGCTCCAATGGCATGCCATGTGCTCGAACAGGTTTATTTATACGTGAACCAACGGATGCGACAAATTTAAGTTACTCATCTTCAGATGATGAAGTGACAAACCAATCAGCGACGGTGATTTTTCCTACTTATACTGGTATGCTCACATCAATCGACGGATTGGAGCGAGGAGAAAGCTCAAAAGGTAAATCTATAGGGCGGAAGTGTTTGCTTATATAATTCCATTTACCCACTTAATTAATTTCTCGTGTAAATTCTGTAGGGCGAAAGCATGCACGTGAAGCAATAAGATATGCTAGCCGTACACCAGAGCAAATCCAAGCAAGGCGAGAACGTGTTAGAGCACGTCGGCAAAATTTGACACCTAAGGAGAAGGAAGAGATTAATGCACGAAGAAGAGAGAAACGACAACGTATGACACTTGAAGAGAGAAATGCAAGCCAGCGAGCACGTAGGCAAAGTTTGACACTAGAGGAGAGGCAAGAAAGAAATGCACGCCAACGAGCGCGTCGGCAAAGCCTGCCACCGGAAGAGCGGCGGGCACTTCTAGCTCAACGTAGTGCAAGTTATGCATCTAGACGAGATACCCCATGCATGGATTCCATTGTATCAAATTGCCCTACAGGTTCATTGCTGGGACATGCATCATCAAGCTCTTATGCCTTTAGTTACCCAAGCACACTGACTCAAACTTTTTCTACAATTCAAGGTAATTCTCACATACACATTCCTTTATTTGCCAATTTTGTCAAAGTTGAGCATGCATTTTTACACAGTCATTGAAATAGTAGGTAATCTAGAAAGCATACCTGAAGGAATGGAAGATGATCACATAGTTTTCACTAGCAAAGGTATGATTGTGGTGCTGATGCCTTCCTTTTCTCTACTACTATAACACACACTACTCAAACTATGTAGTAACTTCATTCCTCAAATTACATTTAGGTGACGCTAATACTGTCCAGTGCAAGGAACTCACATCGGTGCAATGTCCAACATCTACATCATTGGACAGTTCATCATTGGCCCCTGATGACTCCATATGCCCAGGTTCCCCAACGGAAAGCTTTAATGTGGATGATGATTTTTCTCATATGACCGAAGAAGAAGATGATGAGTACTTCGCATTTGCTGGGAGAGGTATTAAAAATTCCATGGATGTCTTATTTCCCTACATATGTATAGCACAGAAAATGCAATACCTATATATAACACAATTCATCTCATGTGTGTACAGGGAACACTGAAGATTGCGATGACATGGTAGATGCTTTTACAACAGACAACATTGTTCCTGACCCATATGACTGTGTTTACCAGAATATACCAAAAAGTACTCACACGCTGGTGCCAAAGCCTGATTGCAAGCATTGCGGTGCAAAGAGGTTCCAGTATGAGACAAATGGATTTTGTTGCCAGTCTGGAAAAATCAAGTTAGCACAGTCAGAACCACCCTTGGAACTTCAGATGTTGTACACAAGTTCAGATAGTGATGCTGTACATTTTAGGGATAACATTCGCTACTTCAATGGCCACTTTTCATTCACCACTCTTGGAGTCAGTCTTGACAATAGATACACAAACATGAGGTCAGGAGTCTATACATTCCGAGCCCATGGTCAGATTTACCACAACATCTTCTCATTTGGTCCAACACAAGATGGACCTAAGCATCTAGAGTTATACTTCTACGATGATGACCCGAGTCTACAACATAGGTTTCGGCGCTCCCCGAACCTAGACCGAGATGTCATTTGAAGGCTTGTCAACATCCTTAAGGATAATCCTTATTCTGAAACATTCAGGAATCTAGGTGGAGTCGATGACCTTGAGGATTATCGTATTGAACTGAACACCGACATGAGGTTGGACCAACGGAGATATAACTTGCCTATATCATCAGAGGTTGCAGCTATTTGGGTTGAGGGTAATGAACTATGTAAGCATTTTGACCGTAGCATTGTCCTGTTTGGTAATGACAACAAGAGATATAGCATCCAACCATATTATGGATGCTATGATCCATTGTCTTACCCTTTGTTCTTCCCAAGAGGGGAGATTGGTTGGCATCCTGAGATCCCAAAGAACGGTGTCAGCTTGAATGAGATACTTCAATCCCGCCGCAGTGGTCGAAAGAAACCAGGTACATATAATGAAATTAGCATTTATTCATTTTTTTATTATCCCCATTGTACTTATTTTCTCAATCAGTTCTTTCTATTACCTCCCATTTCCGTAGGTACATGTACAAGTAGTCGATTATGTGTCTCGGTCAGAGACTACTATTGTTACAAGTTTCAAATACGTCGTGGTGTATTTAACACCATGCTATACGGTAAACGACTGTTCCAACAATATGTGGTCGACATGTACATCAAGGTTGAAACCTCTAGGTTAGACTATATAAGAAATCACCAGAAACAAATACGCTCTGATCTATACCAAGGTGTTGTTGATAGCCTTCAAGCTGGGGAAAACCGTGCGGATGCTGTGGGCAAATGGATTGTACTTCCTACATCATTTATTGGGGGAAGAAGAGATAGGAGACGAAGATACCTTGATGCCATGGCCTTCGTGCAGAAGTATGGGAAACCAGATATCTTTTTAACCATGACTTGCAACCGAATTGGGATGAGATAATTGGTGCCTTGGAGCCTGGACAAACCCCACAGGATCGCCCTGATCTTGTTGTACGAGTATTTAGAGCAAAGTTGGAAGACCTCAAGATACAACTTTTCAAAAAGCACATGCTCGGCAAGGTAGCAGCATATGCATATGTTGTCGAGTTCCAGAAAAGGGGTCTACCACATGCTCATTTCCTCCTAATCATGGAGGGAAGGTACAAGCTAACATGCCCAGAGCAATATGATTGTATCATATCTGCTGAATTGCCAGACAAATTCAAGTACACTGAGTTGTACAAGATGGTCGTCAAGCATATGATGCATGGCCCTTGTGGAGTCCTAAACCCCAAAAATGTGTGCATGCAAAATGGCAGTTGCAAGAACTACTATCCACGGCCATTTAATGCGTCAACTCTTCAGGGAAAGGACTCATATCCCATATACAGGAGGAGAGATGATGGACGTCGTGCAAAGGTACGAGGTGAAGAATTAGACAATAGGTGGGTTGTTCCATACAATCCTTACCTACTAAGAAGGTATAATTGCCACATCAATGTCGAGGTTTGCTCAAGCATAAAAGCTGTAAAGTACCTCTTTAAGTACATATACAAGGGGCATGATCGAGCATCTGTTTCTATCGACGAGGTGGATAATGATGGGAGCATTGATGAAATAAAGCAATACAGAGATTCCAGGTGGGTTACTCCACCAGAAGCATTATGGAGGATCTATGGTTTTGACCTTAGTGAGATATTTCCATCTGTTAAACAACTACAACTCCACCTCCCTAATATGCACATGGTGTCGTTTCCAACGGGCGCAAATCTGAATGATGTCCTCTCTCAAGAAGGAGCTTCCAAGACCATGTTAACCAGTATTTTGAGGCAAACAAGAAATATGAGTTGGCTCGAGGAATCTTATATAAGGATTTCCCTGCGTCTTTTGTTTGGGTGTCAGGTAGCAAGTATTGGAAAAGGAGGGCTTAGACACACGCAGATTGGGAGAATTGTGTCTGCACATCCAGCTGAAGGGGAGAGGTATTATCTTAGAGTGCTTCTAAATCATGTCACGGGTGCTACATCCTTCCAAGACCTAAGGACAGTGGATGGTATTGTTTTCCCAACATTCCGTGAAGCTGCTGAAAATAGGGGCCTTATCGAGTCTGACAATAGTATCGACGAGTGTCTTAATGAGGCTGAGGTTTTTCAGATGCCATCTTCCCTTCGGAGGCTATTTGCTACTATATTGGTCTTTTGTGAGCCCAGTGATGTGCGTGGCCTATTGGACCGGCACTTGGAAGCTATGACAGAAGACTATCGACTAACCCACATGTCCCCCCATGAAGTTGAGCAGATGGCTCTGTTAGATATAAAAACCATGCTACAATCGATGGGGAAGGACATATCGTCATTCCCTCTTCCAGAAATTGACGACTCATATGATGCCCCAGATAATGAGGCTAGGGAGATCATAGAGGAGTCCACGATCGAGGTGGACCCAGAACACATTGGCTTGTCATCTTTTCTAAACCCAGAACAGAGATATGCATATGATGAGATACTTGCGACAATTAATAGTGGCCAGGGAGGTGTGTTCTTTGTCGATGGACCAGGAGGCACAGGAAAAACATATCTGTACAAAGCTCTACTTGCAAAAGTACGTGGTGAGGGTCAGATAGCTGTTGCAACAGCGACGTCAGGTGTTGCTGCATCCATCTTGGCTGGAGGGAGGACTGCACACTCGAGGTTTAAAATACCACTAAACATTGAAGACGGTGGGGTTTGTAGTTTCGCCAAGCAAAGTGGGATAGCTAAGCTTCTTATGAGGGCGTCCCTCATAATTTGGGATGAGGCCTCCATGACAAAGCGCCAGGCAGTCGAGGCCCTGGACAATAGCATGAGGGACATCATGGGTCAACCTGACCTGCCGTTTGGTGGAAAGACGGTTGTGTTTGGGGGAGACTTTAGGCAAGTGCTTCCTGTTGTTCGTAAGGGAACAAGGTCACAGATAACTGATGCGACCCTACGTAAGTCTTATCTTTGGAATAGTATGAGACAACTAAGACTGGTCCGTAATATGAGGGCTCAGGTTGATCCATGGTTTGCTGATTATCTTCTGCGTGTTGGGAATGGCACCGAAGATACGGTGGATGATGGTTACATACGACTTCCAGATGAGATTTGCATACCAAACACCGGTGATGACGCCTCTGATATTGACAAGCTTATTGAAAATGTGTTCCCGATGCTGCAAGATGAAAACATCTCAGATCCAAACTACATAACATCTCGAGCAATTTTGTCAACTCGGAATGAGTACATTGACAAGATCAACATGAGGATGATTGAGAGATTTCCTGGGGAGGAGATGGTATACCACAGTTTTGATCGGGCTGAGGATGATCCACACAACTACTATCCTGCAAAATTCTTAAATTCATTAACACCTAACGGGCTACCTCCCCACATCCTAAAGTTGAAGATTAATTGCCCTATTATATTGTTACGGAACATTGACCCAGCGAATGGGTTGTGCAATGGGACTAGGTTGGTTGTCCGGGGGTTCATGAGGAATGCAATTGATGCTGAGATTGTGCTGGGCCAGCATGCTGGTAAGAGGGTGTTCCTTCCTCGAATTCCTCTCTGCCCGTCAGACGACGAGATGTTTCCATTTAGGTTCAAGAGGAAGCAATTCCCTGTTAGACTTAGCTTTGCTATGACCATTAACAAGGCACAAGGACAAACTATACCAAATGTTGGTGTATACCTCCCTGAACCTGTATTTTCACATGGCCAACTCTATGTTGCTCTTTCTAGAGCTATGTCTAGAAGTAATCTGAAGATTCTTACTATCCCGGGTAAGGAAGAGGAAGGCCGGTCCAACTCCATTGCAAAATTTACAAAGAACATAGTCTACAAAGAAGTTCTCAATGTGTAGTCCAAGGTATCAATCACTCAAGTACAATTTGGTGTCTGTTAAAATTTCAATATTTATAACCAGGGCCAGTCATCTAAAATTGTTTTCCATCTACAGGTCTGAAGTTTGGGCAGTGGACTTTCAAAATGGCAACTTGGATACTTGCTTTAGTGTTCATGATATTTTTTATTTTGTAAATGTCAGCTTCCTCACGTCAGACATTTACATGTGCACAACAAATGTACCTTCTCGCTATGAGGTAAGCACTACAAATTATTTCTTCCTTTACATGTGTATGTAGTGTAAACATTACAACACCTTGCATCATACAGAACTAACCTAGAGTGATATGCTTGATCTTCTATGCCAGATGGTATTTAAAAAAATGTGTTTCTCACCAAGGAAAGTAGTTATAATAAGCATCAGCATCAGTATGAGAAACAAATTTAAGATGACTGAAATATTATGTTAAAAAATAGCTAGAAGATCCTGATCTTACTAAACAGAGTTCCTGGCTGGAAGATATTTTTTATGTTTTGCTCAAGTAGCAGGCAGTAGGTAGCTTTGTCTATTCATCTTGTTACAGTCAAATCTTGCTTTATATAATGTAGAAGAGGATGAAAGTTTGTTTATTTAAGAAATAATCTAATGATTAGAACAATGAATGCCTTCTAGGGGCGTCGCCTCCAGTGGCTTCCTATACATTGAGCATTTCTTTGTAAGATGTAACATAATACAAGGCACCTATCTGATAAATGGGAAAAACGTGTATATACTTTGTTGTGTATTACCAATATATATGTGTCTATGTTTCATACTGTAAAACATGGTCATTGATAATTTTGCTATTAAACAGTGCTTGCTGGAGACTAAAATAGACGAGAGCCGCATTGGTAGAGGTCAGTGGACTGGAGGTGTGCGGTGCACTGAGAAGGCGAAGCAGAGGCTGAAAGTTAGACTAATTTTCTGTGCTTCATGAGCTGCTTTGTAGCAAAGTTAAATACTCTGTTTTTTTACAGTGAGGGGAGATACTTGTTGCACATATAAGCTATGTGGCGCTTATGTTTTTTAGATGGAAGATACTCTACTTTGTGGCAGGGAGAGATAGTGCTACTTCTGTCATATTCTTGTACATACATCTCTAAGCTTAATAACAATTGATTATGCTCTTTGTTGATTTTCCATGATGCGACTTTTTGATGATACGGTTCTTGTGTCGAGGCCTGTATGATTCATGAGATGATTGGTTTTAAGAATGAAGAAATAGTGGCAAATAAACAAAATAAGACATTATGGCACATTGTATTTGGAAAAATTGTCATGATGTGTGTCCTTGTAGTTGTAATGTTTTAGCCGAAGTTTGTTTATTCATGCTTTATTTCTATCTTGCATACATGACTGAGAACACATATGTTTACAATCTTTTTCATTCATCATCTAGAAATGCAGGCCTCTTTTTATTTATTTCAAGTTTACTTCGTAAGTAAATATTTGTATGCTAAAACTGTAATCAAAATGTTTTCGCTAACAAACATAAGAGAAATATTCAAATCCATTTGAGCTTTATCTCTCTTGGAATGGTGTCACCTCTAAAACGTTTTCCCGTGGCAACGCACGGGTCGGTGCCAGTCGCACTTCCATTGCACTGAGTTGTGGGGACAAATATCAATATGTCGCATCATGTTATTCCATTATTGATATTAAGGCCAGGTTTAAATGAGGTGCTTGATTTGTTACCATTTCTAGCTGGAAATGGTGTATGGGATGGAGGTGGCGTCCAAGTGAAGCAAAGAGGACTTGAAATCAGACCAATTTGGATTCGGAGATAAAGCTGGTCAGTCGTGAAGTTGACCGATTTGGATTCAGTGTCGCCGTTGTTGCCACATGTGTGTGAACAGATTTTCTATCTGCCGCATGGTCTCTATCAACTTGATATAGGATAGAGCGAGCAATGATAAAACTCAATGTGGAGTACAACAAGTCTTTCAGTGAGGCGGAGATGGAGAAGAAACTGTTTGGCTTGGACGCATGGGTTTGTGGATTGCAAACCATATTTTTGATTGTGCTTGATATTTATGTATCTATCAACAACACATCATTACTTTGATCAATGACTGTATATTTTTTTATTTTGTCAGCAGCAGCGTATGGGATCGTAACTATAACTTAAGTTAACCTTTTTTTTATCCCGTAGCGTAGCACGGGCATCTTACTAGTTATCCCTCAAAGTGTAACGAAGAATCACTCCCGAGTTCCTATTAGCGGAGAACAAAAGATAGGAATTGTTTGCAGGGTACTAAACCACCTCAAAGCTATTCTTTCCATTCGATCTATTTGATACGTCTCCAACGTATCTATCATTTTTGATTGCTCCATGCTATTATATTATCTATTTTGGATGTTAATGGGCTTTATTTTACGCTTTTATATCATTTTTGGGACTAACCTACTAACCGGAGGCCCAGCCCAAATTGTTGTTTTTTTGCCTATTTTAGGGTTTCGAAGAAAAGGAATATCAAACGGAGTCCAAACGGAATGAAACCTTCGGGAACGTGATTTTATCAACAAATGTGATCTAGGATACTTGGAGTGGGCATCAAGAAACGATCGAGAAGGGCACGAGGCAGGGGGGCGCGCCCTCCACCCTCGTGGGCCCCTTGTTGCTCCACCGACGTACTTCTTCCTCCTATATATATCCACGTATCCCCCAAACATCCAAGAGCACCACGAAAACCTAATTCCACCGCCGCAACCTTATGTACCCGAGAGATCCCATCTTGGGGCTTTTTCGGAGCTCCGCCGGAGGGGGCATTGATCACGGAGGGCCTCTACATCAACTCCATGGCCTTTCCGGTGATGTGTGAGTAGTTTACTTCAGACCTACGGGTCCATAGTTATTAGCTAGATGGCTTCTTCTCTCTCTTTGGAACTCAATACAAAGTTCTCCTCGATCTTCTTGGAGATCTATTCGATGTAATCTTCTTTTGCGGTGTGTTTGTCGAGATCCGATGAATTATGAGTTTATGATCAAGTTTATCTATGAACAATATTTGATTCTTCTCTGAATTCTTTTATGTATGATTGGTTTATCTTTGCAAGTCTCTTCGAATTATCAGTTTGGTTTGGCCTACTAGATTGATCTTTCTTGCAATGGGAGAAGTGCTTAGCTTTGGGTTCAATCTTGCGGTGCTCGATCACAGTGACAGAAAGGGAACCGACACGTATTGTATTGTTGCCATTGAGGATAAAAATATGGGGTTTATATCATATTGCATGAGTTTATCCCTCTACATCATGTCATCTTACTTAAAGCATTACTCTGTTCTTATGAACTTAATACTCTAGATGCATGTTGGATAACGGTCGATGTGTGGAGTAATAGTAGTAGATGCAGAATCATTTCGGTCTACTTGTCTCGAACGTGATTCCTATATACATGATCATACCTAGATATTCTCATAATTATTTGCTTTTCTATCAATTGCTCGACAATAATTCATTTACCCACCGTAATACTTATGCTATTGAGAGAAGCCACTAGTGAAACCTATGGCCCCTGGGTCTATCTTCCATCATATTAATCTTCCAACACTTAGTTATTTCCTTTGCCATTTATTTTACTTTTCATCTTTATTTCTCTTTATCATAAAAATACCAAAAATATTATCTTATCATATCTATCAGATCTCACTCTCGTAAGTGACCGTGAAGGGATTGACAACCCCTTTATCGCGTTGGTTGTGAGGTTCTTATTTGTTTGTGTAGGTGCGTGGGACTCGAGCGTGATCTCCTACTGGATTGATACCTTGGTTCTCAAAAACTGAGGGAAATACTTATGCTACTTTACTGCATCACCCTTTCCTCTTCAAGGGAAAACCAATGCAGTGCTCAAGAGGTAGCAAGAAGGATTTCTGGCGCCGTTGCCGGGGAGATTTGCGCCAAGTCAAGTCAAGATTTGACTCCTAACAACAAGCCATTTCTGGCACCGTTGTCAGAGTCTACGCACAAGTCAAGACATACCAAGTAGCCATCGCAAACTCTTATCCCTCGCATTACATTATTTGCCATTTGCCTCTCGTTTTCCTCTCCCCCACTTCACCCTTGCCGTTTTATCCGTCTCCTTTCCCTTTTGTTTTCTTGTACCATGGCCGATTCAAAAAGGGCTAAGGGTTCTCTCTCGGTTTTTACCTTGGATAGTCCTTCTGTCCTCTCTAAGCTCATAAATAATGATGCTATGGAAAGACCTGCCGGAGTTCGCATGCATCTTCTATGATATTTTTGGTGTTGGAGGTTTTACCGGTCTTATCCGAGGAAGCGTTCTCACCATTTTACTATGGTCCTTTTCTCATTTGCTTCTTATTGATATTTCTCTCAAGATTGTGTTAGCCCTTGTCATTAGCTTTCCATCAAACTTGGTTTCGTTGAATTCAGAGCTCGTATGCGAAAGTTGTGGCTGTTTTGATATTGCCTGTTTTACACAGAGAGGTTGTACCGCCCCACGGAGAGGTTGTACCGCTTGACCGGTACAACCGGTGTTTGGAGCGGTTGTACCGCTCCAGAATTGGTCCGGAGATTGTACCGGTCATGTACCGCTCTACCACCGGACTGGTCTCTGTTGTGGTGCGGTTGTTGGGCGGTTGTGGGCCGGTTGTACCGCTTATTGCCTGTTACCGGTTGTACCGGTGCTCATAGAGGTTTTACCGCTCCTATGTTATTCTGTACATAACGGGCTGATTCGTGGGGACCTATTTAAGGGGGTCTTATTCCCCAATGGTTCCCCATCTCTTGAGCTCGTTTTTGCCCCCATTGTTGACCTTCTTTGAGCTTGCTAACTCTCAATCCCTCCATGGATTCTTGCTAGTTTTTGAGGGAAAAGAGAGAGGAGATCTAGATCCACATTTCCACCAATCACTATCTCCTCTATGTGAGGGGAACCCTTTGGATCTAGATCTTGGAGTTCTTGGTGTTCTCCATCTTGTTCTTCCTCTCATTTCCCTCCCTAGCATTAGTTGCTCCAGTGGGATTTGAGAGAGAAGGACTTGGGCACTCCGTGTGCCCTTGCCATTGCATTTGGTGCATCCGTTTGAGTTCTCCACGGTGATACGTGGAAGTGAAGTTTGAGAAGCTTATTTCTCTTGGGTGTTTGGGCACCCTAGAGCTTGTTCCTCTTGGGTGCCTTGGCGCCCTAGATGGTTGGTGTTGTTCGGAGCTCAATCATTGTGGTGTAAAGCTCCGGGCAGGCGTCGGGGTCTCCAATTAGGTTGTGGAGATCGCCCCGAGCAATTTGACGGGTACCGGTGACCGCCCCAAGGGTTGCCAAAGTGTACGTGTTCGGTGACCGCCCCCAAGGGTTGCCATTTGTACGGGTTCGGTGACCGCCCTCAAGGGTCCCTTAGTGGAATCACGGCATCTTGCATTGTGCGAGGGCGTGAGGAGATTACGGTGGCCCTAGTGGCTTCTTGGGGAGCATTGCGCCTCCACACCGCTCCAAACGGAGATTAGCATCCGCAAGGGTGTGAACTTCGGGATACATCGTCGTCTCCGCGTGCCTCGGTTATCTCTTACCCGAGCTCTTTACTTTAGCACTTTACTTTGTGCTAGCCATATTGTTTCTTGTCATATATCTTGCTATCACATAGTTGCTTATCTTGATTAGCATAAGTTGTTGGTGCACATAGGTGAGCCTAGTTGTTTTAGGTTTTGTGCTTGACAAATTAACCGCTAGGTTTATTCCGCATTTGTTCAAGCCTAAATCGTAATTATTTTAAAACGCCTATTCACCCCCCTCTAGGCGACATCCACGATCTTTCAATTGGTATCAGAGCCTCGTCTCTCTTTGTAAGGCTTAACCGCCTAGAGAGTAAAGATGTCGACTAGGGGATTAGGATTCTCTGACACTCTTAGTTTCGATGGCACAAATTTTGATGTTTGGGTAATTCGCATGCTTAATCTCTTCAGGGTCATGGACCCAAATTTAGAGCGAATTGTAGATATGGGTTTTTCTCTTCCAAAGGATCCCCAAAGATTATCTTTAGAGGATGAGAAAAACTCTTATCTCAATGCTCAAGCTTCTAATGTGCTTTTCGATGCTTTGAGCAATGTAGTTATATTTCAACTCATGCCGTTCCGGGATGCTCATGAGTTGTGGACAAAGCTTCAAGATAAATATGGTGTGTCCAAGATTTGTGGAGATGATTGTTCTCCCTCCACCTTTGTCCGTGTTGCCTTCTCAACTTCTTCTACTTCACCTACATGTGGGTTGCCACAAGGTAATGACATGGTGAGTAGTGGTGTACATTGCAATGATGATAGTGGGCTTATTGTTAATAATCCTTCATCACTTTCTTATTGCAATGCTTCATCTTTGGACTTTAGCACTCTGATCACTCCAAATGTTTCACATGCTTGTGTTGATAGTTCTTGCATATCATGTAGAAATTGCTTGACTAAATCTTATGATGATATGTTTACTATGTCTTGTTGCCATGATAAAAATGCATATATTTCCTCGAATTGTTATGCTAACAATGTAGAGGAAACCCAACACTCCATGGAACAAGATGTGGTCTTGAATGGTGCTTCAAGGGATCCTACATCACCATCTATTGCATTTTGCCTTATGGCCAAGGCTTCAAAGGTATCTCCCACTTTGAATCCCAATATATCTTGTGATGATATTGATGATGGCAAGAGTGATGATGATGTTGATTATGATGAACAGAATGATGATGTTGCCTCCTTAAAAATTAAGGGGGAAATGATTTTAAAGCTCTTCTTAAGAATAAAATTGCTCGTTCCAACTTCATGGAAATAATGTCTATTGCAATTGAGGGCAAGAAATATATTGATGAGTTGGAATCTCGTCTTGAGGAGCATGAGGTCACCATTGATAAAATGGAAGGTCATGAGCGTGATTACGCTAATGAGATTGCGGACCTCTCTCAAGCTCTTGATCTTGAACAAACCACCAAGGAATCTCTTGAGGATACTTTTGCTCTAGAATTATATAGAGTGAAGGAATCTCATGATAGAGCTCTTGAGGTGGCCAATGTTTTTGAAACTAAAAATGCTAAGCTTGAAGTTGCTCATACTAGACTCCTTGAGGATTTTGAGCACCTCGAAAATGGCTCAAGGGTCATCAAGGGTGAGCTCATCAAACTCACCGAGTCTCATGATCAACTTGAAGCTTCTTGTTTAAAAGAGCTTGCCAAGTTTTCCTCTCCTATTGTTGTTAATGATGATGCTTGTGCTACTAATTCTATTACTTGTGAAGCATCCATTTTGAAGGAGAACGTTGAGCTACGGGCTCAACTTGAGTTGCTATCTAGCAATTATGGGAAATTGGAAGAAAGCCATGAAAAGCTCTCAAGCTCTCATGATGATCTTATAGTATCCCATAATGTGCTAAAGATAGCTCATGAGGCCATGCTTGCTAAGGTAACATCTAGTGAGCCTCATGTGGATACTAGCACTACTTCTAGTCAAAATGCTATATTGCCATGTGCTAGTCCTTGTAATTCATCCACTCACAATATTGGTACATCTTGTGATGAATTGCTTTCCTTGCCTTGTTGCTCTAACGATGAAGCTTATACTTCCTCTAGTACTTGTGTTGAGACTAACAATATCTTGAGTGTGCAAAAATCCCCCAATGACAAAGGTGGACTTGGATTCAACTCCAATAAGAAGAAGTCCAACATGATCAAGAAGAAGGGCCAAGAACAAGTCAAGAATTCGGCCAAGATTGTTTGCTTCAAGTGCAAAGTAGAAGGGCATCATGTTAGATCTTGCCCATTGAAGAAGAAGCCCATTAGTGACAAGCAACAAGGGAAGCGGTCATAAGTACACTCTCATTCTCAACCTCAAGTTGAAGAAAAGCCTCTTCCCAAGAAGACTCAAGCTTATGCTTCTCAAGTTGAGAAATCAGGTGAGAAGAAAGTGAAGAGTAGACGTTGCTACCTATGTCGCGAGAAAGGTCACCTCACCTTTTCATGCACTAGTGGTAACTTATACAACCCAATTATTATTGATGATGTCTATTCTCTTGGGAAGGATAAGGTTGGCAATGTGGTTGCCAAGTTTGTTGGTACTCAAAGTGGTTTGAAGCAAAGAACCATTTGGGTAGCCAAGCCTATTGTGACTAACCTCTTAGGACCCAACTTGGTTGGGGACCAACAAGCTCAAACTTGATCAATAGGTGATGATGGAGGTCATTGGAGAATTGGCTACATTATGAAGAATTAAGGGGACTTCATCATTCTTATTGTCTCAAGCCAAGTCAATTGAATCATCAAGATTATATCTTATATCCAATGTGCCTCCTTGCGGTAACTTGTACCTCAATTGCTTACATTGAAAGTTACTTGCCCCCTTGCATGTTTTGGTTTTGTTCCTTGCATGTGTTTGTATATGTTGTGCTTCCAACTTGATTATCTTGAGCAATCAAGTATGTGTGTGTTGGTTTGCACATCATGTACGTGTGTGTCATGCGTTGAGCCTTTTGCATCTTGTTTATTTCTTAGTTGGCTCTTGTGAGAGATTAATGGAATATCCCATTATGGGGGAGTGATGTGCTTTGTGCACTTCACAATCCTATAAAGGTGGGTACATGGGGAATACCACTTAGTATTGATATTGCAAGCTTATCTAGTCACTATGTGGTATGTCTTCTCATGAGAAATTCAAATTCTAAATAGTCCATTAATTATCTCTTGTTGGATCCTTTAATTGCCTCTTGTCTATCTTTAATTGGTATCACATTATGGGGGAGTAATATGCTATGTGTATATTACTAGCCTAGAAAATGTGTACATTTGAGATATTGTCATCTAGAGTTGATATTGTAAATTATCTTGTTCCTAGGTGGCATGTTAGCTCTACAAGTTGCAATTTGCTTGTTGTTTGGTGTGAAGATGATGTCGGATATCCTTGATATCTACCACCGGGAACTATTTCCATTTACTTCTTGTCTTTTGACAATTGGTACTCACTTTTGTGGTAGAATTTATTGATCGTCTTTACATTGGCTTGTGCCTTTATTTGCCTTTTATCTTGCCAAGGAATGTATCAACTCCATTTGTCTTCCATACCACTTGTGGATCTTGTTTATTTCTTGATCTTGTCTAGTGTTTTCTAGATATAGTGAAAGTGGTGATCCCACCTTGTGCATTTTGTATTCAAATGCAAATTCTCTATAATGCACTAGTCGTGGGGGAGCTATCCTATGTTCTATAAAAGACTCATCGTGCGATCCTTATCAAGCGTGTGTTGGTGGAAGGCAAGCCGTTTTCGTTTTGGTACTTTGTGCCATCATGAAACTTTGTAGAGAGCTTGGTTTGTTTGGAACCATCCTCTCTTTTGGGGGTTTGATATCCTTTATTTAGTGGGTATCAATGGATATCTCATTCCTTGATGTATCTTTTATTGATATCCTCCAGGTGATGATTTATTCACTTGGTATCTTGTCTTCACTTGATATTTCTTTGTCATTTGGTATCGGTTCTTGAAAGTCTTGAGCATGCATATTAACTTCGTGTAGTATCTTTGGCATGCTTTCTTTCTTTGACCCAATATATAGGGGAAACTCCACCAAGTCTCAAATTGGATGAGATGTGCATGAAATTCATTTTCGTATCTATATGCACATTTTTATGTGGAGTTTGTCCTATGTATTGTTGGTTCTCTAACTCTTTGGTCCCAATGAGTTTGGGTACCATTTTGTTTGTGTTGTTGTTCTAGGAACAATTGGAGATACATTGGATGCTCGGCTCACTCACAAGGAAGGTGTTGTCATCATGTGCTTATTGGAGTCGAGCTAGGATGATCAATGAACTACTATCTACCTTCAATTGGTATCTACTACATCCTTCCAATGTTAACTCGGTAACAAGTATCTTCATATTCTCCATGCACACATTTCTTGCATCAACCTTGTGTAGGTTGTATCATGGCAGGTTATTCATTCATTCTTGTGATACGTGTTCCCTTTCTCAAAGCATCCCAACAATGATCTCTTGTTGCTAGTTGTGATGTCTGATGGGTGTGTGGTAGGAATTCATTTATATTCAATAAGACCATATCTAGCCATGTGATATGCTTCCAAGCAAATATCTTATTGGTATATGTATGACCTCCCTTTGGATATCTTGTTCCTCGTGTTGTAAGTATTTCGGGTGTACATCCTTCTTTGTAGATATATATCATCATGATTTCGTCTACCTAGAATCTTATACACTTGAGATAAGTTGCATATCTAGTTGATATCCTTTCTTTCACGTCCACCTTGTCTTTCTTATGTTATTTCTTTGGTGGCTCCGTGAAAGCTTTTGCCTTGAGTGCGTGTCTTCTATCGTTGCGTCTTGATGCACTCTTGTGTGGTGAAGATTATTTTCCTCATGCTTATCTTTACGAGGCTTTTGCCATCTTAATTGGTATCCCGCGTCTTGATGAGGCTTTCATCTTCTATCTTCACGACGGGTTGTCACAAGCATATGTTCTTTATATGCTTATTAGTAAGCTTGTGAACCCATTTGTAGTTGTGTGTGGGAATGATAGGCCTTGCACCGTGTGCCTCAGTCTTTCAAGACTTTATTGATGCTTAATGCTCATCCATACTTTAGTCTTCCCAATTGTTTTGCCTTGACTCACACACATCATTTTGGTTGAGCCCTTTCTTAAGTTGCCTATTTTACGTGTTGCTCAACCATGTGTTTGTTGCAAGTACTAGGTTTAGTTTCCTATATGCTCACTCGCACTTGTTGTAAGTTTCTATTGATTTTGGGGGAGCTGTGATCCTGTTTTGTGCACTTTGTATCCAAATACAAAAATTCTTATGTGTGCACAAATCATGGGAAGCTTCTCTAGTTTCTTTAGAACACTCCTTTGCTCATATCATAATATCTTTATTCTTGTGGCACGTAGGATGTTTGGTCTAGTTGGTTCAATTGATATCCGTCGATTACTTGCCTCATTTGGTATCTTCTGATTGCTTGTGTCTCTCTTTGTTATGTGTTTGTGGCATATCTTCCTTTAGCAATCTTGGTGCCTCAATATAGTTGGTCTTCCTCCAAGTATTACCTTTGGATATGTGTATGGCATTCCACTCTCTTGTTGAGAAATACACAACTTATGGAGGAACACAATTTATATTGGCCTTCTAAGCTTTTCGCCCATTTTGGCAATCGATGCCAATGGGGGAGAAGTTTCAGAGAGTTTTGTGGATAATTTTAGAGAGTTTTTTCTTCATGCTTTGGTTTTGTACTTAAGCATTTGCATCTCATACATATGCATTATTGGTTTTTGCATTGCATGGTGATAAAAAAATTCCTTATATAAACTCTTTTGAAAGTGATTGTCATCAATTACCAAAATGGGGGAGATTGAAAGGACATGCGGTGCCCCCATGTGTGGTTTTGGTAATTGATGACAATCTCTATGGACTAACGGTTGCCTTGAATTATATTTGAAGCATTTGTCCATAGGATTGTCTTGAAGTCCATGTGTTGGTTTCAAGGAGTTTGTGAGATGGACAAAGTGTTTTTCAAGGAATTATCCAAAGATTGGTCATGTGTGAGTTGAGCTTATTGCAAGCATGTCTTAAAGAATAAGATTGTGTGATCATTCATGTTTACCTTCAAGACATCATCCAAATGAAGAGAGTTGGAAAGATTCAATGTTGATCAAGACTAAGTCAAGAGTGAATCAAGTTGATCAACTCACAAAGCGTAGAAGAAGTACCGAGAGGGATCAAGTGATCCCATGGTATGGTAAGCATTGTCCATTACGCTTTGTGTACTAACGCATGGTCTACGTGAGAGTTCTTTGTGGGGTTAGGTATGTTTCCATGGTCTTGCGTCAAGAGGAAGATCTCATACAACCCATGGAGGATGACATCAAGTGGTGATCGTTATCAAGTTTGCAGTGTGCAAGTTCAAGTGGAGCAACTCGAAGAGTGGCTCACCCATAATGGAGTATGGGGGAGCAATCAAGCTTGAAGCTTGCCGTCCATTGTGGTGTCAATGGAATTGTGAAGATGTGCCAAAGAGTGGCTCACCCATAGTGGAGTATGGGGGAGCAATCAACTAGTCTTCATCGAGCCAACACAATCAAGAAAGGTGGTCCAACTTGAGGAAGTCAAGATCGTCATCATCTAGCTCAACTGGACTATGTGCAAGGCAAAGGTTTGCCCTTGATAGGTTTTCTATTTTATCGGTCTCATAGTGGTAGTTGGGAGACCGGGTTGTAGGATCGATTGTCGTACTATCAAGGGGGGCTCTCTAGGGAGTAGCTTGATCGTATCATTCGTCGAGAGCTCAAACCATTGCATCCTTGCATCATATTTCTTGGTTCTTGTTTTGTTTCATTTGTGAGTCTTAGAGCTTATGGTCATCTTGATGACAAGCTTGAGTTCATCGAAAACGGAGTTCGCATGCATCTTCTATGATATTTTCGGTGTTGGAAGTTTTACCGGTCTTATCCGAGGAAGGGTTCTCACCATTTTATTATGGTCCTTTTCTCATTTGCTTCTTATTGATATTTCTCTCAAGATTGTGTTAGCCCTTGTCATTATCTTTCCATCAAACTTGGTTTTGTTGAATTTGGAGCTCGTATGCGAAAGTTGTGGCTGTTTTGATATTGCCTGTTTTACACAGAGAGGTTGTACCGCTCCACGGAGAGGTTGTACCGCTTGACCGGTACAACCGGTGTTTGGAGCGGTTGTACCGCTCCAGAATTGGTCCGGAGGTTGTACCGGTCATGTACCGCTCTACCACCGGACTGGTCTCTGTTGTGGTGCGGTTGTTGGGCGGTTGTGGGCCGGTTGTACCGCTTATTGCCTGTTACCGGTTGTACCGGTGCTCATAGAGGTTGTACCGCTCCTATGTTAGTCTGTACATAACGGGCAGATTCGTGGGGACCTATTTAAGGGGGTCTTCTTCCCCAATGGTTCCCCATCTCTTGAGCTCGTTTTTGCCCCCATTGTTGACCTTGTTTGAGCTTGCTAACTCTCAATCCCTCCATGGATTCTTGCTAGTTTTTGAGGGAAAAGAGAGAGGAGATCTAGATCCACATTTCCACCAATCACTTTCTCCTCTATGTGAGGGGAACCCCTTGGATCTAGATCTTGGAGTTCTTGGTGTTCTCTGTCTTGTTCTTCCTCCCATTTCCCTCCCTAGCATTAGTTGCTCCGATGGGATTTGAGAGAGAAGGACTTGGGCACTCTGTGTGCCCTTGCCATTGCATTTGGTGCATCGGTTTGAGTTCTCCACGGTGATACGTGGAAGTGAAGTTTGAGAAGCTTATTTCTCTTGGGTGTTTGGGCACCCTCGAGCTTGTTCCTCTTGGGTGCCTTGGCGCCCTAGACGGTTGGTGTTGTTCGGAGCTCAATCATTGTGGTGTAAAGCTCCGGGCAGGCATCGGGGTCTCCAATTAGGTTGTGGAGATCGCCCCGAGCAATTTGACGGGTACCGGTGACCGCCCCCAAGGGTTGCCAAAGTGTACGTGTTCGGTGACCGCCCCCAAGGGTTGCCATTTGTACGGGTTCGGTGACCGCCCTCAAGGGTCCCTTAGTGGAATCACGGCATCTTGCATTGTGCGAGGGCGTGAGGAGATTACGGTGGCCCTAGTGGCTTCTTGGGGAGCATTGTGCCTCCGCACCGCTCCAAACGGAGATTAGCATCCGCAAGGGTGTGAACTTCGGGATACATCGTCGTCTCCGCGTGCCTCGGTTATCTCTTACCCGAGCCCTTTACTTATGCACTTTACTTTGTGCTAGCCATATTGTTTCTTGTCATATATCTTGCTATCACATAGTTGCTTATCTTGATTAGCATAAGTTGTTGGTGCACATAGGTGAGCCTAGTTGTTTTAGGTTTTGTGCTTGACAAATTAACCGCTAGGTTTATTCCGCATTTGTTCAAGCCTAAATCGTAATTATTTTAAAACGCCTATTCACCCCCCCCTCTAGGCGACATCCACGATCTTTCAATTGGTATCAGAGCCTCGTCTCTCTTTGTAAGGCCTAACCGCCTAGAGAGTAAAGATGTCGACTAGGGGATTAGGATTCTCTGACACTCTTAGTTTCGATGGCACAAATTTTGATGTTTGGGTAATTCGCATGCTTAATCTCTTCAGGGTCATGGACCCAAATTTAGAGCGAATTGTAGATATGGGTTTTTCTCCTCCAAAGGATCCCCAAAGATTATCTTTAGAGGATGAGAAAAACTCTTATCTCAATGCTCAAGCTTCTAATGTGCTTTTCGATGCTTTGAGCAATGTAGTTATATTTCAACTCATGCCGTTCCGGGATGCTCATGAGTTGTGGACAAAGCTTCAAGACAAATATGGTGTGTCCAAGATTTGTGGAGATGATTGTTCTCCCTCCACCTCTGTCTGTGTTGCCTTCTCAACTTCTTCTACTTCACCTACATGTGGGTTGCCACAAGGTAATGACATGGTGAGTAGTGGTGTACATTGCAATGATGATAGTGGGCTTATTGTTAATAATCCTTCATCACTTTCTTATTGCAATGCTTCATCTTTGGACTTTAGCACTCTGAGCACTCCAAATGTTTCACATGCTTGTGTTGATAGTTCTTGCATATCATGTAGAAATTGCTTGACTAAATCTTATGATGATATGTTTACTATGTCTTGTTTCCATGATAAAAATGCATATATTTCCTTGAATTGTTATGCTAACAATGTAGAGGAAACCCAACACTCCATGGAACAATATGTGGTCTTGAATGGTGCTTCAAGGGATCCTACATCACCATCTATTGCATTTTGCCTTATGGCCAAGGCTTCAAAGGTATCTCCCACTTTGAATCCCAATATATCTTGTGATGATATTGATGATGGCAAGAGTGATGATGATTTTGATTATGATGAAGAGAATGATGATGTTGCCTCCTTAAAAATTAAGGGGGAAATGATTTATAAAGCTCTTCTTAAGAATAAAATTGCTCGTTCCAACTTCATGGAAATAATGTCTATTGCAATTGAGGGCAAGAAATATATTGATGAGTTGGAATCTCGTCTTGAGGAGCATGAGGTCACCATTGATAAAATGGAAGGTCATGAGCATGATTACGCTAATGAGATTGCGGACCTCTCTCAAGCTCTTGATCTTGAACAAACCACCAAGGAATCTCTTGAGGAGACTTTTGCTCTGGAATTATCTAGAGTGAAGGAATCTCATGATAGAGCTCTTGAGGTGGCCAATGTTTTTGAAACTAAAAATGCTAAGCTTGAATTTGCTCATGCTAGACTCCTTGAGGATTTTGAGCACCTCGAAAATGGCTCAAGGGTCATCAAGGGTGAGCTCATCAAACTCACCGAGTCTCATGATCAACTTGGAGCTTCTTGTATAAAAGAGCTTGCCAAGTTGTCCTCTCCTATTGTTGTTAATGATGATGCTTGTGCTACTAATTCTATTACTTGTGAAGCATCCATTTTGAAGGAGAACGTTGAGCTACGGGCTCAACTTGAGTTGCTATCTAGCAATTATGGGAAATTGGAAGAAAGCCATGAAAAGCTCTCAAGCTCTCATGATGATCTTATAGTATCCCATAATGTGCTAAAGATAGCTCACGAGGCCATGCTTGCTAAGGTAACATCTAGTGGGCCTCATGTGGATACTAGCACTACTTCTAGTCAAAATGCTATATTGCCATGTGCTAGTCCTTGTAATTCATCCACTCACAATATTGGTACATCTTGTGATGAATTGCTTTCCTTGCCTTGTTGCTCTAACGATGAAGCTTATACTTCCTCTAGTACTTGTGTTGAGACTAACCATGTAGAGGAAATCAAAGAGCTCAAGGCCCAAGTCACTTCTTTGAAGAAAGACTTGGAAAAGAGTCATGAAGGGAAATCCACACTCAACAATATCTTGAGTGTGCAAAAATCCCCCAATGACAAAGGTGGACTTGGATTCAACTCCAATAAGAAGAAGTCCAACATGATCGAGAAGAAGGGCCAGGAACAAGTCAAGAATTCGGCCAAGATTGTTTGCTTCAAGTGCAAAGTAGAAGGGCGTCATGTTAGATCTTGCCCATTGAAGAAGAAGCCCATTAGTGACAAGCAACAAGGGAAGCGGCCACAAGTACACTCTCATTCTCAACCTCAAGTTGAAGAAAAGCCTCTTCCCAAGAAGACTCAAGCTTATGCTTCTCAAGTTGAGAAATCAAGTGAGAAGAAAGTGAAGAGTAGACGTTGCTACCTATGTCGCGAGAAAGGTCACCTCGCCTCTTCATGCACTAGTGGTAACTTATACAACCCAATTATTATTGATGATATCTATTCTCTTGGGAAAGATAAGGTTGGCAATGTGGTTGCCAAGTTTGTTGGTACTCAAAGTGGTTTGAAGCAAAGAACCATTTGGGTAGCCAAGCCTATTGTGACTAACCTCTTAGGACCCAACTTGGTTGGGGACCAACAAGCTCAAACTTGATCAATAGGTGATGATGGAGGTCATTGGAGAATTGGCTACATTATGAAGAATTAAGGGGACTTCATCATTCTTATTGTCTCAAGCCAAGTCAATTGAATCATCAAGATTATATCTTATATCCAATGTGCCTCCTTGCGGTAACTTGTACCTCAATTACTTACATTGAAAGTTACTTGCCCCCTTGCATGTTTTGCTTTTGTTCCTTGCATGTGTTTCTATATGTTGTGCTTCCAACTTGATTATCTTGAGCAATCAAGTATGTGTGTGTTGGTTTGCACATCATGTACGCGCGTGTCATGCGTTGAGCCTTTTGCATCTTGTTTATTTCTTAGTTGGCTCTTGTGAGAGATTAATGGAATATCCCATTATGGGGGAGTGATGTGCTTTGTGCACTTCACAATCCTATAAAGGTGGGTACATGGGGAATACCACTTAGTATTGATATTGCAAGCTTATCTAGTCACTATGTGGTATGTCTTCTCATGAGAAATTCAAATTCTAAATAGTCCATTAATTATCTCTTGTTGGATCCTTTAATTGCCTCTTGTCTATCTTTAATTGGTATCACATTATGGAGGAGTAATATGGTATGTGTATATTACTAGCCTAGAAAATGTGTACATTTGAGATATTGTCATCTAGAGTTGATATTGTAAATTATCTTGTTCCTAGGTGGCATGTTAGCTCTACAAGTTGCAATTTGCTTGTTGTTTGGTGTGAAGATGATGTCGGATATCCTTGATATCTACCACCGGGAACTATTTCCATTTACTTCTTGTCTTTTGACAATTGGTACTCACTTTTGTGGTAGAATTTATTGATCGTATTTACATTGGCTTGTGCCTTTATTTGCCTTTTATCTTGCCAAGGAATGTATCAACTCCATTTGTCTTCCATACCACTTGTGGATCTTGTTTATTTCTTGATCTTGTCTAGTGTTTTCTAGATATAGTGAAAGTGGTGATCCCACCTTGTGCATTTTGTATTCAAATGCAAATTCTCTATAATGCACTAGTCGTGGGGGAGCTATCCTATTTTCTATAAAAGACTCATCTTGCGGTCCTTATCAAGCGTGTGTTGGTGGAAGGCAAGCCATTTTCGTTTTGGTACTTTGTGCCATCATGAAACTTTGTAGAGAGCTTGGTTTGTTTGGAACCATCCTCTCTTTTGGGGGTTTGATATCCTTTATTTAGTGGGTATCAATGGATATCTCATTCCTTGATGTATCTTTTATTGATATCCTCCAAGTGATGATTTATTCATTTGGTATCTTGTCTTCACTTGGTATTTCTTTGTCATTTGGTATCGGTTCTTGAAAGTCTTGAGCATGCATATTAACTTCGTGTAGTATCTTTGGCATGCTTTCTTTCTTTGACCCAATATATAGGGGAAACTCCACCAAGTCTCAAATTGGATGAGATGTGCATGAAATTCATTTTCGTATCTATATGCACATTTTTATGTGGAGTTTGTCCTATGTATTGTTGGTTCTCTAACTCTTTGGTCCCAATGAGTTTGGGTACCATTTTGTTTGTGTTGTTGTTCTAGGAACAATTGGAGATACATTGGATGCTCGGCTCACTCACAAGGAAGGTGTTGTCATCATGTGCTTATTGGAGTCGAGCTAGGATGATCAATGAACTACTATCTACCTTCAATTGGTATCTACTACATCCTTCCAATGTTAACTCGGTAACAAGTATCTTCATATTCTCCATGCACACATTTCTTGCATCAACCTTGTGTAGGTTGTATCATGGCATGTTATTCATTCATTCTTGTGATACGTGTTCCCTTTCTCAAAGCATCCCAACAATGATCTCTTGTTGCTAGTTGTGATGTCTGATGGGTGTGTGGTAGGAATTCATTTATATTCAATAAGACCATATCTAGCCATGTGCTATGCTTCCAAGCAAATATCTTATTGGTATATGTATGACCTCCCTTTGGATATCTTGTTCCTCGAGTTTTAAGTATTTCGGGTGTACATCCTTCTTTGTAGATATATATCATCATGATTCGTCTACCTAGAATCTAATACACTTGAGATAAGTTGCATATCTAGTTGATATCCTTTCTTTCACGTCCACCTTGTCTTTCTTATGTTATTTCTTTGGTGGCTCCGTGAAAGCTTTTGCCTTGAGTGCGTGTCTTCTATCGTTGCATCTTGATGCACTCTTGTGTGGTGAAGATTATTTTCCTCATGCTTATCTTTACGAGGCTTTTGCCATCTTAATTGGTATCCCGCGTCTTGATGAGGCTTTCATCTTCTATCTTCACGACGGGTTGTCACAAGCATATGTTCTTTATATGCTTATTAGTAAGCTTGTGAACCCATTTGTAGTTGTGTGTGGGAATGATAGGCCTTGCACCGTGTGCCTCAGTCTTTCAAGACTTTATTGATGCTTAATGCTCATCCATACTTTAGTCTTCTCAAGTGTTTTGCCTTGACTCACACACATCATTTTGGTTGAGCCCTTTCTTAAGTTGCCTATTTTACGTGTTGCTCAACCATGTGTTTGTTGCAAGTACTAGGTTTAGTTTCCTATATGCTCACTCGCACTTGTTGTAAGTTTCTATTGATTTTGGGGGAGCTGTGATCCTGTTTTGTGCACTTTGTATCCAAATACAAAAATTCTTATGTGTGCACAAATCATGGGGAGCTTCTCTAGTTTCTTTAGAACACTCCTTTGCTCATATCATAATATCTTTATTCTTGTGGCACGTAGGATGTTTGGTCTAGTTGGTTCAATTGATATCCGTTGATTACTTGCCTCATTTGGTATCTTCTGATTGCTTGTGTCTCTCTTTGTTATGTCTTTGTGGCATATCTTCCTTTAACAATCTTGGTGCCTCAATATAGTTGGTTTTCCTCCAAGTATTACCTTTGGATATGTGTATGGCATTCCACTCTCTTGTTGAGAAATACACAACTTATGGAGGAACACAATTTATATTGGCCTTCTAAGCTTTTCGCCCATTTTGGCAATCGATACCAATGGGGGAGAAGTTTCAGAGAGTTTTGTGGATAAGTTTAGAGAGTTTTTTCTTCTTGCTTTGGTTTTGTACTTAAGCATTTGCATCTCATACACATGCATTATTGGTTTTTGCATTGCATGGTGATAAAAAAATTCCTTATATAAACTCTCTTGAAAGTGATTGTCATCAATTACCAAAATGGGGGAGATTGAAAGGACATGCGGTGCCCCCATGTGTGGTTTTGGTAATTGATGACAATCTCTATGGACTAACGGTTGCCTTGAATTATATTTGAAGCATTTGTCCATAGGATTGTCTTGAAGTCCATGTGTTGGTTTCAAGGAGTTTGTGAGATGGACAAAGTGTTTTTCAAGGAATTATCCAAAGATTGGTCATGTGTGAGTTGAGCTTATTGCAAGCATGTCTTAAAGAAGAAGATTGTGTGATCATTCATGTTTACCTTCAAGACATCATCCAAATGAAGAGAGTTGGAAAGATTCAATGTTGATCAAGACTAAGTCAAGAGTGAATCAAGTTGATCAACTCACAAAGCGTAGAAGAAGTACCGAGAGGGATCAAGTGATCCCATGGTATGGTAAGCATTGTCCATTACGCTTTGTGTACTAACGCATGGTCTACGTGAGAGTTCTTTGTGGGGTTAGGTATGTTTCCATGGTCTTGCGTCAAGAGGAAGATCTCATACAACCCATGGAGGATGACATCAGGTGGTGATCGTTATCAAGTTTGCAGTGTGCAAGTTCAAGTGGAGCAACTCGAAGAGTGGCTCACCCATAATGGAGTATGGGGGAGCAATCAAGCTTGAAGCTTGTCGTCCATTGTGGTGTCAATGGAATTGTGAAGATGTGCCAAAGAGTGGCTCAC
Source organism: Triticum urartu (assembly GCF_056163025.1). Classification (NCBI taxonomy): domain Eukaryota; kingdom Viridiplantae; phylum Streptophyta; class Magnoliopsida; order Poales; family Poaceae; genus Triticum; species Triticum urartu. Next base: position 219,398,875 of record NC_141874.1, on the reverse strand, counting down.
CCATAGTGGAGTATGGGGGAGCAATCAACTAGTCTTCATCGAGCCAACACAATCAAGAAAGGTGGTCCAACTTGAGGAAGTCAAGATCATCATCATCTAGCTCAACTGGACTATGTGCAAGGCAAAGGTTTGCCCTTGATAGGTTTTCTATTTTACCGGTCTCATAGTGGTAGTTGGGAGACCGGGTTGTAGGATCGATTGCCGTACTATCAAGGGGGGCTCTCTAGGGAGTAGCTTGATCGTATCATTCGTCGAGAGCTCAAACCATTGCATCCTTGCATCATATTTCTTGGTTCTTGTTTTGTTTCATTTGTGAGTCTTAGAGCTTATGGTCATCTTGATGACAAGCTTGAGTTCATCGAAAACGGAGTTCGCATGCATCTTCTATGATATTTTCGGTGTTGGGGGTTTTACCGGTCTTATCCGAGGAAGGGTTCTCACCATTTTATTATGGTCCTTTTCTCATTTGCTTATTATTGATATTTCTCTCAAGATTGTGTTAGCCCTTGTCATTATCTTTCCATCAAACTTGGTTTCGTTGAATTCGGAGCTCGTATGCGAAAGTTGTGGCTGTTTTGATATTGCCTGTTTTACACAGAGAGGTTGTACCGCCCCATGGAGAGGTTGTACCGCTTGACCGGTACAACCGGTGTTTGGAGCGGTTGTACCGCTCAAGAATTGGTCCGGAGGTTGTACCGGTCATGTACCGCTCTACCACCGGACTGGTCTCTGTTGTTGTGCGGTTGTTGGGCGGTTGTGGGCCGGTTGTACCGCTTATTGCCTGTTACCGATTGTACCGGTGCTCATAGAGGTTGTACTGCTCCTATGTTATTCTCTACATAACGGGCAGATTCGTGGGGACCTATTTAAGGGGGTCTTCTTCCCCAATGGTTCCCCATCTCTTGAGCTTGTTTTTGCCCCCATTGTTGACCTTCTTTGAGCTTGCTAACTCTCAATCCCTCCATGGATTTTTGCTAGTTTTTGAGGGAAAAGAGAGAGGAGATCTAGATCCACATTTCCACCAATCACTTTCTCCTCTATGTGAGGGGAACCCCTTGGATCTAGATCTTGGAGTTCTTGGTGTTCTCTGTCTTGTTCTTCCTCCCATTTCCCTCCCTAGCATTAGTTGCTCCGATGGGATTTGAGAGAGAAGGACTTGGGCACTCCGTGTGCCCTTGCCATTGCATTTGGTGCATCGGTTTGAGTTCTCCACGGTGATACGTGGAAGTGACGTTTGAGAAGCTTATTTCTCTTGGGTGTTTGGGCACCCTAGAGCTTGTTCCTCTTGGGTGCCTTGGCGCCCTAGACGGTTGGTGTTGTTCGGAGCTCAATCATTATGGTGTAAAGCTCCGGGCAGGCATCGGGGTCTCCAATTAGGTTGTGGAGATCGCCCCGAGCAATTTGACGGGTACCGGTGACCGCCCCAAGGGTTGCCAAAGTGTACGTGTTCGGTGACCGCCCCCAAGGGTTGCCATTTGTACGGGTTCGATGACCGCCCTCAAGGGTCCCTTAGTGGAATCATGGCATCTTGCATTGTGCGAGGGCGTGAGGAGATTACGGTGGCCCTAGTGGCTTCTTGGGGAGCATTGTGCCTCCACACCGCTCCAAACGGAGATTAGCATCCGCAAGGGTGTGAACTTCGGGATACATCGTCGTCTCCGCGTGCCTCGGTTATCTCTTACCCGAGCTCTTTACTTATGCACTTTACTTTGTGCTAGCCATATTGTTTCTTGTCATATATCTTGCTATCACATAGTTGCTTATCTTGATTAGCATAAGTTGTTGGTGCACATAGGTGAGCCTACTTGTTTTAGGTTTTGTGCTTGACAAATTAACCACTAGGTTTATTCCGCATTTGTTCAAGCCTAAATCGTAATTATTTTAAACACCTATTCACCCCCCCTCTAGGCGACATCCACGATCTTTCAAGCATCCAGGTTCCGCTATTGGTTATTGACCGAAGAGGTGTCTCGGTCATGTCTACATAGTTCTCGAGCCCGTAGGGTTCGCACGCTTAACGTTTGGTGATAATTTGTATTATATGAGTTATGTGATTCGATGACCGAATGTTGATTGGAGTCCCGGATGAGATCATGGACATGACGCGGAGTCTCGAAATGGTCGAGAGGTAAATATTCATATATAGGACGATAGTATGTGGACACCGGAAGTGTTCCGTGGGTACCGGGTACGTATCGGGTCACCGGAAGGGGTTCCGGGCAACCCCCGGCAAACTATATGGGCCTAATGGGCCAAGAGAGGGACAGACCAGCCCCTAAGGGGCTGGTGCCCCCCCCCCCCCCCCCAATATGGGCTAACCAAATAGGAGTAGAAAAGGGGAAGGAGGAAAGGAAAAAGGGAATAGGATTCCCCCTTCTCCCTCTTCCCTTCCTACTCCGAATAGGAATAGGAAAGGGGGAAGCCGAATTGGCAGGACCCCAAGTAGGATTCCTCCTACTTGGGGTGCCCCCTTGGCTGCCTCCCCTCCCCTCCAACCTATATATATGAGGGGGGCACCGCTAGAACACACAACAAACATTGTTAGCCGTGTGCGGCGCCCCCTCCACAGTTTACGCCTCCGGGCACATTCACGTAGTGCTTAGGCGAAGCCCTGCGCGGATCACTTCACCATCACCGTCACCACGCCGTTGTGTTGATGGAACTCTCCCTCGACACTTTTCTTGATCAAGAGTTCGAGGGACGTCATCGAGCTGAACGTGTGCAGAACTCGGACGTGTCGTACGTTCTGTACTTGATCGGTCGGAATGTAAAGAAGTTTGACTACATCAACCGCGTTTTCAAACGCTTCCGCTTTCGGTCTACGTGGGTACGTGGACACACTCTCCCCCTCTTGTTGCTATGCATCTCCTAGACAGATCTTGCGTGAGCATAGGATTTTTTTTTGAAATTGCATGCTGTGTTCCCCAACATATTTATCCCTAAGTGGTTTTCGTGATTGATGACAATGCTTTTGTGGACTAATCGTGTGCATTAAACATTGCAGATATTCCTCCCTATGGCACAAGACAATTTCTACCCCTCGGTGTTTACAAGAAAATACGGTGTTTTTTTCCTTCGTTTCATTTTCAGTGGACTTGAGTCATAGGATATATCGTACTATCAAGAGGGGGTCCGTATCGGAAAGATTTGGGTGGAATCATCACGTACACATATCCCTTGCACCCCTGGTTCTTTCCCGCTTCTTTGGAGTGTCCTTCCTGTGTGTTGGAGTGGCTTGGGTTGGAGCCAGCGGTAGTACCGCCTGTGTAGGCAGGCGGAAGTACCGCTCCAGTACCGATGTACTACCGCCTCGATTCGGGCCTCGGGTTTCTCATGTCGGGTTCAGTGGTAGTTCCTCTGGCCTACAACCGCTGACCCTTCTAGGCCCAACCGACAGCAGCAGTAGGAGCGGTAGTACCGCGCCTACCACCGCTGCTAGTACCGCTCGTGGCGTTCTCATATTTGACCCTCCCCTTGTGCTCTCGTAAGTTGCTGAGCGTTGGTCCCAGCGGTAGTACTGCTGGTTTAAGCGGCAGCATCACTGTGGAAAGCGGTAGTACCGCTCTTCTGAGTGGTAGTACCGCGCGCTGCGGGCTGAGCATGTGGATGACGGTTGGATCTTGTCCCCCACTATAAAAGGGGGTCTTCTTCAAGAAGATTCACCTCTTCCTCCCCCAAACTCTATTGTTGCTCCAAAGCCCATTTTCGTCTGATCTCTCTCCGTAGCCAATCAAACTTGTTGATTTTCTAGGGATTGGTTGAGAAGGCCCCGATCTACACTTCCACCAAGAGAAATTTGTTTTCCCCCACTAATCCCTTGCGGATCTTGTTACTCTTGGGTGTATGAGCACCCTAGACAGTTGAGGTCACCTCAGAGCCACATTCCAT